>NW_027192194.1:550544-748759 GCF_041956535.1 Calcarisporiella thermophila
CTGCTGTTATAATATTCCATCCATTCAGGAGATATGAGCATTCAAAGGAAAATTGTTAAAACACGCTGTCACATTTTTCCCTACTTGTATATGCAATTTAAGAGACGTTCGTAAGTGGTGAGAAAAAAAGGCAGTCGCGCGTTTTAACTCGTGTTTTCTCCATTACACCAGAAATAATTAACATACCCCCCTTTGACATGAGTACAAATGAGGCTACTTTAAAACGAAAAAAGGATTTACCTGGCCTTGCCGAATTAAGGGTAAGCTGGAGTGATGTGGATCTAGATTTTTCGCCCTTTCAAGAGAATGTTGGGAGTTGAATAGAAACGAATATTTTGTCTATCTTCATTCAAATAGCGTCAACAGAAGCGACGCGCTCTTGCAGATAAATTGCGTAATCTCTCCTCCTCTAATGCTTCCACTTCATCCAAATCTGTACCTCAAACCACGAAAGAAACATTATCCTCTAAGTCTAGCAGTACGTGTAGTATTATTAGCAAAAATAGACGGACTTTCCCTTCATTCAATTCTTTTCCTCGCCGTACGATGAGCATGCCTTCATGGAGAGGAGAGTCACATAATCCATTTACCTGTGAGAAACTGGTTGGTCAAAGCGGTGATGCAGTGAAAGGAGAGGGCTCGTTGCCACCCAAAAATCCATTTGAATTACTAGCCGATATTCCACTAAAACATGACGGTAGTTCACCATCCAGCCAATTGGTGGGAGAAGTCAGCGAGAAAGAGTCATCGATGTATGATGCACTAAGCGTAAGTAGTATAATGTGTGTATGTTTTTTATATCTTAGTTTAATGTTGGAGTTATATATATATAGCATTTAAAGCGCTCCTTGACGTATAGCGTAAATTCTATCGATGATCAGCGAGACGTGGGGGTTCCTCTCCTACTAGATATTAATGCTCACCCAGATATCAAAGAATCGCTGCTTGACAAGGGATCAGAGTCGGATGGCTCGCTATCTGGTGAAGAAGGCGATATCGACGACTACGATTATGATGATGCAAGTTTTGTTCCGAAGCGGCTCCGCGGACTTGAAGAGAAATTCTCACAGCTTAATCAAGAGACCAGTAGTACTGCAGACACGGATAATGGATTGGGTAAACTGGCAAAAGCAGGTCCAGAATCGGAGGAAGCGGAGGAAGAAGAAGAGGAGGGGGACGAGGACGAGGACGAGATGGGGGAGGAAAAACCCAAGCCAGACCTGGATGAAAGGCCAAGACTATTGCGGATGTTGCAAGATCCAGAGAAAAATCATACTCTATCAGGACTGGATATTGACAAGTTTTTAACTACAGGTAATAGTGCTCTTAGAATAAGCTTAGGGTAAATGGCGGGAGTCTTTTAATATATAATTTTTCTTAGATATTGAAAGCAACAAAAGAGAGGAAGGGGGCTTACCAAAGGATGTATGTTGGTTTATTTATTTCCATGAGGGATTTGATTTGAAGACTTACACTCATCAACCATAGCAGGGATCAGAGAAGCTTCCTTTCGATTGGACACTTAAAACCTTCTACATGTTCAGATCTTTCAGTTCATTTGCTTGGTGTGAAGACGGGCGGCTTCGGGGTATACGCGAGACGGATGGATTAGAAAAATTTATTAAGGGTGAACCCTTAAAACCAATATCCAAACTTCCAACGGCATCTATCCCTTTGTTCTCTGGCCTCATTTTTTATTTATCGAGTCTAACTCTGTTTTCACTTTCAGAATCCAACGCTAATACACCAACAAGAGTTTGAAAAATGCCTTTATCACTACGAATACCCCGCATCAGATCCCTCGCCTATGCACATTACATTGATGACACGGCTATTCGCAAGAAAGCACAATTTAAAACCGGAGGAAAAGGAAGAGATGGAGCATTATTTTAAGCTAGAGGAGGAATGGTAAACACCACCCTTTGTCATATTCTACATATTGGTAATCCCTTTCGTTTACTCTGATCCTTAGGCAGCAATCTTTTCAATCTCTCTACTGGTCATTGCGTAACCAAAAATGCCCGTATTTCTACTACATCAATCAGGAGTTTAGTGTGCTCTTCCTCTCTCCTGAAATGCAGCTGTCCCGAGAGCCGATGGCAATCCTCAACCGCTCCACAGTAGGACTGCGGCATGCGCTTGAACGCGAAGGTATGAATTAACGCATTGAAGTGTCTACTTAATTCCCGGAGAATGCCAGCTAAGGTGAAAAAAATAACTTACTAGGCATCGAGTTTAGTTTACCATTTCACAAACAAAAACATGAGCATATTCTGGATGAAGAAGCCTCACTGGATGAGGGAGAAGCCGAGAAGATTCGGGAGGACTTAGAGGAACTAGAATCACTTCAACGGAACTCAACGTCCGTATTAACTATACGCTTGCATATATCAATTGGAATCTCACGCGTTCCTTTTTTCTAGTTTATTCGGACAGTCCAGCAACAAGCATATTGACAACACTGAGCAATCCTTGCTCCATTTTCGGGGCCATCTCGCTGTGCATAGTCTTTTCAACTTTCTCTTTAATTGGCACGAGCTGCGGTCGGAAAACCGCGCTCGCGGCTGCCCAAAACTTATCTCGCCTTGCGCCTTCCTGAATGCGTCTCTTAAACGTGCCACGGTAGCGAATTGTTTTATGGATTCTTTAGCCTTCAGTATCCCTTAACCGTTCAATGCATTTCTGTCATTCAGATCGTAAAGAATAACAGTTTGAAAACTACCGGCAACGAAATCATATACCGGCTCGATATCCGTGGCATACTTCTTCCCTCCTCTCTCCACTACCTCGGGCGCCTTTTTTCAGTCTCACAGCGAAATGAGTGGTCATGTGGAGCTACTTCGGATGACCGTACATTGGGATTTAGGATGCCACCGGACGCTATACCCGAGGAACAAGCCAATCTAGAAGCGGATAGAACGCAAATGTATATCCCCGGAGTGGATGAGCTGTTGTTTGTGGACCACAGTATTCAGATTATGAAATGCAATGGGGGGAGATATTTTTGCTCTTAAGGGTTCTGTAAATTAAAATATTCATGCTGCGGTTTTGTCATCAAATTTTCTGTGCATAGCAGATTTGCCACATTGAAAACCCCGAGATTGTTTTGTTATTTTTTGGGGGGGCAAGATCTACTCTAGTGCGCATCATTCGATAATTGTAAACATCAAGGGTAACAATCAAAGCAATCATGAATAAACTGGAGCAGGAGGGCCAACCTTCGCGGCATAGGGCCAAGCGTGCTTGCGATCAGTGTCGGAAGAGAAAGATTAGGTGTAATGGGGGCCCGACTGCGTGTGACAAATGCATTTTGGCGAATTTAGAATGCAGCCATGACAACGTAGCACGCAAACGTGGCCCACCCAAGGGCTACATCCAAGCAGCGGAGTCACGTCTCACGCGGGTCATTACAGTCCTCGGTGACCTTTTGGATAAGAACAATCCCAAAGTACGCTCCCTGATCTCGGAGTTATCCGCTCCACTCGAAACAGCTTCCGGTGATATCATCCCGATCCGGACCTCTCAAGATGATCGTTCTTCAAATCGCTCCTCCTCCTCTCCAGAGCAGAATCTCATGAACTCCTCTTCCTCCATGGCTGGCGATCACCAAGAAGCGGACTCCAGCCTAGTTGCGCAGGATAAAGAAGGCCGAATGATAAAGCTGTCCGGCATAGAGAGCTTTCATGGTAGCGCAAGTGGCTTTTACCAACTACCCGAAAACTTGCCGCAGGTGGACGATTTTGATCCCCCCTGCAAAAAACTAGAGAGAATATATCAGCATCAGATAAACCCACACGAGATCATAGACCGAAGCCTTTCTGATCACCTCATCGACGTTTTCTTTCACCATTTCCATCCGGTGTTTCCCGTGCTAGACCGACCCAAATTCATGGAGAATCCCTACAAGGACATGTCGAATGCCGGCCTTCTGTTGTTGAATGTAATCTACGCGATTGCGGCAAGGGCCTCGGAGGATCCCCGACTAGAGGCCTTCGTCGACGCGGAAGAGCCCTTGATTACCGGAACCGTCTTCTTCAAACGGGCCAAGTATCTCTTGAGTCTAGAAAATGACATCTCGAGGCTCGTGACCATTCAAGCGCTACTGCTCTATTGCTTCTTCTATCCTGACCCGAAAAACTGGACCTATTCTGGAATTGTGAGTGGTTTCTATTGGATTATTTTTTCTGTGAGCCTATGTTGTGGGCACTAAATCCAGCTGTTCTTAATAGGCATTTCGGATGGCGGTTGATATTGGGTTGAATCGCCAGTTGCCCGACTTGAGCGGAGAGGAGATGCGAATCAGAAAGCGTGTTTTCTGGTGCGCCTTTTTACTGGATCGCCGAATCGCCGCGGCTTATGGTCGCTCCGTTTCCCTGGACGAGCAGGAATGTGATGTTCCTCATTTTAATGAGGATGACGAGGAGAAACCTTGGTCATCGGAGTTCTCCCGGATGTTCTCCATTCCACCGCCGAGCAAGCTATCGATCATTTCCAATTTCAGCCAAAACGTCCTCATATACGAGATCCTTGGCCGGATCCTACGGGCCCTGTATTCTCCCACTTCCCTTCGCAGCATCGTACTCAACCATAATCCCTACGCCGTCGTATCTTCATTGCAAAACTCATTGACCTCGTGGCTGGGCCAACTTCCGCCAAGGCTTCAGCTGCCTGCCGAGATTTTCAAAAAGTCTGCTTCAAAGTCGCCGCTGGATCCAATTATGTATGATATCCATATCACCTACAACACCTGTCTAATTCTGCTTCATCGGCCGTTCATTCCTACCCAGCCTTGGGACTCATCTAAGCCAAACTCGGCCAACATCGCCTCCTCACTCCAAACCTGTTACAATGCAGCGAACGCGATTTTGGAGCTGGCATATCAAAAGAGCGAAATGGGCTATGGGATATTCGAACCGCGGTTCTACGATCTCTATACTGCGACCGCGTTCAAACACAAGTATCGCCAGGTGCTTGGGATTTCATTCACAGAGCTGCGCGCCACCTGGGAGAAGATGCTTGAGGTGATTCGTTCGGCCGAGTACTGGAGCCCCGCCGCACGGAAGAGTCGCCTGTCTATTCAGCGATTTCTCCAGACAGATGAGTTCCTTGGAGCGGATACGAACAGGGACAACTCTGGGAACAAAGAAGCCTTTAAACAGTTACAAAATCCGACAGCCATGGACTCGATTTGCACGGCCGCTCTATCGTCAGGACAACCACCAGGTAAGGGCTCTTTTGTGTTGAGTAGTCCCACTCTCGATTGTGTATTTAATTACTCTCATATTCCTTGCTGATAGCATCCGAAACGGCCGGCGTACCCCATGCGCTGTCTGCCCTTTCTGCACAAGCGCCAACTATTCCGCAGCCCTTCACCCCTCTCGTTTCGTCAGAGCCAGCGTCTGTGAGTAATATGTTGGACGCTTTGCTATTTCAATCGTCACAGCAACCTCAGAGATTCTCTCTCCCGGCCCAAACGTCTATTGAGCCATCTCACTCTATCACGCCTATGATGGATGCACCACCCGCCTTGGATCTACCCTCCGAGAATACTATCAATCAATTGAATTTATTGCATTCTCTCTGGCTGCAGATGTCGGCCGCCCCACAGCCGATTTCCGATAATGCCTGTTTAACGTCCGAGTCCCGGATGCCTGTGGATGGAGAGGAACTCACAGGCTATTTTTAATTTAACCCATTGTAAATCCTTATGTCTCTTTGTTGCTTAGGCCAGGTAAACTCGTTCAACTGTACTATAACCACCTGTATAGTTTTATATTTATTTCCTCCTCCTTCCCCCTCCCCTCCCTCCCCTTTTTAAGCTGGATTGAAGATGAAATATAGTCTTTTATGTCTGAATTATCCATAATGACAAAACCGAAGTGTCTACTCTTATCTAGTGCAATAGGATGCCGAGCAGGGTGAAGATGGGATATCAATGTTGAAATTAAGGTCGCGATTTCACGACCTATAATGTCCCCGTGGCAAGGTACAAGTTGATCGCACACGCACTTTATGGGTAATGACCCGGTTTCATATTTAAGATGCAGTTTTGACAAAAATTACAAATATGTATAAATACAGTTAAAGTTTTCAACTATATATAGAGACAGAGTCAACCTCAAGTAAAAGCAATGAAAAAATCGTGGTAAATCTCCGACTAAGATTTGATCAACTCCTGCCTTCATTTTCATAGTCGTCGTTGAGGCATCCCATCTCCAACTCTTCCTCAAAGTCCTTTTGCTCTTCGGAAAATTCCAACGAGTCATGATCAGCGAGGATCATATGACCGTTGCGATCGATCGATAGTCGATGGCCGTTCATGGCTGACCTCTGCGCGTTCTGTCCACTTCGTTGCCAAAGTGTAATAAGGCCATGGGTGTAGAGAAAAGTGATAAATGCGAACGAGATAAGCACATTGCCATACGATGATACATCGATCATGATCCGCTCAAATGTTTGGACCTGCTCCTCCGTAGCACCCATGAACAAATAGCCCGAGAGGATCAGCAGCTAGATACGTACAAACATTAGGTCGAGGCGAAATCAGTGAGAATTCTTAATATACATACAAAACATGGCAAATGCTGGAACGGGTGTATTTTGTCCATCTCGCTGTTCTCGTTTACCACAAAGCAAACCTCGATGATACGTGAAATGGCGCCCGACATGAGCACGTACCCGAACAGGCTGTGGATTTTCAGGGAATACTGGCTGTGTTGTGCGTGGCCCACCATGCTATAGCCTGTAAAAAGGATCACCAAGGCCGGCACAACACTTCTCTTTCCGTTCCGCGAAAGGAATATGCCTACCATACCTCCCGTCCACCACAGGATGCCGAGCGAGGTGTCTAAACAGTACAAACATAAGCTCATCGTCTAACTTATGGATAGGCATTATCATACGCTGCATATCCCCATGGTTCCAGGGCTGGCCCCATCGATGTTCTGTAAATGCGTTAACAATCCCCCACTAGAATGGAAAAAGAGGCCACATTGAATTAGAAATTCTATCGAAAACTGGGTTGCTAACATCTCCTTACAAGCATAATGACCCAGCTGTCATACCACTCGGGAGACTTGTTCCTTCTTCGCAGCCATGGCCCACCAACGCGCAGAATTAAAATCATCACAATTCCATATGCGATAAAACTGCTTCCCATTATAAAATGAGCAAGGCATTGACCAAAGTGATCTGATGATATTCAAATAGCCTAGCATTTAGCGACTAGCCGATGGGATATATTAGGTGAAATTATACCTGCAAAGCAGAATCCAGTAGCAGCAATCACACCCAACACCATCTGAGCGTATCCAATGACCGGGAATGCTCTTCCGAGGACACCGTGTAGAAACACCACCATAGGGCGCAATTTTGCGTTGAGTCCACGATTCCAATGTAACTTCAAATATGTGCCCATAATTCCTTGTCCAATGACAAGGAATAGGATCCAACTAGCAAAAGAGGCATGGGCGACATGTGGAAATTGATGTCCGTGCGAATGCCCTACAAAGATGCCTAATAATGTGAGAGAAATCCCCACCAGTTGTAGTGGGACATGCCATCGAGAGCGGGTCAGCCCAAAGACCATGCCGATAGGAAAAATGAATCCCCATGCAATAATTTGAAGGGATATATGCGAGATCAAGATCCAATCCTAAGAGAAACGTATTAAAGAGCAGAAGGATGCCTCGTGGATAGTTTCTGTATATTCTACCGAGCCATTCTCTCCGGCCATCTCCATTTTATGATTCATATCGTCCATAGCGGTAATTAAGAAGCGACAAAGGCAGAAACGAAAAGAAAACAGATGTATTTCGAAGATCGATAAAATAGCATAAAACCCTGGAGCAAAATTTCACTGAAGGGGAGCAGGTTGAGGTTGGGCTGGAGCACAAATTGAAAAAAGCCATTTCAAAATAGGAGATTTAATTAACTTCACACTGATCAACCCGATCACTCAGCCGTTGTTCAATTTCGATAAATTAAAAGAGACTCTACTTTGAACTACAGGTCCCCACTCCCCCTAACAACAAACCGTATATCATTCCTCGTGCGATATAGGATTGAAAAGGGTGGCTATGATGTCGGTCAGCGTGATCATCATGCTGGGGCGTCCCAAGGAATCCAGCAGAAATGCGCGATGGACCTTCTTATCGAGAATTCTTCGAGACAAGTCGAGCAATGTCATGTTGGCATCCTGAAT
Source organism: Calcarisporiella thermophila (assembly GCF_041956535.1). Taxonomy (NCBI): domain Eukaryota; kingdom Fungi; phylum Calcarisporiellomycota; class Calcarisporiellomycetes; order Calcarisporiellales; family Calcarisporiellaceae; genus Calcarisporiella; species Calcarisporiella thermophila. The sequence continues at coordinate 558,748 of NW_027192194.1, forward strand.
GCACAGCGACTTATCCAGGCAGTCAACTCCGTGCACCTTTTGTATAAACTCCTTGACCTACAAAAACAAATAGACAGAGAAATAATCCCAATTCAGTTAGCCCCATAGAGTGTCAAGACACAAGTGTGGACGTTGACTCAACTGGAGACAAGAAATGGATTGCATTCTCTTTGTTGAAACCTCTCAAGTCGGCACCACTGCATGAATGCAAAAGGAGTTAGTTTTCAGCACACTTCAATTCAGGCAACAGCAGAGATCGAGTTCACCTCACGTTCCCAGCGAACTTTCCATCTACGATCAATAAAATCAGATTCCAGTGGACACCATAGCCAAGAAGCCCAACCTACCATCATTTACGATAGCAATTGCGCTGCATTTATGGGTGAACATCGCCTTGAACGCTTGGAATGCTGACGTGCTCTCGTGGATGGTCACCATGGCGGTCGGATAATCTGCCTCGTAGTGTTCGGGGGAGCAACGCCCCATCGACACAAGTATGTCGATGGATGTGTCGAACACCCCGGACGGAAAAAGCTCCCTGTTCTCCAGGGCCCACTGTAGCACATCTATCTGTGTGAGCATTTGTGGGCCATTTCCCCCCAACACTAATATTTGATGATTTCCCTCGGCGAAGTATTGGAGAATGCCCTTTAGGTCTTCCTCTGCTCTCCGCGGCAAGAACCCCGCACTCTCGCTGGTGAAGCCCGTGAGAGAGCCAACTGGTCGCTCGAAAAACGCCGAACCTTCGCGGAGTATCTGGTGTATTTTCTTGTCGGGGCCGGAGGCGTGGTGCCGCTGAAGCTCGTCATGAAGCTCGTCGAAGAGCGGCTGGAAGACCGAAATGGTCACCAAATCCAGGACGCTAATGATCCCTAAGAAAGCGGTGGGGGCAGAGTGTACATGGATGGGGATAGCCTGGAGATTTTGCTAATGAAACGGCAGAAATGTAAGCCAAACACTATATCAAACGGATGAGCTTGCCGAGTCTTTACCTCTCGTAGTATCTCGAGCATTTTCTCCATAGTAGTGTTTTCTGACACCGCCACAAGGGTTGGCTTTTGGCCCTTGCTCTCACGCCAATCGAGAAGGGCGCTCACCTTCAGCTCCTTGAGATGGGAGCTCTTAGCTGTTGTTGAGACTTGAGTATTGGGCTGGGTTGTAGCTATGGGTTCCATTGCGATGAGGAAATATAGAGTACAATGAGACCGAGAAGCGAAATGAATCGCGAAAGAAATAAAAAAACTCTCGTGGGGGAATGATATAACCCCTTGCTTTTATTTGAAACCCCGCGATCAACACTTGCCACAAAGGTAGAACTGGATGAGAGTGCAAATTGAAATTTATATATACAGCAAAAGCCAGGAAGGATTTGAATCAAAAAAAAAAAAAAAAGACCAGGAAGGGTAAAATAGTACAAGAATGTGAAAGCAAAAAGTCCACAGCCATAGGATGCAATAGTGGCCAGTTGAAAGAAGAGAGAAATTACGGAATAGGTCTGAATCGGTTTTGGAATACATCCTCCTAGGTTAGCCTTACTATATATTAAAGTAAACCTAAATGTTCACCACGATAGGGATGAATCCTCGGGCGAATGCCATACACTATACTCCATGTGGCCGCGATATAAATCGCGAATGACTTTTCCATGAAGAATGGTCTGATATACAATAGGTTCTGCATGGCAGGGCGTAACACGACCGTACCAGATCCCGCGTTGGCCCTTTTGGGTATAAACAATCACATTCCCTGCGAATTTGTGCCCTAATAGCATCGCATAGATAGAAGTATATCCATTATGGAGTCCTCGTTAGCAAAATACGTCCTCATGTAATAAAAAACTCGTATTTCAAGGTACCTCCTATATGGCTCACCATGTATACAACAACGCCACGTTGTTCCTCAGCCATGTCGCACAACAGCCCTGCATCCTTCAAGTATCGGCTATTATCAAAACCAACGCAAAAGATTCCGTGGGAACTGAGAGTCTTCTCGAACTCATCCCGAAGAAAGGGTGCAGTGATTGCGCAACGCTTGTCTCTCTTACGATGAGAGCAGATGAGGATGATGGAGTCATACGGCAGTTTTCGCACGACGAATGGAGTGTCTGGGATCACCTCTGCATGCTCGCTCTTGTTAGCCTTCTTATTACCCCTTGTGCGCCCGTTAGAGACACCATTGGTGAAGTCGCTTGAATGAGAGTTTGTGCGCTCGCGAGTTTCTCGTCCATGCCTACGTGAATGCCCGTTCGTGTGGCCATTCGCATGGCCGTTGGAATAGCCATTGGAATGGCCATTAGAGTGCCCACTAGAGTAGCTATTAGAGCGGCTTCTCGATTGACCATAAGAGTGTCCATTAGGTTGACCGTTAGAATTGCCATTGGGATGCCGCTCGCTTTTCTGCTTCTCCAGGGACACATTTACTGAGTGTTCGCCACCACTACGTCTCTTACTTCTTTTCATGCTCTCTACTGTCGGCAGAGGTCGCGTCAGAAAAGTGTTATAGAAAAGCTCCGCATTCTGCGGGGTAACATTCGATATAAGAATATTGTCAGGCATCAATATCACATCGTGGGAGTCGGGGAGATCAGAGAAGAGGGTTAGCCGGCTAATATTTGTGAACATGATGTAGGCGTCCTGAGCCTTCTTTTCTTGGTTGTCCTCTTCAAAATCGATTTCGCTTCCTAAGCTAAATTTGTCCGACGTCCTCCTCGCTTTGTATTCTTTATCCACCCGAGACAGTTCCGCGGCCAAAGTGCCTTTATCCTGCTCTATGCGCTCCGCCCAATCCGTCTGTCCAGTCGTAATCATGACCTGGCGCACATAGGGTTTGACTGTGCCGGAGAGACGAGAAGAATGGTCAATGCGGAGAAAACCAGGATAGCGCGAGTGAATTAAGCAATGCTGTAGTTCAGGACAGGTACGACATGGGTCTTCCACGAGATCCTCAGGCAAAGGTGGCAGGTTTATGTAGCTGATCTCGTCAGATGTGGGTGTGGAATGCTGCCGCTCCTCATCTGGGGCGGGAGTGGATGGTCGAGAACTTGTAGGGGTAAGTGAGCCTAGTGTTGAAATTACGCTTTGGATAAAACCGCTCATTATATGCGATAGTCTAAAAAGAAATAGTCAAAATGCTAGAAAATGGATGCAATCTAGATTGAATTTGATCAATTGAAAAATGCATGAGTATATGAAGTGTGAGAAGCGAGGGTGAAAAAAAAATACGGAACTGTCAATTTTAAAAAAAAATAGATCGGCGTAGAAAATTGTGGCATAGCTATCTGATGATCATGCCATTTTTTTGATAATTCAATAGTTGCCGGTAAAAAGAAATAATCGTGACTGAATTTTTCGAATCTGCAGCAGTCGCCCTGTATTTTAATCCTGACCATGTCGTGTTACTTTCAATTGCTTTATTTGACTTTTGAATATATGAGAAAATGAGAAATGACTAAGAGCACTCAGTATACAACATGTAGAAATCAAACAAAAAAAAAAGGTGCAAAAACCGCATAAATGAACCATGAATTTAATTTCCCTTTAGCATATAGCAGGAATTCTCGGAGAAGGTACAACTAAGAGAACAGCTCTATTAAGATCTAGGAAATCTCAGATTTTTCGTAACATTTCTGCAGCCTGTCTCGCCTCTTCCACCACCACCCCTCCCTCCTTTTGCTCCCAGCTCGATGGCGGCTGCGACTTTTTCTCAACTTTCAGGGCGACACTTTTGCCCTTCAAACTCTCTATTTGGGTCGATTTGGATCTGGGCAATGACGTCAATACGCCAATATCGACTTCCTTTGCGGGGTTATCCATGCTTGCCGACTTTGGGAAACGATACTGATGAGGTTCAGGCCTTGGTTCCTTATAGCACTCTTCCATGACAAACGCTGCCAGTTCCGGATGATCCCAATAGCCCGTGTGCGCATGCAGAAGGCCCAGATATGGGTTGGCAAAAAAGGAGTAGGTATCTTGAAGAATGTAGTCGATTCTCCCGTTGGTATTAACTGAGTAGAGAAGCGCCTTGGCCCGAGCCTCTTTTTGTTCGGCCTGCGACTGGGTGCTAAGCGTGTCGAGCGAGTGCGTTTCGTTCGTCTTAGTGGAGCCGGGGGAAGGCTCAGGGGCAACTGCAGTAGAGGACCCAAAGGAGAATGGTGAGCGGAAAGAGGTTTTCACGGACTCGAACAGCGAAGAGGTAGAAAAGGAAATGTTGGTCTGGAAATTGTCGATGCTCTGCTGCAAGCCGGAAAATAGGCCTGGGCGGTTCTGGGTTGGAAGGGTAGCCGGCTTAAGTGAGGTAGCGTAGGAGCAGCAAACATGTGGCTCAATACTAAATTAATAATGAGGCTCATTGTTAGGTTCCCTTGGAGGAACCAAATACGGCGGAAGCATTCTTCGACGACTTACCGATATGCAATTGGATCGGACCGATGGAATACATTATAGAGATTATTGATCAACGCCGGCGAAACAATGGTACGCCCATCCTCTTTCCTCTTTGATGACGGCGAGAATTCAGAGCGCCCCACCAATGCCTGATTCCGAAGCAGCAGGTAGAACCCAATGGGTGATCCGAAGCTGAAAAAGTTATAGACGTCAAATTCAAAGGGGGTCTGATTTGGGTCATCCTGGCAGAGTGCATCAAAGACAAGGGCCGAGCCGAGAGAATGCGCAACTATACTCACTCGGCCACGTTTCTTGATAAAGTACGGGTGATGCTGTAGAAAAATGCGGTAAACCCGGTTACACTCACGTTTGAGCGACCGGATCATTTCATCGTGATATTGGGGTGTCATATAAAGCGGAACTAGAGGTGCAAATAGAAACAGTAAATAAACCATACTGTGTATCAACGGAGGTAGAAAAATAGAGAGAAAATAAAATGCTTACGATCAAGTAAGATATCGTTCATGATACTTCGGACAGCAGGAACATCCTCGAGTGTGATGCTTGAGAGCGTAGGAGTGTCTTCGGTGTAGTTGGACTCCGTTAAATCTTTCTCCTTTCCATTGTGCGAATCGCCAGAGCCAAATTTAATATGAGTACGCCAGTTAATGGGGAGCACCTGGAGTCCACGCCCAGGAACCAAATTGGACCCAGCAGGGACCGGAACCGCTTTGAGAAATTTTCGAAAGATATTAACGGCTGAAGTATAGAAAAGAATAAGGAAGAAAAATGAATTAACGCCAAGGATTGGATAAAAATGATGCTATTATTTACCGTATACGAAATTGAATGCCTCCAGCCTTTCGGTCAACTTTTGTCCCATCCCATGAACCACTACATTATTACAAAAGTTGAGAAAACGAGTACCACGACTTATCAAAGGGACAAGGTGAGCGTTTACCAAATACCAAATGATCAATCTCTCGAGGTTCTTCCTCGCTCCACTCGTTCCCGTATCCGCTCATCTGCCTCACAAGATATTGCCTTCGTTTTTCTTCTTCTTCGCTTTCTTTAGAAAGCTTCGCGTTGGCCTCGGGGGTATCCTCCACTCCACGAATTAAGTCCACCCACGGGCGCTTGTCTGACAACTTACTCTTGCCAGTAATGGGGTCAATGACGTCATCATCTCTACCCTTTCTCTTTTTCTCCTTCTCCTTCTCCCTCTCTTTCTCTTGTGCCTTTTTCTCGGTCTCTGCTTGCTTGTAGCCTCGGTATAAACGATTTGCTCCTAAATTGGTGCCGAATTTACTATAGAATAATTTGGACAGTTGGCCTGCAAAGCCCTCTCTTTAAAATAAAGGAAAGCTTGTCAATTAGTAAAGATTTATCACGTGTAACTCTAAAAGGAAACATACGGAAGCAGCCACATGATATCCTCTCCATAGAAGATGACAGATAATCCGCGAAAAGGACCTTCTAGCTGCCATAATGTTTCAGGTTTAATATCTGGAGTGGGTACTCTATGTTCAGGAGCTTGTTTGCTTGTTGATTTTTCCGACTCAGACGAAGGCGACCCTGTATCGTCACGTTCACCACCATTAGCTTCCTGACGCTGCTTCTGCTCCTCTTTCTCCTTCTCCAAACGCTTCTGGGCTTCCTTTAAAGAGCGGATTTGCTCGAGATGTTTACTACCAAAAGATATGGTCAAGATAAGCGATCCAGGTTTCAATTTGCCTCGAATAATGGCCGAGGCTATTTTTTTTTCCTTGTGTAGTTCAAGATTCCCTCTTACCAATATCCCTCTTCAATTTGCGCAGCTAAATCCTCCCGACATGGAACAGTTTTCCCCCATCCAATGGAGCAGTACCAAGTTGCACGTCTTACTTCGCAAATGGGTCCAGTCCCTAGAGTTAAATTAAATGGGTTTAGACATGGCAATGGAAACTCTATGGAATAAGAACACGCAATATACAGTAGATCGGCCATAGAATTCGTTTAGCGACATCCACCTGGAACAACAAATCCTCATTAACTGGAACCGTCGCTGCTTCCCCACTTTGAAATGCTCGCTCAAGAGCCTTGCTATCCCGGTCGGAGAATTGGATCCAAGTCCGCGCATCCTTGGTAGGATTAGGACTACTATTGGCGGCGGTAGACGGTTCAACGCTGTGATACCATTGGAATTCAAGTGGAGAATCTATGGAGGAAGGCATGTTTCAAGAACTGTGGGTAGAAAAGAAATGAAAGAATGAGCAAAATTATAAAAAAAAAAACCAAAAGGCATAAAAAAGAACGCCGTAGATAATTCGAGATTTAGCAGTATTGAAATTCCGAAAAGCAGTCACTCAGGGTAGTAGAGAGAATAACAGCAGAGTTGTAAAGAATGGATCGAAGACACAGAGGATCACCCCATGGCTGCCTTCAGAGATCATAAGAGTACCATTTTTGTAGGTAAGTTTGGCCACATCAATTGGCGAATATTATTGCGCAATCTCGTCGAACAGGCCGCCAATATTGAGTTACTTTTCTCGCATTTTTTACAGGTGGTCTTGATGAGCAGGTGAACGAACAGACACTCCATGCGGCCTTCTTACCTTTTGGCGAGATCATCACAGTGAATATGCCGCCTGATCCTTCGTCACGTAAAATTGCAAATCGCCGTTTTTTAACTTGTGGTTGCCGATCCGACTGAGGAAAATATATATTTCTATTCAACATAGATAACAAGCATCGTGGATTTGGCTTTATTGAATTTGAACATGCCGAGGATGCAAAAGCTGCTGTCGATAATATGCATCTCTCGGAATTGTTTGGGCGAACAATCAAGGTCAATTTGTCGCGCAATGTGAACGTAAGAGATGGGGCAGGGCCGCGAGCAAGTAAGTGTTGGACCTATTTTGCGGTTGGCTGGGGCTATATTCTAACGCACAACCCGACATCCCTTCTAGTTTGGTCAGAGGAGGCTTATATGGACAAGTATTCAAACATAAAAGCATCGGATGAAACAAACCAACCCAAGGAAAATCCAGCCAACGCGTCGACTGACAATGAAAGCAAACAAGACTAACTCTCCCCCTTTCTCTTATGTAATATACAAGATAATAAACTGTTCTGTTTGACCATGTGCATGGTTAAGGAAAAATTTTGTTTATTACTCATTTTATCCACTTCTAGCAAAGAGGATATATATTTTTTTAAATACATGTATGAGGTCTAAACGATAATGGACGTCTAAGGAGCAATACGTAACGAAGGGTGTTGATTTTCGAAGCGTCGGGACATTTAACCAGAGCCGCCGGAGAACTTCTTGCCGAACAAGATCATCTGCAGCTGGTCGTACCTATATTGCCAAAAAAAAAAACAATGCACGCAGAGTAAGCGTCTATAATTTATAACTTCACCAATCCGTAAATGCGATGTTTACCCAGCAAGCACACCAGCACCAGCAACAGCACGTAAGATGTTGGCGCCAGCACCCTTGAATAAAGACTTAGTTCCCTCCTGAGCGACAATTTGCTGGAAGGCCTGGAGGGACGACTTGTACTTGACGGCCTCACCCGAAGTCATCATCATACGACGACGGACGGTGTCAATAGGGTACGAAGCGAGACCAGCACCGATCGTGATACCCCAGCCGAGAAGGAAGGAGGCAAGGAAGTTGTCCTGGAGGGGACCGACGAGAACGACAGGCTTGAGCGAGTCGTACATACCGAAGTACAAACCACGGTACACAATGATACCAACGCAGGAAATGTTGAATCCACGGTACAAGCCAAGGATACCGTCAGTCTTCAAAGTCTTGCGGTACACATCAATGAGACCATTGAACTGGCGCTCACCACCCTTTTTGGCGGCCTTGGCGTCATTCGCGAGACGAGTACGTGCGTAGTCGAGCGAGTAAACGAAGGTGAGCGAGGCAGCACCGGCAGCACCACCGGAGGCAAGATTACCGGCGAACCACTTCCAGTAACCATCCCTGTCCTTCTTGTAGCCGAACATGCGCTTGAAGTGATCCTATCGTAGATGAATGCAACGAACATGTAAAATTAATTCGCGCCAAATAATACACCCATGATGAATTATGTACCTTGAAGGCAAAATTCAAAGCCTGTGTGGGGAAGTAACGGATGACGTTGGCCAAATTGCCACGCCAGAGAGAGTACACTCCCTCCTCCTTGATGGTGCGAGAAAAGCATTCGCCAATGCCCTTATACGGGGTGCTAAGGCGGCCCTGCTTAATCATCTCATCCTGGTTCTGAATAAGCAGCTTAACACGCTCGATAGGAGCAGCGGCAGTCTTGGAAACGGCAGCCGACACACCACCCATCATAAAGTCGATGGCGAATGACTTGGCGTCTTTTTGTCCCGACATTTTTTTAGGCAAACTGAAGAATGGGGAGAAGGATGGAGAAAGAAGTGGAGAGAGAGAGGGGAAAAATCAGGGATGGGGAGGAGTTTGTTTACAATCTTCCGAAAATTTTGTGTACCGAAAAATGATTGGCTAAAGATTTATTCAAGATAGACCGGCGATTGCTGAGTAGGAAAAATCCGTTAAGAGTTGTGGAACTAACACAACAAGTGCTCAGAAGCACATCAATAATGCAACATCATCTAGTTCCGCCTAACCACCTCTAACCATAACAAAGAAGTTGGCTTTCACCGGGATCCACAGAATAATATGGATCTCAAACCAGACACCCTTATCATCTCTTTTTTTTTTCTTTATTGAATAAGAAGCTGTCAGACTTCGCATCCGCCCTCGCCAGGTGCTTGGAAATGAACACCGGCAAGTTCATCAATGAAAGAGCAACTGGTTTTCACCAGAGAGCCCTTTCCGCTTCCCTTTACGGGCAGTGCGATACCTCTCATCGACCAGCTTAAACTGTGTGTCTCTGTTGGAAAACAAAGACGAAGGTTAACAACTGTATACAGATCCTGTAAAGTACAGTCGATGAGAGACAAACAAAACAGCGAGCTCTCCTTTTTTATAACCAAATGTGTGGTGAAACTCAGAGCGACAATATGGGATCAAGTATTTTCAGAATTTTTTATTTGTGCTGAAGTATTTCCCGGGCTCTACCCTCGGAGTTCCTATTGCGTGCTTTTCACTCCGCTTGCGTTTCTGCAGGCTGCTAGGAGTGTATCCAGTTTGAGACAAAATGCCTGCATACATGCTATGCTTTCAAAAAACCCTCGTCACTTCTTTTATTTGACCATGGCTCACAAAAATATTAAAGAGTGGATGGATTTCTGACTGTTTAGTTTCTTTTGACATCATTCCTGACTAGTTGCAAGAGTTGAAATAGAGTTCTTGCATTGGATATAAAAAGCATGTTTGCTTAAGCGAAAATAGGTGGTTAGGGCATATTATGCCCTTAGTTTGCTCAACATTCTGGAAATCATAGGGGCAGTGGAAATATCAATCCCCTTTCATGCTGATGGTGTGATGCTATTGAAAAATCAAAGGCAATGTACTTATCTTGAGGCGCAGCAAAATAATGCGAACTTAAGGCTGCCTTGCACATCGAAACCGAATATCTTACGATTAAAATTAAAAGCAGCCTCTTCTCCAACTCACTCGGTAAAGCTATCCTATTCCCTCTACACCACAGGATAATGTTCTTCTCGGCGCTGAGACACCCTTCAACCCGTGTATTTCCTCATCATGTTCACCGATGTTTAATTCAACCTCGACGCTCATTCGCCACCACTACCTCCGGTAAACCACAACACACCGAACGCAACTGGCAGTGGTGGAGAGACTGGACAGTGCGGATGGCAGTATTTGCTGTAACTGGATCCAGCTCGCTCTATGTTACTCGGCCAATTCTCAAGAACGTTTTAGGAGTTGAAGGTAATTTTGAATCTTTCTTTGATGCTTATTGCTTTCTCTCTGTCCTAAGTAAGATTGACCTCTATTTGGAAAATTGCTATATAGGTTCATGGCGTGATGGCCCCAATTCTTTCCGTGCTGCATATGTTGTAACCACCATTCCTGTCTACTCTGCAATGCTCTTTGCATTCGGGGCACTGGCAGGACAGCGCGTTTTTTTTACGGCTACCTTGGCACGGATGTGGGGTCGTCTCTTACCGAAGGCTTTGTCAAGAAGATTTGTAAAATAACATTGCTTTTGTAATATAAGTGATTTCTGCATATCTATCTTTTGGATCGTGTTTTGATGTTTTTTTTAGCATTGGCAACAACCAAACTGAAATAGAAACATCGGGTTAAATACACTCACAGAAAAAAAAAAACTGCCTACACTATAAAGATATAGATGAATAAAAAATGGCTTTCTATAAAGTGGATGGTTCATGCATATGCCGCTTTTCCGTAAAACCATAAGCTAATGGAAGGAAAAATAGAGGACACTACTACTGCCGTTTCCTTCTTATATAGTGATGATATTGAGCATGCAAGAATCGACTCCACCAGGGGTACGTGAACCCTACTACACATATTATGGTAACAGCAATACATTGCTTCCAAAAGAACATTAATCCTTCGGGTCGCTCGAGGTCGGGAAAGTGCGTAAAGTTGGTCCCGTATACACCAGCCAAGAATGTACCTAAATGGAGGAAGGGGCATTCCATGAGCCACCCTTATAAGCCTATTTAGCAGCAACCACTTACAGGGTAGGAAGAGCATGTTAAGATAGCTCAGTATTCTCATGCTCTCGTTTGTTTGATATGATATCGTGTTAAATATCTACTCAGTAAAAATTTTCAATCCGTCAATATATGAAAATCGAAACTCGGCAAGATGTAATAGGGAACATACAAGGTTTATCAAATTATCGGCCACTTTACTCAGTGTCTCCAAATTCTCCACCACTGAGGATATGTGATCGTGCACATCGAGGAACAAGTAAGAGAGCCTCGTGTTTCCATCCTTATGGCTTTCATTACGACCCCCATTAAGGTGAGCGGTATAATCGCGTAGTGATTGAACAATGGCGATAATGGGGGTTAGTGTACGCTTTAGTATCATGAGCTCAGAATTGATCAGGTGCAGTTCACGTGTGTAGCTGGTGAGAAAAATATAGAGTCATTAACATGGGGTGATCAGTATAAGATCAAGAGCATTGCTCTACCTCATTTCCGGCTGGATCATAATACTGCTCTCAAGTTCGGTGACCTGATCGCGATACTTATCAACAATCGGTATGGAATGATCCACGATGGCATCGATAATTGCTTGCATCTGCATCCAACAAAAATAACATGAGCAGAGGCCTAAATTATTTGATTTTAGAAGTTCCTACCAAGAAGATTGGATCATTTGAGGTACGGAGAAGTGTTTTGCTCTGCTTTAAGCGTGTAATAAGCGGCATAGTAACCGGGTCTCCGGAGTATTGGAAAAAGGTGATTAGAGTATTTTCTAATGATTCAAATTCAAAGTTGAATATCTAGGAAAAGGATAAGTCAAACGAGGTATTTACCCTTCAGCTGGACAAATATCGAGCACTGCTCCAGCTCTATATGCATCTTATTAGCCCGAACATTATACGCTTTGGCCAAGTTAGTTTTGGGGGCATTTTTGTAATGTAATAAGGAAGTACGACATGATGGAGTGCAGCGATTAGATTGCACTGCGTGGTTCTCTGTCGAGGGGTCACTGTTTTGATAGCTGACTTCGGCTCCGTTCTGGTCACCGGTCTTCAAACTGTCTGCTTCCTGTAAAATAGAGTTGAAAATTTATAGTTCTAATACTAATTCTCGTTGATTTAATTACAATAATTCGGTAAGCTTACCAGCAAATGAAGCTGGAGACACGCGAAGATGGAATTCGTATAATAGTCGACCTTGGTACCTGTAGGTAAGTGGTTAATATTGGCGCCATATTTAACAATGTATTATTGAAATAAAGTGGTTACGCTGAGGGATATGGAGTAGATCCTCGACGGACAAAGGGTGAAGATCTGCGTGTAGACCCCAATCAGTAAGTAGGTTGACTATTAATATGTAAAATAAACAGCATACCATATCGAATAGCAAGCGTTTTTATTACGTCCCAACTTAAACCATCGACCTATTCGTTCATTATTAGCTATTATTTAACAAAAGCGGTAGCCAATAAGTCAACCCACGTTTATCCATCTGACTTTGGCCCACGTAGGCATCTGCAAAGTGAAAATGAAACATTATATAAATTAGCTCCGTAAAAATGAGCTAACATTAGCAGGAAAGCAACCTTGCCGGCAATTATCCGAGGAAGTGTCTCATTGGTGGCCGTTTTGTTTACAATAATATGCTCTATGTATTCAAGAAGTGAGAAATAATCTATGTGGCTATCTGACAGATTGTCTTCACCTTCACAATAGTCCACAATCTGAATTGCACAGTCGCAGTGAACTGCTTCAAACCGCCCATCCATGCTATGAACATCTACACCTGGTTCATTGCCCGGTGCCCAATCAATAAATGCTATAATATCACAAGACATATATTAGTACCGGCTGTTCTCCGTTTTGGTGGGCGTTCCAAATGTACCATTCAAATTATTCGTCTTTTTTAGATCTACGACATATCCTACTAAATCTTTAAATCGCTTCGCAGGGGCTGATGTCGAGCTACGTTGTGGAGTGATCCTTTGAGGGGATGACGAAATGCCTAGCTCGGCATCCGCACTCGAATTAGTTTGTCTATCCATTTTCTGCTGCTATAGTGGTGGCAGTTAAGTAGTCAATATATTAGTTAAGTCCAATCGCGGAGTGAAATTTTTTCGAAATTCCATTTTTATCTCCCGCTCCTGAATCCGATCGTTTTCAAAATCCAAAATGGAGTTTTGGAAATTTGCATTCTAGATTCTACTTCAGGGATATAACTTTATAAGATTTGCCTTCCTCGCCCCCGTATTCCAAGAAAAAAAAAATACAAAATATAAAAAGAATATAGATATCGAATATAATTAAATAGAAATATGCAGCAATAATGCAACATCGGAGTAGTAGTTAAATTGTCCAAAATGAAGAGGAAACCATGGTTAACTGGGAAAAGCGAAGACCAACACTATATTACAAAAAGAAAGCTTCCTTCACCGCCTCGCTAGAGTGAACTATTAGCAGAGACATGCTCCAGCTCCAGGACTGCTCCCTTTTCGGAATCAAGTTCGTCGGCCGTTGACATCGTGGAGGTGATGGATAAGCTTTTGCGAGGAAGTAGATCGCCGTGTGGATATTTGTTGGACAGTTTTGCGGCCACGATCCGCATCGCCTCCTCGATGGTCAAGTGCACCGAATCATGCTCCGCCTCCACACTTAAGAAAGGCTCTCTTCGGTCATCATCGTTTCCTTCGTCTTGGACAATCAGCTGGATTGGACGCGTAATGCCCGCAAGCTCGAGCACACGTAAAACACTCTGCTGTACACTGACGAAATGCAGCTCGAAAGTGGACTCGTCCACGCCCGCGTATTCGGCCATATCTCTCCTCAGATCAAAAAGGGCTTGAAGCCCCGAGGAATCAAGGTTGTTCACCGCGGCGAAATCAAGGATAACGGCTCGAAGTGGGGGATAACCTCCGCCTGCTTCCAAGGCGATGGGATCGCGCTTGGCTCGTAGTTTTTTCACCTTAACCGCAGTGTCATCGGACCAATGGAGCTTTGGGGGTGCGTCCGACGAAGGGTCAGTATGGCACTTCACCTCGTCCATGATGCATTGGCACACGTGTTCCACATTCGGAAAGATGAGGGCCTCTTGAAGCCGAAAGAGGAGTACACCTGGAGCCGGAGGATTTGTCTGATAGCGCTTGTTATCGTAGTTGACGTAGATCCCAGTATTGACAATGCGATCCGAACCGCTGTCTGACTGGCGAGTCTGAAGCTCGGCGAGAACATGGACCTGGGGTCTAGCAATCCGCACTAAAAGCACTATCAGAGAGAACGAAATGGCTGAAATGACACCCCATTCGAGACTCACAAACAGAGTGACGAGGAAGGCAATGATGCATGAAAAGAAATCCAGCGCTACAAAGAACCATGTATAAAGGTCAGGATTAAAGAGTACAGCCAACCATGAAACACGGATACGTACGATTGACCCTCCATAGCTGCACAAATACGCCTGGCTTTGCGACAAGCCCGGTCACTGCGAGGATGATGACCGCCGCCAGAGTAGCATTCGGTATATAGTAGAACAATGGGGTGAGGAAGAGCAACGAAAATATCACAATAGCTCCGGATATTAGATTGGAGAGCGGTGACATGACCCCAGAGTTTGCGTTCACAGCGGATCGCGAGAAAGAGCCGGTAGCAGTGTACGCTCCGAAGAACGAGCCCGCAATATTTGCCATCCCAATGGTCATGAGCTCTTGATTAGGGTTAATGACGTATTTAAATCTGCGCGCTATGATAGATCCAACCCTATGGTTAGCGCCCAACAAGCTATTTTCAACCAATGCGTCAACACTTTTTAACACTTACCACATGCTTTGGCAATGGCGATGTGTTCCAGCACTGCAGCCAAAGCGGACAGGATGGCCGCTGGAAGGACACCAATGATCAAGCTCGAGCTCAATGCTGGTAAACTCGGCTGAGGTAGGCCTTTGGGTACATCTTTTATGATAGATATTGGGCTAGTGTCACGTCCGATGTTCACCAAATAGGTAATGACGGTGAATATGATGACGCAAATGGCATTGCGACTGATGCCTACAAAGTTGATTAGAAAATGTCGCTTGCCCCAGAACTTCTGAACCAATTGGAGCGCAAGGAGGACTGCCATGGATGACAGACCAATGACGCAGTCAGGCCAAATGGCATTAGGGAGCCCTTTCAAGGTATGTATGATTATGAGGTACACAGCATCTATTGAGCTAACCCCACTAACGCCAAGTAAAGCCGGGAGCTGAGAAACCATGATGATTATGGCTGCGCCTAGTGAGTTGAAATGTTGGTGTGAATTAAAAAAAAAAAAACAAAAGCACGGCTGAAACTCACCAGAAGTATATCCAGTCAAAACAGAGTATGGAAAAAAATCTAGTAGAATTCCAAGTCTAAAAAAACCGAGGCCGAATGTAATTATGCCTAGAGAAGAAATCCAATGTCATCGAGGGTGGGGCCCTGAGGTCTCAAGTTCTAAAGTATTACCTGCCATGAAGGCGATAGAAGTGGCTATTACATGGGAGGGAATATCGAGCGAAGCTAACGAGACCACAGCCTGACCGGTCATTAGCGAGAGAACAGCAGTGGGGCCAACCTAGCGATACAAATAAGTTTATCAGTTATATTATCTAATCCTTCTAACTAGTCTTGAAACCTACAGTAACATCCTTCGAGGTACCAAGAAAAATATATAATAGTACACCGAGGAAGGAGGAATAGAGTCCATAGACAACAGGCAATTGGGCAATCTTCGCGTAAGCTAAAGATTGCGGTACCAGCACAAGGGCAACTAGATGTTATTGTAGGAAGTCATAATCAGCGATCAATTCTCGACCCGGATGCACCAATAATCTGTTTTGCGGGATGAAATTATTAAAAAAAAGATAAAACATACTTGTTACACCAGCAATTATGTCTCCAGCGATAAATTTGCGGCTATAGCGGGGCAACCAATGAATGACGGGAAACATATCGAGCAATGCCTGCGGAATGGCAGAGGGTAACTGTTTACACCATTGTAGAGTGGTGTCAACAACGATAGTTGTGGTACTTCTTGCGGGCATAAGAGAGGAAAAAGGATGTTTGCTCAAACGTAGGTGTAGATCGAAGAGTAAGGGAAGGAGAACAAAACTAAGAGGAAGAAGAACCCCGAAAGAAATGAAGGTGTAATGAGGGAGAAAGCAAAAATAAGACCATAGTGTTAACTAGGATGCTTATTTGAAGCAGACTTGGATTACATAAATGGCTAGACTTGCGGCAAGTTAAGATTGTTTTAATTACGGAATCTGGGCGAATTCTCACAAAACATCAAAGTCCCTCCTTCGGACTGTTCCATCCAGAAAAATTGCAGCGCAGTTCTATAAATAACCATCGATGTTTGCACTTATCACCGGTGTATGTATTGCAGTGTGCTTCTAGACTGGCCCTTGCATGGGAGTAGCCATATTGGACTTTTCTGTCATTTGTGGTGCCGGATTCTCTAGGTTGGGTGCAGCGGACTGGCAGGTGGTGTGTTAGGAAAGAATGGTACAGAGTTTCAGGGTCTTAGGCACAGCTCATAATAGGACTTCCATTTTGGGAAATCGGATCTTAGGCCAATTTTGCCATAGGCTCTAACTCGCTTTAAGTTTCTTTTGAAAACAGGCATGCAGCTGATACAGAGAGATTGGCCCTTTGCCTGAACTACCGATCGAAGACCCACTTCGGCAATCCGAAGAATGTGCAACGGGCCATAGAATTCGGGAGAGAAGATTCTTCTTCTTTCGTCTTTTTTTTTTTTTTTTCTAATTAGAACCAAATCTATCGTAGCTCAATTCCTGATCCACGACGGGCGGATCCAGATTATGTGGCCCGTGGAAGCTACACTTCTTCGTAGAAAATATTATAGGTGTGCTCTGTAATAAATTCGAAAAATTTTGACTGTCTCTGATGTCATGGTTGCACAATTTATTTTCGTTATACAAATTGATGGCCTCAACAAATAATGCCATTTCGCGGTTGACCGTCTCCTGGATAGGAGTATACTAGCACTCGACCCATAACGGCTACAGGAGCAAACCTATCAATTATAAGATTAATGAGAAAGCGACCAAGTTCGGTTGCAATGTCATGGCCAGAGAAGGTATTCACAAATATGGCTACAAGATGAAAATGACCCCTCGGTTCCAGGTTGCATCATCAATATCATACTGATCTGCTCAGACTAGGTGAATTTCATTTATCCAATGCTGTTTTTTATTATCACAATCCAAACAGGATGAAGGGTATTAAATATATATGTATATATATCCTAACGTAATACTCTATGTGACTCTATGTATCTAATGTAGAAAGGTGCTTGCCATATAGTCTTTTTAATTGCTCATAGAAAACAAAAGTCATTATAGTGTGGGGGCTAAAAAGAATAAAAAAGATCTCGGTTAGCTGCGTTTCCTTGCCCTGTGCTCAAATGGGTTATAAACTCACCCTAAACGTGAATATTGTGCAGTAATACCCTTGTATAAACCCTTGACACCTTCAGTGCGCACCGTTTTGATCAGGCAATCGATGGGTCCGCGATATAGAAGCCCACGACCGGTTATCTCGTCAATCTTCTGGTTATACATTCGCGTGCTTACAACATCAAAGGGGTTCATCGCTAGGACGACGAAGAAGGAGGATACTAGACTGGACATCAAATGGGTACGAACATCGTCTTGGAGATCGAGCAATGGTGAGGCGAGTAGGTGTGACTTTGTGAATTCGTACGTTGGTAGTTGTACCGACGACCCGACACCGGTGCGGAGGATCGCCGCGTTCATTCCACGGTATAGACCACGCACACCGTTAGACTGGTATATCTGCACGAGGGCGGCAAAGGTGTTGCGGTAATAGTGCTGGTGACCGACTCCGGCTGTGGGAGAGTACGATTGCATACGGGTTTTAACAAGGAAAAGCGGAGAGCCGAGAGCCGCTCCGATAACTCCCGCAGATGCGCCCGACATAACGCAGATAAAGTGGTGACGCTTTGCTGGATCCATGCCTAGAGTATCATTGAAGAGGCGCTTAATTGGATCGTAGAAACCTAGCCGCGCACCGTTCATCATGAGTTGATAGCCATCTACCAAGCAATATGGGGAGATAAAGTATAAATTATGTAATGCATTAATGGGGGATTGAAATAAACTCTTACATGCAGCGCCTAATCCTTTTTGAATGCCCCGTAAGCCTTCGTGGCGGAATATCAGTTTAAGCGCTTGAAAGATATTGGAATAAGGTTTCATAGGCAGGGCGGCCCCAGACTGCGCCCTTGCAAGCTCTCCCTGGAGCTGTAATCTAGTCTTGACCACCTAAGCGAGGACGGGTTTAAGGAGGAAGGTGTAAGGAGGATGAATAGACGAGTGATTCGAAAATATTGCAGCATCTATCTACGATTCTTACCTCCATCGGATTTGTAAGAGTAACCGCACCACATGCTGCCAATCCCCCAAGGGTGAAACCAACCAATGCCTTGGACAATCGTTCCGGGATAATGGCTCCCGGTTGTATCCGCGGTTGCCGCTCTTTGAGCTGAGAATCTGCGAATGATGCTGAGAGCGGAGCTCCAGCATTAGGCATCGGATGGGACATGTGTATTCCTGTTTTAAACGACAGACGATCTAAAGGAGAGAGTAGAAGCGGAAGGGAGAAGTCGAATCGGCAAGCAAGGATGGACAACTGTAAAAGAAAGAGGGCGCTAAAGTTCCTAATGTAATCCCCGATATTAGCAGACAATGCGACGACAAATATAAGGAAGGATTTTTTCAAATGACAGCTGGATAAATCTTAGCCTCGGCACTCCCCCTCTGGCGCAGCGCTCTAACCTTGACGGCTTGATTGGTCTCGATTTTCACTTCTCACACGAGCACTCTGTTATGCCAATTCAAACTCACCACTTTTTAGTGGAGCGTGTGGAGAATGTGGCCGCAGTTTCCTTTTTGCTTCATGCCGAAATGGTTAAAGGAAATTCAGCAAAATATAACTGATGAACTCTGCGTATCCAATTGCGAGGAGGTTAAATCACAGATCTAAAACGGCCCCCAGTGGAAATGCCCGGATACATCGTCACGGCGGCAGCGTAAACAAACGCTCCTTTGCCCTAGTTTGCCGAGCACGCAGGGAAGGAAAGCCACAAAGGCCCAGGGAGCCGCAGAAATTGAAAACAAGCCTGTGCATGAAGAGTGAGATAATCTCAGCTTTAGAGTTCGCCGCTGGACCAGTCTTCTGTTCTGTTCTCCGTTGTTTTTGTGTTCGATTTCTCCCTAATTTCCCCCCCCTCCCCCTTATTATTATTATTGTCTTTATTTTCCTCTGGCAACATTCTGTGTTGACATTTAGATTAAGCTTTCCATGCTGCGAAAACAAGCCATGAAAACGTAAATAGCGAAAGTAATGACACAGCACACTAGCCCTAACTTTGATTCTCAGATCACCATGTTGACTCAACCTTCGCCCATTCCCTCAATGCATCAATCTGTCCCCGCCTCCTCTCCCCCCTCTAGCTCCTCTCTATCAAGTACACCCCCCAATCGAGCCCCTCCCTCCTCCTCCACCACCACCGCCATCCCATATGCTTCCTCTTCCTTTCAATTGTACCAATCGATGATCCAATCGACACCCCTTAGCTCTGCTACTTCTGATTCGATCGCTGCCCCTTCATCCACCTCTTCTACTGCTCATGCTCCTCCTACCCGCAAGCCCCGTCGCACTCCTATTGCCTGCTCAGTATGCCATCAGCGTAAAGTTCGCTGTGATGGAAAGCGACCTACTTGCAGCCGCTGCGTTGCAAGTAAAACTGATTGCCACTATCCAGAAACTACGAGGAGATCCAAGCGAGCAATGGAGAAACAATCCGATCAGTCTCCGTTTGATGCTTTCAAAATTCAGCGCAAACTAGACACTATGGAGTACGACCTCTACCAGCTAAAACTCGCCATTTCATCCTCTAGCGCAGAAAACCAGACATTTACACCTCAAGAACGCATAATTTTATGCGAGCGTCTGGCCAAGATCGAGGAGGAGTATAAGACAAATAGATACTTGTACAGTAATCGCAGTCCAAAATTGCTGGGGCAGGGGCAGCGACAGGGGATTTCGAGCTTAGGCGAGCGGTCCTTACAGCGAGCTCAAGTGCTTACTGGGAAATTCGGAAGCATCATAGTTGACCAGCTTGAAGGGGGTCTGAGCGTAGAGTCCTCTGTGCCAACGATTGTGGAGTTCTATCGGCAATTGCGTGAGCTCACTCGAGATATGGCCAAGTGTCGTGTCTCCACTCCGGCCAGTATTTTGCCCGATCAAAAGGAGGACATACTAAGTTCGGTTGCTGCAGAATGCAAATCCGAAGTAACTGAGCATGGGCGGCCGGGAAAGCGCCCTAAGCTGTCTGGAGAATCCCAATTCAATAATGTGGTTCAGAACCTCTCCCATGACATGTTGGAAGCCATTGTCAACACTTATAAGAAATGCTATTACTGGATGATGCCCGTTATTTGCCCAGATAGTCTACTGGCCAAGATCCGTGCCCAGAATGTGGAAGATATCGATCCAGCCATACTGCATGCTGTTGCTGGTCTTGTTACGAGACACGCTTGTATCGTGCATCGATACTCTGGGTATGACTCTCATGAAAGTGCTCTGGGAATAGAGAAGCGTTTTGTCAAAGCTACTCGTCAGATTCTGCGAAATCGAGTCCTCGATACAAGTGTGGAGACGCTTCAGGCCACTCTGCTAATGGCATTTCATTTGTTTTACATTAAAGGACCCGTAAGTGTGAGCTGGCAACGAATCTCCTACAGTTTGTAGTCTGAAAATTTCACCTGTTTTCACTTCTTTAGGAATTCTCCTCTCTTTATATCGCACTTGCAGTGCGAAAGGCTCAAGATATGGGAATGCACAAGATAAAATCCACAAATCCCGACTACCCGCTGCTTTCGCTCCTATGGTGGCAATGTTACATTCTCGACTTCCTTGTTTCCGAAGGAACCCAGCGCCCACCCATCATTCGTGATGAGGAAATAGAGATAGAGGTGCCGGAGTTACCTAATCCGACACAACCAAAAACCGATGAGTTTTGGGCAGATTTCTTTTTTTCGATGCGTGTCAAGATTACCATCATCCGCAAGCGCATCCGCTTGCGAATAAACCTGCAGGAGCCATCCAGTCGTGAGATGGCCGAATCCGAAGAAGAACTCCATGCTTGGTTGCAGATCCTGCACGATTATGAGCCACTGCAAAACAGCGAGACAAGTGCAACCCTCTTGCGAGTCCTCAGGGTCATCTATCACTCTATAGTGCTGGTGTTCCATGCATGGGTCCTAGGGGCGAGCCATCCCTGCCTGCATCCTTATGGCTTCGCATCTCGCCGGCAGGCGCACGAGCATGCAGACAAATTTTGGGAACTCACCGAGGAATTGGATCCACACGAGGCGAGCTTCGTCCCGCCAGTCGCCCTCAACCGTCTGATAAATTTTTATACCCATGTTCTCTCAGATCAGCCTGATTTCGCGGCTACGCAGCTTGTCCGGATTCTTGGATGGGTTCGCCATTCGGTTGGGTTCTTGTGTGGTTTCAACTCCCATCTACAGATGGTTCACAGGATGGAAGAGTGGCTGGACCATTATCATAGTCGATCCAGGGGCATTTTCTTGACCTCACAAGCATCCACTTTGCGGCCGGTTACCGATTCCGATGACTCAGCCACGGCAAGTCCCGTATCCCGTCACGAAAAGTCGGTCTCACCTCCCGCATCGGCCCCCGCGAACGCCTCTACACAATCCGGAGGTAAAGATGTCGCAGGGACTGTAGGAACAGCGGAAAAAATCGACGTGAACATCACCGACTCTGGCCAAAATAACCGTAATATTCGCTGCATGCTCACCCTTAAATATCCGCTAGGCTTCCGGGTGTGGACCAATGCCCAGACGGTGAATGAGCTCTGCAATCTTCTTCCCCGTGTCCTCCAACTTCATCCCGAAAACATTGAACCACTGAGTCTACAGAGTTTTAATAGTCAAGACTTCCGTGAAAGTGCGGCGAAACACCGGTGTTTTCACTCCCACGACTATTGGATGCCCCTGTTCTCGTTGGAGCATTGGTGGCCAGCGACGGTGAGCGAAAAGGGCAAATACTCTTCGGTGGAATCTAGGGAGGCGCTGGCGAGGCTGATTGGATCGCGAACATTGAATCATCTTGTGGACGTGTACCAAGCTTTTCTCTCCCCAATGCATATCTACCAGGACTGGGTACAAAAGAAGCCGGATGGTCGTGTCGTTCCAGGCGACCCAGAGGGTTCCACCGCCGAGGTCAATGCCTGGTTGCTTGCCCATGCTGCAATACAGAACCGCGAGGTTTCCGAACGCGATCCTTTGACCACTAGATACAAGGAAAAGGCCTGCAGCCTTGTCCACCCCTACATTGATCGCGTGGAAAGTCCCGCCATGATTCATACCCTGCTCAACCTCGCCATTTTTGCGGCCCTTTCCAGATCTCCAACCGAGGCCTTTTTGTATCTAGGATGCGCATTGCGAAAGGCCCAGCATCTTAATTGGTACCGAAAATCGGAGTGGGCTGGCCTACACTCCCTTGCAGCTGAGTCGCGGAAACGGCTCTCCCTCTCGCTCTATCTATTTGATTGCATTACTCCGCTATGGGGTAGTGGACGCCCGCGAATGGTCACACGACAGCGATGGGAGCTTGATACTGTGAGTCTTTTTATTTGCACTTGCTATAGTAAAGAATCCTTTTTTTTTGCTCAATATTGATGGGTTTGCTTTTCATTTTCACGTTAGCCCTCGGTCCTACCCGACGATGAAGACGACACTCCTATCCGTGCTGTTTTCATGGTGAACCAAGCAACTCTAATGGACTTGATCACGAAAATTCACCAGACCTGGGAGAGGGGTACTTCATTCCTTCGGGAGGAGCTTCCCAATCTTGAGCGCGAGCTCTCCGCTTGGTATCGCGAGCTTCCAGATGAATTCCGCTATGACTTGAATGATATAGAGCAGATTCGAAGTCTAAAGACAGTGACCCTGCGTTCATTGTTGCTTGTGAATATAGAATACCACATCGTATGGCTTCGATTGCACCTCCCGCTTATGGCTTTTCCTCCGGATAACGGCTATATGAGCTCGCTTTCATACAGAATATGTCTTCAAGCAGTCGATTCAATTCTAAGGTGTTTAGAACTCTACAGTGAGAATCAGTTTTCTTGCCACCACTACACCAAGACGCTGGATGGAATCTACCTGTCCTTCTATGTTTGCCGATCTCAACTTGATGCTGCCAATGTGATGGGCTCAATGTTTGCCCAAGAAGGGCTATTACGTTTGCTACGCATCCTACGTCTACAGCAACAATGTGGGAGCATTGGCGTTGATTGTCAATGTGTGAAGTTTATCCGACATATTGAGGAGCTAAGCACTGCCGGAAAGCTGAGCCAGGCCGAGGGAGCGTCGGGTGGCATAGAGATAGCCTCCCACATGGCGACAAAGAGGACCATGATGCCTGCTTCTACTACGCTTGCCGAACCGCCATCCGAAGATTTCTTGAACCGGAGGGAAGCTAGCAGCGACTCCCAGTCCACCAACAATCTCCCGGCCGATAGTAAGTTCTTCACCGCTCAAGCCAACTTTCCTCAGCTCGTCTCCGCTTACGATCCCAGGATCCTCCTGGGAGATTCTCAGGCGATGGTTGACACCACCACCCTTCCCAGTATGGGACTGGTAGAATCGTCCTCATGTGAAGGGGACCTAATATCGCCTTTGGTTATGGGAGGAGATTTTGAACATCGTCACGGACAGCCGTCCTATATCCAATATTCGCAGCCAGCTTCTCATCAGCAGGCTACGAGTGCTTGGCGAGGGGTTGATCATACAGGCTTTGGTGCAGGTGTTCAGGAGTACCTTGTATCCGATCTATCGACTAATTTTCTGGCCCAGGCAGCTGCGACTACACACCAGCAACAAATGCATCCACAGCAACCCATGCAGCCAACTTCAGGATGGTCTCCAAATATGGGTGACCGCGAAACATACTTCTACACCACCCACCCATCCTATCAGGCTATGTTTGCCGATGACTCGATGTTAGACCTGACTGGAGAGATAGGCGCAACAGTAGAAACACCATCGTTTGTGCACCCTGGGAACGAGCCAGCTTCATTCGATCAGCACCTGCACATGAAGACCTATGACAATGGGCCTACGCGTGGATTTTAATTTTTCTTTATCTTAAACTTTACCATTGTCGTTTTTTGTTTAATGACTGTATCTCTTCTTGCTCCATTTCTTTCACTGCTCACTATTTTTTCCCCCTCTCCTACAATGCTTCACATGAGTTATTTTTTTATTTGTTTATCTCTTTTATTTTGCTCAGCTCTTATTTGTGCTATTTATTTTTGTTCTGCTGGATACTTCGGATGTTTAGTTCATCCATATTATAATCAGTAATATGCTTTGTATATGGAGTTAAAAAAATTTTGCCCAAGTTTTTATACTCTTATCTTTTTATTTTCTATTTTTCTATTTTCGTTTTTTTTTTTTTTGCTTACTTTAGCATTTCAGATTGCCTTTCTATTGATTTCGTTTTCGGTATTTATTTTCACTTTATTTCGTTTCAGATTATCTGTATTATAAATTATTGACCCTATTTATATTAGAAATGGTTTTGTTAAAAGGTCCCAAGAGAAAGAGGGCTTTTATTTCCCGGAAAAGACTTAACATTTTCTTGGTAATATGAGGTTTTCTGAATGGTTTGATAATATCCTCCCTATTAAGCTATATCATTGTCCGTGGTTTTTCGGCCTCAACTTTCTCTGGTGAAATGTCAATGCGGTGTAAGCACTATCCCAGTGGCGGTTTCCGAGAATGGCAAAATGAACACAAGCTAACGATTGTTTTTGCTTTTCGTTGATTGAATTATTACACAAGAAAACTTGTCGCTCTACCTGTTAAGATATACATAACTTCTTATTGCTCCTGCTCTCTCTCCTGGACTCCACTTGACAGCTCTTAGTTTCTTCTCCTCCATCAGCCTATACCTAGTTCCGCTCTCTAGAAATAATATATCATGTCATTCTTACCATCTATTGCCTCTGGTGATATCTCCACCGCACGTAATTTAATTGAACAGGGTGCGAATGTGAATGGGCTTTTCTCGTGGAACTCTAATCGTACACGTTCACCCGTCATCCCTGATGAGATTCTCAACGGCAATCCGGCGGCACTACAGGCTATTCAAGAGAGTGTTGACTACGAAATAACTCCTCTTAACCTTGCAGTATTATGTGGTCGTGAAGAGATGGTGAATTTGCTACTGGACTCAGGCTCTGATGTGAACTTGAAAGATGGCCGTGGAAGGTATGTAATGGTTTCGAGGAAGAGCCTTTTATTCTTGCCGCTTAATACTGCTTAGTTGCCGACGGAAACATGTAACGCGCTATTTTTTATTCTCAGAACTCCTCTCGTATGTGCTATCTACGGCCTCGACGCCATGACCATTACCACACAAAATTTGCCCCTCATCTCACAGTCGCACCCTAAACATTTGGCCGTCATTGAAAAATGTTTGCTCTTTCACCCGAATATTTCTCGCGAGACTCTAAATGACCCTCAGAAAGCTATTCGTGGAATAACACCTCTATGTTTGGCAAGCTATCTAGGAAAAGAGCCAGTTTTACGGCTATTACTCGAAATGGTGGGAAAAGGGATTGATATTGATGCCACTGACTATAATGGAGCAACCCCGCTGATGTATGGAGGTAAATTTCGCAACCCTACCGTGTCATATTTAATGATTTCAACTAACACAATTTATTTATTGGTCTGTAGCCCGTGATGGACACCTTCATGTGGTTCGATTGCTCCTTCAACATGGAGCATCGCCCGATTGCACGGATCATCATGGATGGTCGTCCATTCAATATGGACAATCTTATCCGGGAATCGTCCGTGTGTGCGAAGAGGCCCTTCGATGTCGTCGACCAAGGATTAAAGTAAGCAATAATGTGTTGCTGATAGACCAAGACGTGGCTTTACTCACCATTTCTCAAATTCATAAAGGATAAAAATATCGCGCTCCCCTCTATCAACTATCCGCAAAACTATTCTCGTCTCCTCTCTCTTTTATCTTCACTTGTTGAGATGCCCGCAGAACGCTCTCCTGAAGACGAGTATACCGCAGACTCTACCACCCACCAAGCTCTTCTCCAGGCAATTCGTCTCAATGACCATGTGTCAATTGAAGCCCTTCTTCTCTCACCCCCGGAAGTTGCCGCCGTGCTTCCAACCAATGTTGCGTTGGTCAATTTCCACGATAAAACAACTGGGCTGACACCGCTCCATCATGCCGTACGGCAAACCCAACCTAGTCTCGAAACTCTGATGTTGCTCTATCAAGCTGGAGCCGACATGAATGCAAGAACCATGTATGGGCGAACGGTGCTGCATCATTTGTGCCGTTTAACGGCCGGAGGAAAGTCACCAAAACGTGAGAGATCGCGACAAAAATTGTCAGAGCAGCCCTCACAGCAATCTCTGCAGTCACAAGGAACACCCAAGGAGGAAAATCGAAAGCCACGAGGCAGCGTAAGCTCCGGGAGTAGTGATGGTGTTGATAATCATCAGCAACAGTCATCGCCTCAACAGAAAAGCCCACCAAAACAGAGCCAGACACATCAAGCGAATGGTTTCTCTGGTAACGGCAAGCCAGCTCTAGAGAATGGCATAGAGGAATCGTCTGCTCACCTTGCCCGCTGCGCTTCCCTGCTGATCCAACTGGGGTGTGAGGTCAATGTCGTAGATCGATACGGATATACGCCACTGCATTTTGCCGTGGAATATGGAGGGGTGAGGGAGGTAGTGCGAGTGCTAATGGAAGCTGGGGCGAATTGGGAGGCAAAAAATGCAAAAGGTTTGACCCCCCTTGAAGCTGCAAAAGAGGGCATGGGACCTTCGCTACAAGGTAGAGTCATTATAAAGCTTATTACGGGATTTGTTGACCATTCATCTGAAGGGTAAAATTTTTACATTTGTAGAGCTTATTGACGTGCAAAAAAAGAAGGCTGCTGAACAGCTTGAAAAGGATAGAGAACCCTTCGATCACGTCTTACAGAAACTTACCGATGATCACGCCTCGTCAATTTCTGTTCTGGAAGTTACTCTGGGACAATACGATAGTCTTCCCCCCGTGACATCGACCAAAAGCCCAACCCGCATCTCTCTCGACCGACTTGTCGATTCCGTGCGGCAGAAAATCGAGCGGTCATCCAATCTCCTCTCAGACCTCACGACCCAATATCAGAAGGTTTCAGAAACATTTTCCGGAGAAAAAACGTTAGGGGGACTTGCTGCACAACGTCTCCAGGATAAGGATGTACAAAACCTGTTTGAAACGTTGGAGAATGGATATGAACTGCATTCTGAACTGATCAAGGCAAACCAAGATTTAAACAACAAGCTTACCGAGGCAAGAGAGAATAAAAGCAGAGGAGAGAAAGGAAATGAAGGGAAAAACCATCAGGACAACGAAAAAACCTCAACTAAGAATACTATGTTGGACTGCCCACTCGATCCTAAGCGCTCCTCCATTCGGATGATGGATCAGCCCTGGCGAAGATCCACTACGTTCTCCACTCTAAATCCGACCCTCACTGATCGCGAGCGCAATCGAATGTCACGGGCCATCTCGCCTCTCACCACGAGCATCACGCGTGTTCGGGCTAAACTTATGGATCTGGAGCGCATGCTGCAATCCGATCGCAATGATATTGTGCTTCCCGAGAGAGACGACCTCTTTAGCGAACTTGCAAAACTCGTCGAGGATAACGTGAATCATGTGCAGCAAGAACTCGACCAACGGCATGCAAAGCTCAACGATTTGGTTGAGCAAATTGACCTTGCAGAGGATCCAGCCGCCCCTGCGGAAACTAAAGTCAACAAAAGCACGGAGGAACTCTTAGAGCTCAAAAAAGAGCTGGAGGTTCAGGCATTCCAGGTGGTGGAGATCGAACGGGCGGCGGACACTTTGCATCAGCGTTGGGAAGAGGTGAAGGAGAGGGTGGAGAAGGCTCGACAGGAGGAGCGAGAATCCCGCCCCAAGCTCTGCTTACCGGCCAAGCTGGAAATTGTGCGCGAAACAGATGCGAATGAGATCGGGGAAAACGAGGCTGCTCTCTTAACGCCCCCTCGGTCCCCACTGCTCGACTCAACCGATCGAATACTACTGGAACATCAGCAGTGGGACGGAGGCCAACAAATCGAGAGTCTGGAAATGGAGTTTGAAATACATGCGGCCAATCTCCTCGAGATCCAACACGAGGTTGAGGCCATCGATCGCCGGCTGCAAGATATCCGCGGCCAGAAGAAGGAAAACTACGAGAAATGTCTGGCCCTGGATAAAATAGTCGATGGCAATGCTCCAGCGGAGGAGCGCAAAAAGGCAGAGACTCAACGAGAGCTTCTATTGCGGCAGACTGCACAGCTCTTTGATGAGCAAGACAAGCTAAATACCGAACGCCAAGAGTTTGAGCGCGAGTTCACAGAGAGGCTGCAATGCCTGAACCTTGTGAGAGATGGCATCATTCGTGCTAAGCCAGCAGAGCTTTTGCGCGTCCTGCTAAACAAATTTGGGGCAAGGGATTACGCGTCAGAGCCAGTACAGATTATTCGAGAACGGGAAGATTCAGGAGTAGTAATTTACTATGAGGGCGAGGACGATGGAGAAGGCACCCGAGTGGAGGAAAAAGAGAACAAGGGGAACGACCTAGATAACAAGGAGACAGATGATGAGGAGGGCGAGGAGGAGAAGTCGGATGCTGACAAGTTAGTGCCCAAGCTGAGGTCGAAGGTCAAGTCCATCGAGTCTTCCTTGCGGTTGCTTCAAGCAAGAGCCGCCGACCAACTTCGAGGGCTGGGAACCAGTCTGGACGAGAATAGTTCAGACGCGCCCCCCTCCCTAACGGCGGCAGAGGCTGAGCTGGACGACTGTTATGCTCAGATGGCCAAGCTATATGAAGAGCTTGGAGAGCTTCGTCGCCAAATACGCTCAATTACGCAAAACACCCCAACTTCATAGAGGCCTCCTTCATTTGTTTATTTGACTGCACTTGATAGCTGGGGTGGGAAGAATATGGTGCGTACATTGCATAGGAGATATAATAATATTAAAACCATTCCTATATTATCTGTGTATATTTTTTGTTCATCAATTTAATCTTTCTTGGATGTCCCATGGTGGTGGCAATGCCCACCTACGAACTTGGCGAGGGATATTTGAACACTACCACTTTAATCTAGTCCTATTTTCTGTGCACTTGATATATTCCGTTTTGGTTGCAACTGTTAGGGAAAAAAATATATGGCAGCATTTGGTTAGCAACCCAATCAACGGATTAAGGAAAGGTTTGACGCACGAGGGTTGAACCACTGGGTTGCGGCCAGTTTAGGAAATCATTTAATTTATATGGTGTTAGGATCTAGACGCGAATTTCAATTTTTTTTTGACAGTTCTGTTCTCTCTCACTTATGCGACCAACAAACTTAGCTTTCCCGCCTCCTTAGATATATTGGAGCTCATTTTTCTTTTCTCTAGTTTGACCTGAATCTCCCCCAAAATACTCAGATAAACCAGAGATATACCAATAACTAGTTGCAGCATCAAGATCCACCCCCTTTTTATTCCTCCTAACTATTATAAATGAAGTTCGCCAAGTATCTGCGTGCGAAGGCGATACCAGAATGGCGTAAAAAATATATTGCATACAAAGTACTCAAAAAGCGGCTAAAAGACATTCATCGCGTCGTCGAGGCGGAGCTGAATGAGAAAGGGCATCGTCGATCGTTTGTGCTGCGATCAGGAGGATCTCCTGTGAGCTTTATATCGATGGACGAGGAGGCGAATGAGGAGGGGGAAAGAGAACGGCCAGTGTCTCCGGTTTCAATTCGAACACGAGGGAAAATGCCGGAGGGATACCGCTCAAGCAAGCTGAGGAAACCATTTCTTCCAAGTACATAAAATGCAGAATTTGTTAATTTTGCGTTTAGGACTAATGCGATACATCCACTTTTTCAGTAGTGACAAGGCGACTTCACAAGCCTACACAGGAACTCCCTTTCGAAATTATGCTGATGCATGTCTCGCCCGAGGAGAGGCAGTTCTTCAATTGCATGGAGAATGAGATAGAGAAAATTAATGAATTCTTCAACGGTATTAATAGGATGCTCACACAGAAAAATCAATCAATTTCTTCTAACTGAAATTCGAACCTCTGTCTATCTAGATAAGGAGGATCAAGCTTTCGAGAAGCTTCTCATGATCATTGACCAAATAAGGGTCGTAGAGCTTCATCAAGCAAGGCACAAGGTAAGTGACATGTATACACAGACTTTTTACAGAGCTTAACTTTTTCATTTCGCTTGTAGCGACGTGCCTCCAACCCAGCAGATCGAACGATTGCATCCTACAGCTGGTTAATTAACACTGTTATCAATTGGTTTTCTTCCACCAACCGAGCCCTAGATTTAATGGGACAAAAGCACCAGGATTCGTCTGCAACTTCACAGAATTCTGAGGATTTTGTAGAACAGACTATCAATTATCGAATGGCAAAAAGCCGGATCAAGCACGCTATGGTTGAGTTCTATCGCGGATTAGAGATGTTGAAGAACTATCGAGTAACTAAAATTAAAACAATGAATACAAAGTAGTCAACTTACAAATGGTACTATTGCCCGTATAGACATTGAATCAAATGGGGTTCGCAAAGATTCTTAAAAAGTTTGACAAGGTATGTGTCCAGATCTATTTCCAGCCTATGTATATCGACAAGTTACAAATGAGTTGTGTAGATTGCCCGATGGAATGCAAGCGATTATTATATGGAAAAAGTAAATTCACAGTCATTCATCACCTCCAGAGTTTTGGAAGATATCATTAAGCAAGTCGAAGTAAAATCGCCTCCTAGATGAAAAAATATTCTCCAAATTTGAAAACTAATACTTTTGGATAGAATGTTTTTGTGGTGTATTTTGCAGGAGGAAATAGGAAGAAAGGGATGAGCCGATTACGAGTAGATAAGTTAGAGAAGGTGAGCTCAAAATTGATAGAATATTTAGAATAAGCGCTCACACATACATATTTGGATAGCAACATAACCTGTGTACCTGGAGAGTAGGGTTGTACATGGGATTTGCATTGCCAATTCTCATTCAAGGAGTAATGAAAGGTAGTCTAGTTTATAAAAATCTGAAAGGAAGAAGATAATAATCTCTTTATTTTACTATTGCAAAATAGCCATAGATGCAAGGGCTGGCACAACTTCATCCACGCAATTTATCCTGTTTGAAATCTACGCTGCATTTCTTTTACCTGTTATCTTCTTGCTTCTCGTCGCTGTAAACGCTTATTTTTGGACGAAATATCGTATCAATTACCGATTTATATTCGAGCTCGATCCGCGAAATTATTTGGATTATCAGCAGCTTTTCGAGGTAAGTAAATTCCTAGGCTATGATGCACTAGATTATTATAAATTGCTCATGACCAAACGCACTTTTATCCATAATCACTCGATTTAGCTCCCAGCATTAATATTAGCACTGTATGCTTGCGCATTTTATCTCTCGTTTTCAGACGTTCTTCAACCGTGGATACCTCCGACCGTATATCCGATTATTTGGTTCACCATTGTTGCCGGCATTCTCATACTTCCGTTCCCCGTGCTATATCATCATGCGAGAAAGTGGATCCTCAATTCCTTTGTTAGTATATTGCCTATCACCTGCCAAGCAGACTAGATTGAATTACTTCTAATCCACTTGGCATCTATGATCTGCAGGGGAGAGTTATAGCTAGCTTTTGGTATCGGGTGGAGTTTCGGGATTTTTTTATTGCAGATGAACTCAACAGCTTGACGTATTCGATTCAGCGGCTACCTCTGTTTTTGTGTGTTTATGCAATCGATTTTGATAATCCAGGTAAGTGGAAGCAGATATATCCACTTTGATTAGCTCCTTTCCCACACCCTTTTCCTTTTTCAATATTACAGGATCAAATTGTAACTGGGACAATGCGTGGCAATCAATTGCGCTGGGTGCTGTCCCAGCTTGGTGGCGGTTTCTACAATGTCTGCGACGTTATCGAGACACCAGTGAATCCTTCCCTCACTTGTTCAATGCTGCCAAATATTTTTTCGGGATGGCGGCCAATGTGCTCGGAGGAGTTTACTTTGTAACTGGTATGCTCTCTGTTTTACTTAGTTGAAAGGTGTCTCCTAGACTCTCTTTTGCTGATAGGTCACTTCAAAATACGCCCAGTATGGACATCATGTCGTATCATAGCAACGCTTTATGGGTGTGCCTGGGATATCAGAATGTAAGCTGCAATGCTACTCAACTTTACGCCATAGAATTTTAATAAAAGCTCTTCGATACTAGGGATTTTGGATTACTCCAGCCGAACAGTAAGCATTTTCTTCTGCGTGATGAGATTGTATTCCCGAAGTGGACCTATTACGCGGCAATCCTGGCAAATATATTACTCCGGTGGTCATGGCTGCTTGGAGAGTGGGGATTCCCATGGATCGACATTCAGATATTTGCATTCTTAGTTGCTCTAGGCGAGGTTTTACGGAGGTTCATCTGGAATTTCTATCGATTAGAAAACGAGGTAGGTTTCGCCAAAGCTGTCCTCATGCACCCCGCTACTAACCTCAGATTGCCCTTTCTTTTTCCATTCAGCATACAAATAACTGTGGTCAGTTCCGTGCCATCAAAGAGATTCCTCTTCCTTTCAAGATTAGTACCGTTCCATCCAGTGCCGAAGAAAATGCATTGTCCACTGACACGGAAGCAGCTCTCTTCCCTTCAACACAACTGACATCGCCTACACTTGTCTCGACGGATCCGCAGTCCGGTCTACCTATTGCGGGCTCTTCAGCTCCTCCCGCCAAGTCGCCTCTACTGAAGAAATTCTACAGCTTTCGTGATTACGAGAATAGGATATCCGATCGCTGGCTTATGGAGCGTGAATTTATAGACGGAGGCTCGAATGCAACCACTTTCCAAGGAAGAAATTAAATATTTTGATTCTTATTTTCATTGTATTATATTTTTTTCACGTTCTGCCTGTATTTTCTATCCAAGCATATCACCAATTATCACCATTTTAGAGAGAAAGGAAAAAAAAAATAGGTACATCCATGTGTACTATGAAATCGGTTATAAATTTTGCACGTTACCTCTTTTCACCCTTTTATGACAGTTAATTTTTCAATCTTCCAAGTGTATCTGAAATCTAACTACTTTCTTATTTGTATAACTAAGCGATTCATCCTTTCTTCTTGGTCCTTCTTGCATTGTCACAGAAACATTCACAAATAGATTCCCACAGGACCAATGTCAATACCAAATTCTCGTCCTTCTCATTCCCGTCGTCGATCCGAACGTTCCAAATCTACCAAATACCGAGAGATCCACAGCATTACCGGGCGTGTCCAATATTTACCGGTTGACGATGAGGCCGGCGGGGGTGGAGGATTCTATGGGCAGTGCCAACCTGTGCATCGGTATGAGAAACTCAATCAAATTGGTGAAGGAACTTATGGCGTTGTATATCGCGCTCGCGATCGCCAAACGAACGAGATAGTCGCACTCAAAAGGATCAGAATGCAAAACGATAATGATGGGATGCCGGTTTCAAGTATACGAGAAATTAGCTTACTTCAGAAGCTTAAGCATCCTAATGTAGTGAGTGTATTGGACATCGCGGTGGGAAAAGAGCTCGATCAGGTATTCATGGTTATGGAATATTGCGAGCAGGTAACGATCATTGAGATATATAAGCTCGAGGGCGAATTCCTTTGCTTACCAATGATTTTTTGCTCTAGGATTTAAGTACACTCATGGACACCGTGGAAAAACCATTTCAACCATCAGAAAGTAAATATTGATCGTATTGAACACGGATCAGATTTTTCTTTATTAATCACGTTCATTTAATTAGTTAAATGCCTAGTGAGACAGCTCCTAGAGGGTCTTAAATTCATCCACGAGAACTATGTAATACACAGGTAGATAGTGGACATTGAAAGCTTCCCGTCTCAGCAAAACGTTTAAAGTCGTATATAATATTTTAAATAGGGATCTGAAGATGTCCAATTTACTTCTAAATTCTCGCGGAATATTGAAGATTGGTAAGACAAATGATTCTATGGTCAATTACCTCGTTTTTTAGGATACTTAACTGTATAAAACTTTTCAGCGGATTTCGGCCTGGCGCGAGTGTATGATAATAAGCCGCGTCCTATGACACCGCGGGTAGTGACACTATGGTATCGTCCTCCAGAGCTACTCTTAGGTGAAGAGAATTATACTACTGCAGTCGACATGTGGTCTGTTGGGTGTATTTTTGCAGAATTTCTCCAAGGGAAACCAGTGCTGCCTGGTAAGACGGAACAACAGCAGCTGGAGTTAATTGTGAATCTACTGGGTGCTCCTAATGAAAAGATTTGGCCAGGAATGCATAAATTGCCTCTCGCGAAATCAATCAGCTTCCCAAACTCTAAGTTAGTATATGATGGCTCACAGTTGATATTCGAGATGACTAACTCTTATAACGGGGATATAGGGACAATAATCTATTGATTAGATTTCCAAATGCCACCAGTGAAACTATTAAATTTCTCAATGCATTACTCTGCTATGACCCGAAACGCCGACTGAAAGTGTGGGAGGCGCTCAAGCATGGATATTTTTCGGAATATCCAAGAGGTAAATATTTATCATCTTTTTCATTCCTTTTTACCCACTGAACGCTAACCAACGCTATGTTGCTTCTTTCTAGCAAAAGAAGCAGCTCTACTACCAACTTATCCAGAAATTAGAAACAAACAGGATCATATGTAAGTTTCATTTTCTAGGCTACTACGGCATCACAAAATGCTAACAATATCTCTTCATTTGATCTATAGACAAAGGAAGAAAGAAGAATATAGAAAACGTGCCCGTGAGGCAGACAAAAACGCCGCCTTAAACCAAGGGTTAAAGAGACGAGTCGTCTAAAATGAATAGGGCGGATGATATGATGATATGCTACAATACTATCTATTCTGTTAATTTTTGTACGTTTATTTGGGTTTCGTTTTAATGTCCCATTTAAGACATTTGCGTGGCTTCGGAATTTTGGTAAAAATTTAAAAAATTTTTATCTCCTTTATTTCTCCGTTTCCAATCATCCTTTCATTGATTGTTGAATCTATTTTTAAAAACAACCATTTCTGAACTCATTTCTTCATTCCTGCTCTCCATTAATTCTTCTTTCTCTTTGAAACCAGCGTTCTTGTTTATTTTTGCATATTTTAAATTACTTAATTAAAAGAACTAGCTACCATGTCTGGTATCCAGTTTGGCAAATTCGATGGCGTTTGCCAGATGGTAATGCTCCCATTATGTCCACTCATTGGTCCAAGTACAAATAATCGTGTCGATGGCGTTGAAGCACTTTGTTATAGTCGCAATGTAGGTTACATAGATGCCAACGCCAAATTCTCGATTATTAATTATTTTTGTAGATTGAAATAGCACAGGCTTTAATCTTCCAGCCTGCTACACTTATTATTCACATAATCGCTCTTATAATGACATCCATTATGATCTATCATATCAAATCCAAGTACACAGCAGTTGGTAAGATCTATTCAATTGCCTTCAGATATTACTTGTGATACTGAATTATTTCAATTTATAGGTCGAAAGGAGATGGTCATGTTTTTCTATCTTTATATGATAACAACGTTCCTTGAATTTCTTCTCGTAGGCGGCATTATCCCTACGGCAACGAACGTGTATCCTGTAAACTATCTTATGACTCTCAAGAGCTTGACTGGGTCTGTCTAATAATAACCTCTTTTATCTAGTACTTCGTAGCAGCTCATATCGGGCTCATCTCCGCAACTTTCTGGTGCCTTATGCTTAATGGCTTTGTAGGCTTCCAGTTTGCTGAAGATGGAACTCCCTGGTCACTCTGGGTATGTATATTTTTGTTCTCCCGTACCACAATTAATCTTTATTTTACGCTGACAATAATTTTTGGAAATGAAGTCTATTCGTATTAGTTCATTTGTGGTTTTCGCAGTGGCGATGTTCATCTCCATTGCCACTTTCCAGCCCATTCGAGGATTTAGTCCTGAAAATCCTGTTGTCCTCTGGGTTATCTACTTTATCTTTAATGGGCTCTTGCTCCTAGTATACGTGGTGAGCCAAATTGTGCTTGTATTGAATACTTTGGATGATCGATGGCCTTTGGGTGATATCTCCTTTGGAGTATTGTTTTTCGCCATTGGACAAGTGGTGCTATTTGCCTTCTCGCGACAAATCTGCGAGACAGTGAAGCACTATATTGGTAAATATTTTTTTCGGAGACGCGGATTTAATGGAACATGGACTTACATACTTAATTTGTAGATGGGCTCTTCTTCGGCACAATATGCAATTTACTTGCGGTGATGATGGTTTACAAATACTGGGATTCAATCACAAAAGAGGACCTCGAGTTCTCTGTGGGTAACAAGCAGAATGTGTGGGAGATCAAGGAATTGCTCGGTGACGATGAGCAGTCACACTACAACTACTAGAAACCACTTTATTTCTCTTTTATCTTTTATTTCCTGTTTTGTTCGTAAATAATTCCTCTTTACTTGTCTCTACCATTCCCCCTCCCCCCCTTTTTTTTTATATTCATTTATGCCAGAAGATCTTTTGCAATAAGTTCTCTACATATTATTATCAATAACAAATCCTCTCTGCTCGTATCCGATTTGCAAAAAAAGGGAAACTTTATTTCCCGACGAACACGAAAAAGCGAAAAAAATATTAAAAACACCTAGGATTTAAAGCGACATTGGATTATTCCTGTAGATTATGGGCGACATTCATCCCTCGCTTGTCCTCCGTATACTCCACCATCTTGCGCCCACCGCTTCGAAGACTCATAATCCGCCGAACGATTTACGTGAACTACTCGATATCTGCCTTACACATGTGTCTCAGCGCTGGCGCTACTTGGATTGCACTACTCTTCCCCCCTCTCCGCAGCTCTTCTTCACTCCATCACAGAATGGCAATGGCGAAGGGATGAGTAATATAATTTCTGGCATAGGGTGCGAATTATCGTCCAATGTGGACAGAAAAGACGTGCATTTAAGATTGCGATGGCGACATCCTGAGAGGGAAGAAAAAGAGGCTGAGCTAGAGCGTGTCGGTATGATCTCAGTTCCCGATTTGCCAATTGACAAAAGAGAGGGTAATATGGCAAATGAGGCCAGGTTAGAAGTTGAAGGCGTGCTTAATGGGACACTGGAATGGATGCGTACGGCTGGAATGAGCGAAAAAATAGTAGAGAACTTGCAGGGAATAGTCAAAAAAAGACTCGAAAGAGATAGTGAATCTAGAAGAAGTAAGTCATTTTATAATTTTTTTTTATTTTCTCTGCTTCAACATAGGTGAAATTAGGTGAAGTCTAGGCGTGTTTTTGATTTTTTTTTATATTTCAATTATTCTATAGGGATAGAGGAACGATTAAACTCTCTTCCTCCTGATTTCCGAGCAGCCCTTGCTGCCGTTGTGATGCGCACAAAGTCGACAAAGACACGGCATATCCTCTATCTTAAAGATTTTTCCAACAGCGAATGGAGGCTTTACACAGACAATCCTAGTGATGTAGGGAGTGGCGCAATTGTATGTCCTTTTTTTCAAAGGAGTTATATACATCTCCATACGCTATGAGTTTTCAACTGATTATGGTTTTTGTGATCCAGATGTCGGAGGATAATGTGATGAGTCTTGTGCATGGAAATTTCGACCAAGATAAAAGTATTCTGGAGCCTCGGTGGCTGTTTTATTTAAGTGAAGAGACAATCGCATCAAGTAAATGGAGCCCCCTTTAAAGTTGTATTTGCTATAAAACCACTTACTTCTTACCTTGATTTATAGTGCGCGCCGACCAAAATAAACAATCACTGCAACATTCAACCATTCCTGAAGAAACAGAGGATCTCGAAAACCAGGATTATATTGCTGCCAACGGCAATTGCTATTTCGAGGAGGATATCATTGCGTGTCGCGTCTGCCAAGGTTGTGACGAGGCTCCTGGCAACAAAATATTTCTCTGCGACGACTGTGATAATCCCATCCACCAGCTTTGCCAGAAGCCGCCTATACGCGATGAGGAGGAGGCTCTTGATCCTTGGTACTGCGAGGAGTGCCTGACAAAACGGAAACGGCCGAAGCTCTCGACCAATACTTGATTTATCCGCTCCACCTTTTGCACACATGTTATTTGTGATATACTTTTATGAACGGAATGCGTCCTTTTTTTTAGACTAGAATATTCTATATTCATTTTGTAATTATGAAAAAAGACGGGTGTATAAATAGAAAATCCTCTCAAGCTTTCAAAAATGGCCAAAACGTCCACATGCGCTCCACGGTACGCAACCGCTGCTGCACTTCGAGCTGCATCTTCTCTAGATCCCGCAAATCCTCCAAAAAGAGCGTCCGTTTTTCGGTCGGGAGCTCGGCACTCAGCGTCCTCAACAAGTGAACCTCACACAGCAGCATTCCTTGGTCCTTGAATTTGAGTCGTTCGCCAGGCTTGCTCTGGATGAGAAGCCGCTCGATTTGGCGCAGCGTGTATCGCATTGGATCCCGCACCTTGCCCAGCGCCAGCCCTGCCCGCTTCCGATAGATTCGCATCAATTGGGAGCCCGAGAAGTAGAGCAAGAGAAGGGATGGGCCCACCGCCAAAAAGGCAAAGTTCAATTCGTTGGCCCTAAGCAATTTATCCAGCGCTGCCATGGCAAGCTCTAGATCCACCTTGGCCTTTTGCACTTGGATCAATAGCATTTCGACCAAGTTGCCGCGTGCCACGCTCTTGAGAGGAGTTTTGATTTCTGACTCGTAAACCCGCAACACTAGCGACATGTCGCCATCACGTACGCGTTGCGCAATGGTATCGAGCTCAGCATCAGAAAGATGATAATGTTGGCGGGCAAAATTCATCACCATCCGTTCGAGGGAATCCAGATCGGAGCGCAGGCTTTCTGGCCCAAGAAGACCGAGTTCTCCTTCGCGGTGGCGAATCGTTTCCCACACTTTCCGCATTGGATTGTAGACCCAGTTGACAATAAACCCATTCAATGTCTCGCGCGCTTCCACCATCCATTTTACAATATCGCTTCGGCGTACATATGCGTACTTGATGATAGTGCGACCCACAAAATACGTTGCGATGCAAGGAAGCCAGCAACGAGTAAACAGTGAAGGGCGACCATATAATGAAACGAGATGATTAGAACGGTGCTCAAAAGCAGGAAGAGTAGTGGTGATTAACTCGCGAAGTAAAGAATGTATTTCTCGAGAGGAGTATTCGACATCTTGATCGATTGCTAAAGCAAGTGTCAAGAGCCATGGTTAGATCAAAAAAAAAAGCAGGTTGTAATGATTGTACCCTCGTGGTGCTCTTCACCATAACATGCATCTTTTGGTTCGACTTCCACGTTTGTCACGTGTTCTAGCTCGCTTTTCATCACTTTGATGCTAGCGCTTATTTTCTGCAATATCTTCTCTCCCTTCTTCGGAGCAAGTTGCATCCCATATTCACTTAAGAATCCTAGACAACTAGACTGCATCTTCCGCAACTCTACTAATGTATTACGATTGTGCCGAACTTCGTAGCGTGCCATTGAAAACACAGAGAATGTAGGACGGGACTCCAGGCGGCGGTGGAGATGTTTAGGGAATAAGGGAAGTAGTAGAGAATGAGGCGTGGAGAAGGCGCGTTGAAGAGCGGTAGAGATTGCAGTAGAAGTAGGAAGATTGGAAGATAAGGCCAAGATGGAGTGTACGAGGGTAGATACAAAAGACGCTACGCGCGCTGGGGTGGCTATCAAGTATTTGGAATTAAAATATGAGATATATCTTTGTGAATCGGTAAATCACTTGCTTTGTAAAATATAGTAGAGGACGCGAAACTGGCTCCCTCGTAGAGTTTCCCAGTAAAAAATGTCTTCGCTAAGCGGCAACGTTGCACTTAGTAATTTGTCTAATACATTAACATACACCGCAACAGTGCATTTTGCCAAAAATAGCAGCTCCAACTCCTTCAAATCTTCTCGTGTAATATCTTTACTCTCAACCTCTTCACTCTGAATCATAAAAGCTGGGCCAATTTTGTCGAGTTGTCGCAAAACATCTGAATGAAGATTTGGTAGTGTAGGGGTATCGAGATTAATGCACTCAATGGCGCGCTGAAGATCTCGAGCACGTTGATAAACTGGATGGTCGAGAGAAGCTGGCGTGGTGCGTAAGAGCGCAAAAATGCGACCAGCAGCGGAGTGATTCTCGATCCGCTCCAATCGAAAAAGATCAAGTAGTTGGGCATTTAGTTGCCGCTGGCGATCCAGCACAAAACTCATAGCTGAAGTCGATTTCGAAAGAACAACAACATAGGGCGCCTTAATGGAAAATCTAGATACTAACAATTGTGTCCCAAATTAGTAAATTAGAATTTTGGAGGAATCTGAATCGAATTCAGTTAAGTCCTTGAGTTTGAGGAGTGTACCTTAGGCGATATGTAAATGCTGAGAGAATTTAGCTTGGCATATTAAATGTGAACTTAGAAAATTACGTACTAATCTTGAATTTAAATATGAAGCAATAAATAAATATCAATATACATTGCAAACTGACCCACGGAGCAACTTAAATAAAACAAATCAATCTATTGTAATTGTTTGAAAAAAGCATCGAACTCGTTTATATCCTTAGGCATCTGCGTTCCGAAATACAGGTTGGCTGATTCATTAGTCTGGGTCGTGGATATTTTGGACAACAAAGAATGCACGCTTCCAATTTGCTCTAAAGAGGGCATTAGTGAAGAGACGTCGGTTGGTACTACATCCAACATAAAATTGGATGGAGTAGTAGTATTGTTGGAAATTGCCTGAGGCAAATGAGTTGGAGGTTGCTGTTGCTGTTGCTGTTGCTGTTGCTGTTGCTGTTGCTGCGTATGTTGAAAAAGCCATAGTGCATCGAATAAATAGCTGTCAGATGCCGACGCCATGGCTGGCACTGGTGGGGTGCCCATGCAAGAAAGCATTCCTTGAGGAGAATGTAAACTAGGCTGAGTAGAAGCTGATGCTGTAAGAGATATGTCGAACGATTCAGGAGCTATGGTTGTAAACAAATTTAAACATCCAAAAATTAAACCTAGCCTCAAAAACGATTATTTCATTTGAAAAAGGCCATTACCTGTGAATTCAAACGGTTCTTCTTTGATCAAATTATTTGGTTGTGCATAGGATTGCTCTGACTTAGTGGATATGGATTTCAGCTCCTTATTCAGCTTCGTTTCATCCAGATCTCCGCCCTCAACTAAGACAAATCCCCATTTCTGAACAAAATCCATTAAATAGCTGAGAAACTCTCGTGCGAAAGAGTGGACATCTTTCAGTTTGTTTAGCACAAAGACCGCTTTCATAATATCGGAATGGAGCTGTGCAGGCGGTATTTCAATGACTTCAGCATACTTGATCTCGAAAAAGATGGCAGTAAACACCTCGTACAAACGTGAATCCGGGGCTATAGGGTTGCTCGCCTTATATTTGTGGTGAGCAAGTTCGAGGATGGCTCTTGCCCCCTCGCAGCAGAACTGGATAGATGCGGAAATATTGTCAGAATAGGGTTTGGATTTTTCTTCACGCGAGGACGGTATGAATGATCGATGCAGCAAAATTAGGCAGGCGTTATAGAGAATGTGGAGACTACAAACAATCGGGTCAAGGGTGTTTCTCTGAGAGGAAGAGATGAAGAAATTCCCAGGAAGCTGAAGACGAGGCGGTAGTTGTTTTAGCCAGGCAACCAATGAATTGTGCAGCGACGAGACAATGACATACGGATTACGCTTTAGTAATACACTACGCATTGCTGGAAGGGAGTAAATGTTCTTCAATATACGTCCTAGAAGTTCGTACAGCTGTATAAAATAGCTAAAATCCGAAATTATGTGTGAGGAGCTCGCTCCACCAAAAGAAAAGGAAGAGGGCCCGGCTGGCCAAGGCCCCTCCTCATCCTCCTCTTGTAAACGAGGAACGTCGAACTCGTGTTCGTTAAATGTGACGGGGTGACCTAATCGAGCAGAAAGTTGGATGTCCAGCACAAGAGCGCACCAGAATATGCGCTTTCGGTTTTTCTGCTCTTCGGCGTCTAGGTTGGGTAGTTTGCGATGCAACCCAATTTCTATGATCATTCGAAATGCCTAAAGCCAACCATACTAATCAGTCCCAGAGTTATAAAGTAAAAAAGTTATAAAGTAATACCATTCCCGCATAAAGCCATGCACGACCTGGCCAGTAAACCCCTGGAAGAAAATACGCATAGATTAGTAGCGCTTGGATTTTCTCGGTATACGTGTCACTCTCTAGGTTTAACAGCGATTTTGCCCTTTCGGCAAAGAGCCCTCCAGGGATACTGGGATCTTCAGTGGCCGCATAATTGCTTAATCGTGGGTCGTTGGAAATTTTGGCCGCAACTCCATAAAGAACATTGAGCAGCATCAGCCCAGTGTTTGACAAGTCTTTGTAGGGATCTTTCATGAACTTTGAACGGTCTATCACAGGG
The DNA here is from genome assembly GCF_041956535.1 of Calcarisporiella thermophila. Lineage (NCBI taxonomy): Eukaryota > Fungi > Calcarisporiellomycota > Calcarisporiellomycetes > Calcarisporiellales > Calcarisporiellaceae > Calcarisporiella > Calcarisporiella thermophila. The sequence goes on from NW_027192194.1 coordinate 601,420, forward strand.
AAAATCGGGTGGAAAGAAGTGAAATAAATATCGAGAAGGTGGTCGGAGAGGTCGCGCGGAATAATCTCAGTAGGGTTGATGTCGCTTTGATATCGTGGCTCATTTCTACAATGAGAATCTGCCGCATTTCTAGGATAGAATGGGAAGTTCTGCCAGATCTTATCTTTTAGTTGATAAATACCGCTTGAGGAGCCATGAAAATGTTTTACGCCAAAATTATCCATTGTCACATGAGATTTTTCATTGCTGATATTGAATTCCTCGATTGAATCGAGAAGTGCGCCAATTTCAGGTTCATTGAGATTGTCAGATATCAAGGGAGAAATTTCCGTGGATGGAGGAGAAAAAGTGCCTTTGTTCTCATGAGAAGGGGAGAGATCGGACGAGACCTGAGTAGGACGATTGAGAACCGAATCTTTCGACGATTTTTCAAATGGAGCAGTAAGTTCTGAGATCAGGCCGCGGATTTTGGGATCGGATGTGTCTAAAAGGTCATTGAGGACTGATTCAACACGTTTAAGGCGCGCTTCAATGGCTTCAATGTAGCCTTTAGGTGGGCCACGTTTTCGCACTATGTTTTCATGACTACATTCAATCCCGGCTAAGTGGCACTTGCCGCAGATCGGATAAGCTGTATCACATCTTATCCTCCTCATCCGGCATTGATCGCAAGCTCGTTTGATGCGCTGTCTTGACGAAGTTTTTTCCCTTTCTAATTTCGGCATGACGTTGGCTAGGGTCCAATTGCTCCAATCTCAAGAGATTATTTATTAGCTAAAATTTTAGTGATTTTATATCTGCGATTTAACTAGTTTCATTGTGGCAATCAAACTTCGGGAATTAAATTTTTGACACGATCTGAGAGCTGGCCGCTTATCCCATTTTACTATGCGATTGCTTCATTGTGGAATTTTCAACTATATTCGTTAGTTAGAAGTAGGATCCTAAAACCTCGCAGTAACTCCCATTCAGTGACAAACGTTCCCCCAATAAATCATACAACGTCCTCTGCCTTTTTCATCCTCCTATTGTGATTTGAATATGGTCAACTCCACCCATATCTCTTCTAAACCAAGCATAGCCTTGTGATTTGCTTTTATATAGATTTATAAATTTGAAGCTGGATGGTTATCACAGATATGAACATATTTTTAAAGAAAAAATATTGTACAGAAAATAAATACACCAATGAAAAGTAAAATATTGAATATAATGAAGAGAAGGCCTTATGATAAAAAAAAAAGGCTATACATTCGATTGAAATTGCAAGAAAAAAAACTATAATACTAAAACACCAAGAATGATACTCGAATTAGAGATCACAAAACTGTCCTGTCAGAATTGCATGCCCCATGGGGGATTTCGGTCTCTGCCCTGCTGTATCCTCAATTTTCACAGCGTCGAGCCGTGATTTGTGTGAGTCACCTAGGAATTGCGGTTGTGATTGAGGCTGCTGCGGTTGCTGCGGTTGCTGAGGCTGTTCATGAGAAATGTGATCCTCTCTTGAAAATACGACTTCAGGCACTGTCATGCTTCTCTGGCGACGGAAGATGGGATTACCTGAAGAATTCACCACATTAGAAAATGAATCCTGGATGAAAAAGGTTAGATTAACCAGCTGGAATTCGTGTCGAAAAAATATATGAAATTACCTGAAAACTTGCTGGAGGCGAGCCCGACAAACCAAAAGAGGATCTCCGCTGGAGAATGTTGGCTGTGATGCCACCTTGGGCCCCCAGTGATCCAAACCGACCATTTGCTGTTTGCTGACCGCCAGTGGGCGAAGTAGGAGAACTCACAACTGCCGAACCATGGCCAAATAAGCTACCAAAAGGGCCTGCGAAAGAGGCGCGACGGTTGCGCCCCGGGATTGTGAGGGGAGAGGGAGGTTTGTCATTTCGATCCATTTGTGATTGCGGCGTTGTGGTTCGTAGATGTGAGCAATCAATGACGAAAATGAGAGTGAAATCAAAAGAGTAAGAATATTAAAAGTGCGAAAAAGAGGAGAGAGGGAAAACGAGGTGAGAAAAAATAAAAGACTACAAGAAATAGAAATTTTGGATCAGCGCCGTTCAGAGCTTTGTATCAGATCTAAGCAAATTAGGGTAGGTATAAGAAGATTTGTGACAGGCATTCAAGTTTCTAGCTATATTCATTAGAGCTCACGCGAATTCCCCCCTATACATCGCACTTGACTATAAAGAAGTTAGTGACGTACCTGCTCCAATGCTTACGCATTCAAGCATAGAATTCGACCTCTCCCAGCCGATATCAACCAATGCATAAATGTGTACATTGTATACTGTTATTTTTCACCAAATTGCAGATTGTATCATAATTACGCATAATGCACACTATCTTTATTGTCATGTCTACATTGCGTATAAAGTTGCGCCAAATTTTGATATAGAAACTTATTGCAAAGCTGGCAAATAAATAGTCCTCAACAACGGAGTACTAGTTAAAAAAGAATCAATCAATCCTTAATGGGTCAGAATCTCAGTGGTATTGTTTAGACTATTGAATATCCAGCGGGAAATTGAACGAATAACATGTATAGTCTATGTTGTCCCAGCTTCTTTGCGCTGATATAACTTTATTATATATTTCAAGTAATATATTAATTATCAATATAAGTAATATACAGGACTATATTTAAATTGCAAGCTTTTCCTTAAGCAAATAAAGAATAATGCAGACCGTGGGTTTATAGATTATAGCATAACAATTCAAAACCCAGTGCTTCCAAATAGGAACTTACCGACTAGATATAATACCTCAAATTTCCTTCAACAATTCTTAAAATGCCAGGTCTTAGTAGCGGTGAATCTTTGTTTCCTATTAAACTCTCGTGCATTATGAAAAATGAAGGTGCAGGATATATAGTAAGAGCTAACTTTGTTTTCGAAAAAAAAGCCGAGCTAGTGTTTAATAGAGGAACAAGAATCGTAGCGACTGAGCAGTTAATATATTTAAAAATTGACCAATAATTGCTGGTCACACTTGAATCCATCAAACTGCCCTCAACTTCATCCTTCAACAAATTCTCCAAATTCACATGTTGCGCCTCAATCCCTTTGTTTTGTCCCCTCCTCGCTTCCCTTCTCAAATCTGACATATACCTATCATTTACAAGAAGCACATAAAATGCCATCCCCTCCAAAACCTTGGGAGAGATCTGGAGCCAACAACATAACATCTTCAGTCTCTTCCACTGTTGCGTCTTCACCCACCGCTCTCTCACAAGAATTTAGTAATGAAATTGAATCATCTCCGCCCGCTCTTCCCTCACGTCCTTCCACACTAACTACCACTCGTCGTAAGTGTTTTTTTATTTCACCCTTTTACCGATTGCCTAGTTATACGTACCTGCTGATCAACTGTATCGGAGCTCTTCGGATCATTTTTTTCTCTTATTTACTCTTACTAATCTATATATTTTTTTGCAGCTTACGGAGCAGGGTATGGATCAGGTCTTAGCTATGGATCTGGATACTCACCATACTCTAGCGGCTATGGAGGCGGCTACGGAAGTTATTCATCTCCTTACTCACGATACGGCTCCTATGGTTCATACGGCACTTACGGCGGTACCTACTCACGATATGGATATGGTGGGAGTATGTACGGCAGTGGCATGTACGGGGGCGGAATGTACGGAAACCGCTTTAATAACGGGCCATTCCCTGGGCAGAATCCAGATGAGCCCTCTCTGATGCAGACTATGGAGCAGAGCACAGCGGCCACCTTCCAAGTTATCGAGCAGGTTGTTTCGGCATTTGGAGGGTTTGCTCAAATGCTCGAATCGACCTTCTTTGCAACCCACTCTTCATTTATGGCAATGATGGGACTTGCAGAGCAGTTTGGCCATCTGCGAAACTTTTTGGGGCAGATACTGGGCGTATTCACACTTATTCGATGGGGACGAAAGCTACTTCACTATCTCACAGGAATCAAGCCGCCGGCAAATGTACAGGGAATTAACCCACAGGATTTCAAAAAGTTCGAGCAGCGACCCCCCATTTCAAAACGCCCCATCGTGGTATTCCTGCTGGTTGTGGTTGGACTTCCATACCTCATGTCGCAAATCATCCGGACCCTCTCACGCAAGCGATTAGAGCAAAAATCCCAGCAGGCCTCGGATGGCACCCCCGTCAAGGACCCCTATTCCCAGCAGTCTCAAAAGCCCATTCGCCCGCACGACCTTGAGTTTGCACGCGCGTTGTATGATTTCCGGGCAGAATCGCCTGCGGAATTGTCTCTGAAGCAGGGAGACATCGTTGCCATTCTATCCAAGACTGACCCCGCCGGTGCACCATCACAATGGTGGCGGGGTCGCACTCGTGCGGGAGCACAAGGCTTCTTCCCGTCCAACTACGTAGAGATTATACACAAGGGAGGAAACTCGAATGAGCCCAGGAAAGAACTGCCTCCCACACCAGAGCCCGAGAACCATGACCCCGGAGTTATGGAGAGTACTAAGCTAAAATAAACTAAATTAAACTGCTCTTTTATATTATATTTGTTTGCTCTATGTTGATGTACTATATGAATTCTTCTTCCCTTATTTGCATAACCATTTAGTTTTTATTGCTCCTGAAACTTCTCAACGAATTTAATAAACCAGCTCTATTATTTTAATACCTTTGCCTTAATTTTTTATCTCTTCCCCTTCTTTGGCGATAGAAGTAAGAGTATTTGCACAAAATGGCTATGGGATTTCCTAGTTGATCTTTTGACGTGCAATATATATGTTTATTGTAAGAACAAAAAACGTTGGATTCTAGCATCATCTTCTACTCTATAGGATAGTGCATATTTCATAACTCGTGTCAATAAGGAAAGCATACAAAGAGTAGATACGGTTTTATTCTCGATAAAATACAATGTTCCTACATTTATGAAATTATAGCAAATCTTTCACAAGCAATGGCTTTCTAACCGCATTGGAGAAGCCCTCGTGGAAACGATACCAGACTCGTGTGGTTTTGTTTTTCTTCTCTAGCGTCTTATGAGAGGCTGCGTTGAGGATAAACAAAGAGAGAGGGAGAATTACGACTCAAGCTTAACTTGTTAGGAGATAGACGTGTGTTACCTTTCTCTTCAGCTTCCTCGTCAATAATAATAGGCCGTCCAAAAAAGTCTGTGGGTGGCTAAAGGCGTGTATGTGTTAATTGGGATATTCATGGAAAATAGTCGAATGGAATGAAACTCACTTTCTCATTCGGCTGGCTCTTCTTTGTCTCTACTTTAAGCAGCGCGCTAGTAGAAAAACTACGGTTAGACAATAACAATTATACCTTTGCTACATAACCAACGTACCCTGTATCATTAGCTTGCTGTTTTCCGGAACGTGCTTCCGCGGCCGCGAAACTGCGGCGGATTTGTTCTAATTCAATCTAAATCAATGATATTCGGTGAATAATTGAGCTTATAACAAAGGTGTTATCCACAAAAGAACAGTCTACCTCCTGGGCAATCAACTGCCGTGCAGCATATCGGCTTGGAAGGATACCTTTAGGGGTTACGTTTGAGAATTGTAGGAGCTTTTCTATAGGTCTATGTGTACTGTTACATCAGCATACAACTTTTTACCCAGAATATCAACGGTATACTAACGGATCAATTCTGTACGTGAACTGCCCATCCTCCGACTTCTCCTGAATGTATGTCAAACCAAACGCAATCATCACCTCAACAAGGCGCATTAGTATCGCACGCTCCGCGGGTTTAATGAGCTGGCGATTTACCTACAGAGGAAAAAGAGTTAGCAATCGCTCCCTAAAGCAGTTGCATTTGCATTTGCAAGCGGATATCTAACCGGCCGAAGATCAGGCGAAACGATACGAAGCAATGGAGAAAGGAACTCGGTGGCAAAAATTCTTTTGTTGAGGTTTACCCGAATTCGTGCTTCAATGCTGTTATAAAGCCCCGTGATTATATTCTGGTTTTCTTTCTGGGCCAAGTAGTTCTGTCAGGGCCCAAAGCAACATTATTATCCACTCTAAGACAAGATATAAACGACAAGAATACCTCATAATCCACTTTGGGAAATTCCATTTTCGGCTTGATACTTCCTGCGAAATGTCGGTGGAACGCAACAATTGGATAGGGTATGTAGCCGGCTAGCTGGTAATCATGGAGGCCATTTACATAGTGGTTGACCCGATCATAAAAGCAAAGCCAATCGCCTATATCAACGAGCTTCGAACCAGCAGTATCATGGAACCGCAGCAGAAGATAGTTTTCAAAGCATCCTAAATGCAAAATCAGCACCCAAATATATGCAAAGACGCTCAAAAAACGTTCTTGCCTTGCAAAATCTTCTCATAGTCCCCATTACTGTGGATGGTTTCAGCCAGAGGCTCGACATATTGGTTCATTGCATAGTCTACTTATGCGTTTGGGGGTTGAGTATCTTTCGTCCAGCATTTAAGCAGTGCAAAATAAAAATCACTGACCGTTTCCTTGATTCTTCCCCACTATCCTCTTATTATTTTTGGCGAGATAGAATATTTCGTCCCACACCGAAAACAAACTCTTCCCCACATCCTTTCTCCCGATGGAGGTTTCAGAAAGCATGGCCATCGTCAGCGGGGTATCATTCTCTTTAAAGAACTTGTAGCAATATTCATCATTAATAGTTATTTCACTTGCGACAAAAAATAACTAAAAAATGCACTTACTTGAAGTGTATTCAAACAACTTCTTATATCGCAATCGGTCATTTCACACAGCGCGCTTAATGTTCGCATATCCACAGTGAGCCCCTCCCGGTCGCAGATATCCTTTAAGCGCTTTGCGATATCTGAGACATATGGCTTCCTGAACTGGTATATTTGTGATATTATTCGCAGGGGGCGCAATACGGGCGCATATCTGTCGAAATAAAGTGGCCTTAGTATGCACTGTGGTTGACCGAAGAGTAAAATAGATTGAGACAAACAGATCATTGCAAACGCAAATAATAGGTCGCATCAAGGGTTTTTTGCAGTCGTCTTTCTTTTTAGCCCCTAGTAATATCCAATAACAATCAGCATTTAATCCTTCATGCCGGCACAAAAGACACTCACTCTTGTTCAAAGTCGGCCCTTGGCCGGACTTTAGATTTGATTTGGGCTCTACAGTGATGAGGTCGATGAGAGATTTGATAAAACTCTGGAGAGGTATAGGGAGGTTAATAACTAATCCAAATATTCTAAAAACTGGTATACAAACATCATTTCCTCCGCTTGAGGATACTCCATCAATCTCATCGATAATCAATAAATTGGGTTTGTTCTTGCCGACCACCGACTGCATCTCCGTTGCATTGCGTACCTTGTTGCGCACAGCTTCTCCTGTGCGATCATCACTGCGCATTTGGAAAATGATTCCTTTAAATGTCCTCGGGAAATCTCGATACAAATGCAACAAAATTGATTTCATACCTAGCATTTATCTCGATCACTTCATACCCAGCGTGTCGGGCCACAATATGGGCCAAAGTAGTCTTGCCATAGCCCGGTGGCCCCGTCAATAGCAGCACTTTCTTCTCCGGTCGCTGGAAGGGGTCGAGATTTTCTCGATGCTAAATTAGAAAAGCAGGGACATATTTATATATATACATAAATGTATCGTTATGCTTCGCAATAAGTCCACATACCATTGAATTTACGTTCTTGTATTTTCCTTTGTATTTGTAGCGTGGCTCTACTTTTTTGGGATTCTTTTTCCCGAATACGCAAAAATCCCACTCTTTCACCCAACTTAGAACTTCACGATTGATCCTCTAATTATAGTAACAATTAATAGCGATCACGGAATTGGATCCCAAGTACAATATCTCTACCGTATCTCCAAGTAAATCCAAGAAAACTCTTGGCCGATATTTATCTACCCACAAATTATGGGGTGTGCCTGCATTTAGGGCATCCTCTTCATCAACTTCAGCAAACCTGCGTTGTTTGAAGATGGTCTAGAGTCGGATTAGGAATCTAAAAAATAATCGCGCCATTTTACCTCTTGAGCACTTCATGCTTAGTGGTTCGATGCTCTCGCGTCTTTTCTTCGTCCACTTCTTGTAACATACGATATACTGATACAGGTAACAATTGCGCTTTATACTTTTGTATCATGGCAGTTGAAGTCTGTCATCACAAAGAGATAGCATAACTATAGGATCCTTTTTAATAAAAGTCTGCTTTTCTTTACCTTGGTATTAGTATTCTTTTGATATCGTGGTAGCATGATTTCTCTCCCATTAGATCCTCTGGCAATTACATAGCTGCCGGTACGGGACGAGTTGGGAAAATCTTGCCACATCTTTGCTATTGGCACTACATCCTCATCTGGTAGAGATGCATTAATATTGGTGGAATGTAGCCTTTTTTTTGGTCGCTCTAAATCTATGCAGACGTGTTAACCGGATTATGGTCAAAAGATATCTGATATGCCATCTGTGATAATACCTCCATCGTTTAAAGGGTTTCTACTAGAGATCTCTTCCAATTCGTGTAATTGATTCTCCAAGAGCATTTCAGCAGCTGCATCCTCAAATGCGCGCTTTTTGCTCTCACTATCCATCACAATCGACGCTCTCGCCTCGTCCTGCTCTACTATCTCTACTATTTTATTTTTCTTCGTATACTTTTGCTTGCGGACACCAGTTTCTGTCTCGTCTAAATCCCGAATATTTTCTAGACTCGTCATTGACATCAAAGACTCGCTGGTTATCTCCGGTTCAATCGACATTTCCCTCCCCTCCTTTTTCACAATAGCCATGATTCAAGCATATAGGATAGTTAGATTGGGTTTATTGCTTAAGGGTCGGCCAATGAATACCTGATTAGGACTTGGAGTTTGCACTACTGAATCGAATAGGCTATGGTTAACTAAAAGGGAGTTTTTGCCGAGTTTTGGTCCATGTCTCGCTTCCGCAGGCCGGAACTCTCCGTTTTTTGGTACTATTATGTGCACCTCTTGTTAGCCAATTTTCCATTAGGTTGAATGTGTATATAGTATTAAGAAGACCATGCATTACCAGTTTGCCCGCGGGCTCTTTCTTCTTCGTCGAGTTCAGAATAAACAATATCACTGTACTGGGAACTCAAGCTATCCTCTCTCGCGACGGACGGGAGCGTCATTGTCTTGTAGGTCCCGATTATGCAAGTCAAATGAAAAAACGCGATATCTTTTACGTGATTGAATTTTTTTCGCGATTAGGGTAGGTTTTAAAATGACGGGACTGGCTTTCTTACAAAAAGGCAGTCCAAACCCAAAACACAAACATAAAAAGAATAGCAATTTTTTTCTCTTCTTTTTTTTTTCTTTCCCGTTTGTTGGCATTGCAACACACGGGGTAACCTCCACTCTTTTCTACTATTCACATCTCACTATCTAAAGAACTATACACCAATGACGAAATACATTCTTGTCTCTGGAGGTGTCATTTCTGGGATCGGCAAAGGGGTTATTGCTTCGTCCACGGGTCTGCTCCTCAAGACCCTTGGACTCAAAGTGACAGCAATCAAAATTGACCCCTACTTGAACATTGATGCCGGAACCCTTAGTCCTTTGGACCACGGTAAATAACCGGCTCTTTTAAACCGCAAAAAAAACCTTTTATTTTCTAACATGACCTTATTATAAAAGGTGAGGTGTTTGTATTGAATGACGGTGGTGAGGTCGACCTTGATCTTGGCAATTATGAACGTTTCCTTGATGTCACCCTCACTCGCTCCAATAACATTACAACTGGAAAAATTTACAAGAGCGTTATCGAAAAAGAGGTAATGACGCATAGATGAGTCACCCTTTGTCACGCTCTTTGCTAACATGGCGAATGAAATGGTAGAGGAAAGGAGACTATCTTGGTAAGACAGTACAGGTGGTACCGCACATCACCAACGCCATTCAGGATTGGGTAGAGGAGGTGGCCCAGGTACCGGTGGACGAGACTGGCGAGCAGCCCGATGTGTGCATTGTGGAGGTAAGGAGAAGAGAAAATAGAAATTCCCCTCTCCCCCCCCTCTCATGTTCAGCGAGTTGGTAACTAAAACTTTCCTCGAACCATTGTAGCTTGGTGGGACGGTTGGCGACATCGAGTCTGCGCCTTTCGTTGAGGCCATGCGCCAGTTCCAATTCCGTGTTGGGCCAAACAATTTCGCATTGATCCACGTCTCTCTCGTTCCCGAGGTGGGCTCCGTCGGTGAGCAGAAGACCAAGCCCACCCAAGCCAGCGTGCGCGAGCTAAGGGGCCTTGGCTTGAACCCGGATCTGATTGCGTGCCGTAGCTCCCGCCCTCTGGACGAGGGGATCCAGGCCAAGATCTCCATGTTCTGTCACGTAACTCCCGAGCAGGTCATGGCAGTGCGCGATGTTGCGTCGGTGTACCACGTGCCTCTGCTCCTTGAGCAGCAAGGGATCCTCGAGGTCCTGAAGAAGAAACTCCAACTGGATGGCCTGAAGATCAGCCCGCAAATGCGCGAGAAGGGGTCCGATCTGTGGAAGAAGTGGAAGGGCTTGACCGTGTCGCATGGCCGGCTCCTCGAGAAGGTGACGATTGGCGTGGTGGGCAAGTACACCACCCTGCGCGACTCTTACATCTCCATCATCAAGGCCTTCGACCACGCCGGGCTGTACTGTGGCCGCAAAGTCGAGCTCAAGTGGATCGAGTCGTCCGACCTCGAGCCCCAGGACGAGACCACCAAGTCGCTCAAGTACCACGAGGCGTGGCAGAACCTCCTCTCGGTCGACGGCATCCTCGTGCCCGGTGGGTTCGGCGACCGTGGCATCGAGGGCAAGATCGCTGCCGCCAAGTGGGCCCGCGAGAACAAAATCCCCTACCTGGGCATCTGTCTGGGCATGCAGACCGCGACCATCGAGTACGCGCGCTCCAAGTGCGGCCTCCCCAAAGCCCAGTCCACCGAGTTCGAACCCGACGCGGCCGAGCCGCTGGTGGTGTACATGCCGGAGATTTCCCGGACGCATCTGGGAGGCACGATGCGACTTGGGTTGCGCCCGACCAAGTTCCAGGAGGGCACCGAGCGTAGCGTGATGCGGCGGCTCTACAAGGGGGTGTCACAGGTGGAGGAGCGCCATCGCCACCGATACGAAGTGAACCCCGAGATGGTGGCCCGCCTCGAGGAGAACGGGCTGAAGTTTGTGGGTCGGGACGAGCAGGGTGAACGCATGGAGATCATGGAGCTGCCCGAGGAGGAGCACCCTTACTACGTCGGCACCCAGTACCACCCCGAGTATCTCTCGCGCCCCCTGAAGCCAAGCCCCCCCTTCGTGGGGTTGGTGCTGGCCTGCTCTGGCATGCTCAAGGCCTATTTGGACGGAAACGATGTGACAACCTACTAATTTTGATGCTTGTTTGTTTTACTGTTTGATGTTGGTCAGTTTTTCTTTCATTTCCCCCTCTTTTTTTTCTATCCCATTAGTTTAGATTAAAATATAGATTGTATATATGAATACCAAATAAAGGCGAAATGATCCAAAACCTATTCGAGAGCTCTTAACGTGAAACCGTTTTATTATTCAGATTTTTTTTCTCCTTTTTCATTTTTCTCACATTTCAAAATATATATATATAAGTATATAGATAAGCAGCTACCCATATATAAAAAATAATAAAGATAAAAATAAAATATATAATTACAAAGTATGTCTAATACAAAAAAAAAATAAAGAGGAAAATAAAATAAATTCAAAAGCAAAAAAGAAACAAAAACCTGAAATAGATATTTTGTGCAGAATGTGACACTATAAAAAACAAGTACGTACAGAAAGACATAGAGATAAGTGTATTCGCTAGAAGTCCATCATCTATGAATTGCCAAAGTAAAAAATACAGCGTCAGCAGCAGCAGTTGTTATAGAGACGTGAAGCCGGTGTCTCGAACACCTGTCTCAAATAATGCAAAGTGTTGGGAGGAAGGCGGGGGGCCATAATTACACCGGTAGGGGGATACGACATATCGATCCTCAGTATGGATATGATGATGTTACTCTCGCTTCTTTAAGCGCCAGCTAGGAAGCCTCATTGAAGAATTGGTCGTATTGATCCAAGTCTGCGGCGGAGACTTTCTCAGGGTCATTTAGGTCGGCCCAGTCCGGCAGTTCGTCCAGAGCGGAGAAGTCATGGGCCGGAAATGAGGTACATGGAATCTCCCCTGCAGTTGCCGATGTTTTGGGCGATATCCAGGCCATCTGCTCAGGTGCAGTGAATGGTACAGAGGCGCGACGAAGAGGATAGGGTGGGCGGAGAGCTTTTTGCTCCAAGTTAGACGAAGAGTAGAGGTTGGCGTTGGCGGGACACTTTAGAGCGGGGGGCAAATCACGAGTATGTGCTACGTAGGGTTGTGCACTCGAAGTAAACTCGATCTCCTCCTCCTTTGTGGGGGGATTGTATGGGAAGAAATCCTCATCGCAACCAAGGTCCCCGTGCATCATCTCCTCATAATAGTCAGAGTCTTGCAAATCAGTCGAGGTTAAGGCAGACACTGGAGAGGCATCGTCGTTGGTCGGGGTGAGGGGCTGTTGCGAGAAGATTCCACGGTCTTCCACGTCACTAGGAGAATTCGGGGTGTCTGAAAGGGAGTTGGACGAATCAGAGGAGGATGTGGATTGTTTTGACAGGAATGGGACCACTTGTTTAGGCGAGCCCTGCTCATAGTCATCTCCGTAGTCATTACCAGCGTCTGAATCGCTCAGCTCATCCTCTAAACCTCTGGAAGGCTGCCAATTCTCCTCATCCCACACTGGATCGGGTCGAGCCTCATACATACGGCGTTTATTATGAGGCGGCGAAGGAGGAGGAGTGGCAGGCCGCTTCCGAGACTCTAGATATCCCCTCTCTTCATGCTCTCCATCCAAGACAAAATGGGAGGGCGGGGGGGCAAACTTGCCAGATATGCGGGTGTGTTCAGGTGGCAGTTTGGGAGTTGATACTTTGCGGCCGGGTGGTCTTCTTTGCTGTTTTGAATCTATTGATTCGGCATTGGATTCCTTCTCGGCAATGTAATAGCGGAACTTCTTGCCACGCTGTTCGTCCTGCAATCGCCCAAGGACCGGTTGGCGTCTGTGCTCGGCTGCTCGTTTGTAGTGCTGCGAGATACGAGAAGAAACGGTAGCAAATGGAGTCTGGCCCCTATTAATCAATGCCAAGAAATAGACGATGAGGTCAGTCATCGATTCGATGTGGATCTAATGGTCAAAAAGCAACAAAAACAACTTACCCTAACTGCGTGAGATCATGTTTCAGGATGTAATTAGCAAGCTCTCTTGGCGATGAGGGTCGGTTGCCCATCTCAAGGAGGGCTCGGAGAACAGCAGAGAATACTTTATCTCGGGAATCCTCTGGGTGCAAATGGGCCTTGATGGAAGCATATTCTTTCTCAGTATCAGCAGATTTTGCTTTCATAGGCGATGTGTGATGTTGATGAGCTGAAGTCTTAAAGTGCTTGGTCATGCAAAGAAATATAAAATTTAATATCCGATACTCCAATGAATCAAGAAAAGAAGCAAACTAGGTAGTTGGCTTGAGTTGAGAAGGCGAAAATAGATATAAGTTTGTATATATATATATATGAGAGTGTGTGAGAGAAGATGGGATTATGAAAGAGGTTATAGAATCGAAGTGGATTTACAGACCTGCAAAGAGTGAAGGAATAGGAAAAAAAAAAAAAAAGGAGAAGAGGCAAAGAAAAGCCAAAATCGAAAGCAGGCGCCTTTTCGGTGGGATTCGATCCCTTTTATGACTAATACTGGGTGACGCATGATGATGTGGCTTATAAACGTCAAATCTCTCCGGTATCTGAAACACAGCTATCAGAACAAACGATAAGAGAGGTGAGCGAATGAGGAACGAGCCCGTTTGACTCCCTGGAACGAGATTGGTTATTCCAGCGCAGTATTTCCCCAATTACGGATTGACAACTGAGATCCGCCTTCATACAGAATAAGTAACGAAGGGGAGAGCTCAACCATACGCTGGATGACTCCAAGTTTCGTCTGGCTTGCCCGTTTAGGCAAATAGCTTCGCGGCACGAAGTTTGAATCGGAACACCGCTATTGCAAAAAAGAGTATGACCTCGCATGCCATCACCGATGGCGTCCTCCTTGCTCACGAGAAACGATGCAGCAGACCCAAGGTTGGGATCACACAGCACTCTGGCCATTCTGCCCGCATCCGCCGCGTCCTGTTGAACAGCCCAGCCTCTACGCGAGCCTTGCAATATAAATTAGGCGTCTATTTAGCTTTTGCCCGGAAGCTTAAAGGCTGCATAAGCTCCCCCTCTCTCCAGAGCTTCTTATTCCCATCCGAGGCCGCGCAGAGTTTCCCGAGCATTCTCCCGCTCCAGCTTTCCCTGCAGCATTAAATTCGCCACCCTCCCATTTGTTGCCCTGCGCATCCGAGCATGGCGGCAAACTATGCATTTCTTCGTCATTCATTTCAAACAACTTGTTCTCCGCTGATGTCGCCACCACTCGGCGTCTTGCTTGCGAAATAGAGACAGAGTGGTGCAGGTGGTAAACTGTGACGTTGCACAGGCAACACCAGTGGAGCTTTGGCCTGGATCCAAGCTCACGCCTTCCTCTTCCATATCCCACACTCCTTGGCCCCAGATATCCTCCGCAAAGCCGCGCTTTGTTCGCTGATCAGATCACTCTATGAGGGCCTGGTATTGCTGAAAATTGCCAAAGAAAGGAGCCCCTCTATGGATTGCCATCGTGTCCCTCGAGGATTATCACAAACCCAAGAGGAATCCGGACAAAATCCATAGATGTTCGAATTTTATTAGGGTTTCACTAACTCCCGGTTTTATTTCTGATTTCAAATTGGTAAAATTCATAATGACGGCATTTCATGGCGAGAGAGATGAAAATGCTCGGCTATGAAAGACTAAGCCGCCGTAAAAGCAGCAAAGCAGCTTAATGCCTTTAGCCCAAACTCGTCCTCAACAACAACTAGCGACATAGTTGGTAGCGAAATTAGGCCCAATCCTTTTTTCTGTGATTTAAAGGTAGTCTCCTCGCTAGAGAATGGGGGGATGCAGTGCGATGTGAAAGGGGGGTGGGTCTAAATATTTTCCAGCAGCCCAATTCTCATTGCAAAGAGTGGGCATTAACCTCCTTCACAGGTTGTACAGCACACGACTTCCATACGGATATAAATGGACTAAATTCTAGAGACACCGCGCCTCTTCGTTTGTATCTTTTTAATTTTGTTTTTCTGCAAAATTATATTTAATAATACCCAAACAGGGAATCTCATCACACTCTCCACACATATCTCACTTTATTTGCTTAATTATATTTGGGCGGTTTTGATTGCGGTTTCTTTTGTCTTCTTTCTCTCTCTCTCTCCTCCCTCTCCCCCTCCCCCTCCTCTACATCCTTTGATATCTCTTTCTATACTTTTGTGTCTTATATGCCCCATCCCCATACCTCTCCTTTTTCTGTTAATTAGTCCCTCTAATTCAAGCCAATCACACACAAAGTATGCACACAGTCCTCCGCCGATACTCCATCAAGGAGAGTCCCACCTCGCTTTCCCTCACGCACCAGTTAAAAATCGCCCGTCAAATGTCCACCATTTTGCGTTTCCACACGTGGATGCGGATAAGTGAAGCGGTCCTCTCCCTCCTTGCATTGGCGACGGCATCCCGTTTGCTGTGGTATTCGAACACCTTTCTCGATGGAGCCCGTCATCCCTCGCCAGGATTCACGGTCTTCCTGAGCTGTATCTCCTTTCTCTTTGCCAGTCTTCTTGCATCGCTCCCAGCGGTGTATGAGGCGACGGGGAAGGGCCACCTCCTGGCCAGTCGGTTGATCTGCACGCGCTTGGAACTTGCGCTCACGGCTGCCATCACGATTCTTTGGGGTTGCGACGGTATCTACACCATAATCTACCAAGCGGCAGCGGCAGCCACCAACTCCCTTAATAAATCGGGGCTCCCCCCGTGTCAGTTGCTTGGAACGCCCTTTGCCAAGGCATTCCCAATGCTCCCGTCAACGTGCAACTGTGCTGGGGCGGCCACCTTCTTCGCGTGGCTCTCCTTCGTCGCGTGGTGCACCTCTGCCTACATGGTGTTCCGGTTGGCAAGGAATGATGCGCAGATGTACGCGTTGAAGAAGCATTCTCGCACGGTCATGACCTACGGGGGAAGCCCCACCGGAAATTTCCTACCCCTCGGGTCGGAGACCCAGTTGGTGATGGCAGAGCCGCAGCCGGCCATGGCCTTCAACCGCAAAATGTCGCTACGAAGTGTTCAGTCCGGGGAAATGAATGAGGCGCGGTCGAGAGAAGAGGAGGAGTTTCACGCGGGCGTCCTGAAACTAGACCCGGCCATGCTCACGGAGGGGAGGTTGTCCACGTCCCTTTCAACCCACTCCACCGCTGTCTCCACGCCCACCCAGAATTCGTTCCCCGAGGAGGGTGACGCCGAGCCCAGACCCTCCGTGTCGTCCTCTGCCTCCTCCAGCCGGAAGCAGGTGCCCCGCAAAACGCCGAAATACTTGCCCGACACGGCCCGTATTTCAAGACTGTCGCTTAATTTCGACAAAGCGGAGCAAAAGTTTTGTAACTAAAGCTGGAAGGGTCTGAGGGGCGGGAAAATAGGGCGCTTTTCTCTCTTGTTTTAATATGTGTATGTTGATTTTTTTCATATTTACCCCTTTTATGTTATGACGCTCTCCCCTTAATTTCAACCTACCCAGAATCTCCTCTAATGCGTTTGAAATTCTCCCAATCCTCCTCCCCCACCTCTCCCCCTGACCCCATTACTCTAGTGCGAGCCATCTGTGTCTTAGGTGTATTTGTATACTTTGGTTTATTAATGGAAACCGTGTGATAGGAGGTTCAATAAAGCTAAATAGACCAATAAGAAAATCCTGAATCGAATTAGACCCTTCACCCTAGCTCAGGAAGGCACTGTGGATGGAGGCCCAAGGTTTCCGATAGCTTATTTTTTTTTTTGGCTTAAAATGGTGATCAGTGCAAACTTGGCTCAAATGTAGGTCGCAAAAAATAGAACCCGATATCTTTGCCGCCACTCTCTTCATGAAAAATAGACACGGTTGGTAGCCAGGTAAACTCGATCAACCACGGTAACCCCCTAGAGCCGGTTCAGTCATTTTGACGAGATGGTCGATGTCTGTATAGGCTACCTGCCTCTCCCGTTTTAATCAAGGAGTGCAAACAGTATTTAAATAAAAGGAAAGCGGTATTTCTTGGAGGAACTTGGGGTCAAATAGGGTGAGCAGTATCATCATAGTCGGCCCTAAAGATCCGTCGTATCGTTTTCTTCTTCAAACGACTTCAATAGGAACGAAGAAATAGAGGAAGAGGAGGAAGAGAGAGTCCCCCCGTTTTCTCTGGTAATGCATTGAATAGGTTTATTGGTAACAAATCCATCAAGTTCCTAGCTGGAGGAGGAACAAAATAATTAACACTGTTCTAGTATTTTAGATAGTTTACTTTGCAACTATACATAACACAATGGCGTACAATTAAACCGGTGAAATAAACGCGCCATACTTCTCCGTCTCCGTCTCCGTCTCCTCTGCCTTTTCGGTGGTTGCCGGGCGGGTCCCCGCTTCCGGAGCGGTTTTACCCCACCTTCGCTTCAGGAACTTGATCCAAGGCGGCGAGATCACAATGCCCTTTTGCAGCCACGGCTCTTTACTCGTCCGGTCATACCGAATCCTCCCCTTGCTCACCTTCTCCAGCACCCAGATCGTCATATTCAGCACAATGTAGGAGCCCACCCCGCCAATGACCCCATACGCAATGCTGTAGGTCAGCGGCATCAGCGCGATGGTGATATAGGCTGGAATGGCATCGCCGATGAAGTCCCAGTTGATGTCCTTGCCGGCCTTGAACATCAGCGCTCCCACCACGATCAGGGCGGGCCCGGTGGCCCAAGGCGGAAAGCTGGCAAAGATCGGGGCGAAGAAGAGCGAGAGGAAGAAGAGAAGACTGATCATTACCGCGGTGAGCCCGGTCTTGCCCCCCTCTGCGATGCCGACCCCATTCTCGCCGAAGGCCGTGACCGGCGATGTCCCGAATAGGGCCCCGATCATCACGGCGAATCCGTCGGCCATGAACGCGGCGAAAGACCCCTCGAAGTCTCCCCATTGGTCAACAAACCCGGCTAAATTAACGAGGGTATAGAGGCCAGAGGTTGCTTCAAGAATGTCGACATACCTGGAGGGGGTTGTTTAGCACATAGTTAGTGAGGGTAGAGCGGCCGCAGCCGTTCACTTCGTGACTTACAGGAAGGTAAAGAGCGCGACCCAGACTTCATTGCCCGCGAATGAAAAATTGAGCGCCGCTAAAACCCTAAATATCAATGCGCATGACATACATGAAGAAAGCGCACTCTCTTTGACCTCGGCACTTACCGCTGAATGGGATGGAAGGTGACCACTTTTCGGAAAAAGTCGAACTGCTGATTGCCTAGCTCGGTGTTCGGGAAATAGGTGATGGCGGTGTTGCGAGGCCACGACAGGATGGACACGAAGAGAATGCCAATAAGGGCCGCCCCCTTGACGCGGTAGATCATAAAGAGGGTGATGATGACGAGGCCGGCTATCCCTAGCCACATGGTGGGGGATTCCATCTGGTGGCCCTTGCATTGACCCGTGGTTGGATCGAGGAACTGTTCTGGGCAGCCCGCAAGGCCAACTAGGGTTGCGGGGTCATATCCAACTAGCCCAATCCCTGCAGTGCGCTGGAGCCCGATGTTAGTAAGAAAGAGCCCGATGCCGATGGACATGGCGTTCTTGAGCGAGGTTGGAAGGATTTTTGCGAGGTACTGGCGAAGCCCGAAAAAGGTGAGCAGCATGAAGATGATGCCCTCGAGAAAAATGGCGGCGAGGGCCGTTTTGTAGGGAACCTTGCCGCTCCCATGGAATCCCACGACTGTGTAAGTGAAGTATGCATTGAGCCCTATTCGTAGAAATGAGAGGATGGTTAGCATGTCCCGCTATCATTCCATTTTTTTTTAGTGCAGCGAATCTCACCCATTCCCGGTGCCATCCCTAGAGGGAGGTTTGCCAGCAAACCCATTAGAAGGGTAGCGAAACCAGCGATAGCAGCAGTGCCTGTGATGAGATCTTTGCGAATTTCGTAGATGCATGATTCGTATGCTGCCTGCCCGACACAGAGCGGGTCTCCCCCCGGGGTCGGCCTGCACACACAGGTCCCCCCCGTTTCGCTAATAATAGCAGGGTTCACCGCGATAATGTAAGCCATGGTGACGAAGGACGCGATTCCAGCTCGTATCTCAGTCGCAAACGTCGTGTCACGCTCGTTCGCCGCTCCTGAGCCGCGAAGTTTAAAGTAGCGGCCGACAGGGGAGGCGGCCATTTTGTTGTTGAGGCTGTCGACCCAACCCATGGCTGAAGTTGCTGTTAATGGGTGTGCTTGATAAGAGATAAAGAGAAGGGTTGAGACAGGATGACGTGACCAAACGTAAAGGGAAGCTAATGGGGGCAGACTCTTCGGAGTCGAGGGAATGGTGGGAGGGGAGAGGAGAGCAGGGAGAAAAGCGAGAAAAGCAAAGACAGCGGGAAGACGAGGGAGTATTTGTACCTTTTTTTTCTCCAAGGTTGGACAGCTTCTGAGGCGAGACTCGGTTGTCTTATCCGGCCAGCAAGTTTTGCAAGCCTCGGGGAAAAGAACGGGACTAGAAGAGAGCCGCAGGCGGGGGAGAGCGGCGGCTTTCGATGAGAGCGCGCGAAGCCGGCTCCCTTTCCCTCCTCTGACACTCGCCAGCCCCAAACAGTCCTAGGGACGGCTGGATTAGGAAATATGAGATCTCAGGAACAGGCCAGCTTTCAGATCGCGGGCAAGAGGGGTCAGTGCAACCGAATGGGAATGCGGGGAGAGTGGGGGTGGCGCTAGGACGCGGGCCTCTGCTTTCCCCGGCTCCCCAGCATTGCCGGATTCCAATATTTGCTCTTTTCAGCGCTAATTTCGTCTTTAGCTAAGCTCCCACTGCTTCAATCTGTGTCTGTTTGGTTAGAGTTAGGCTGTAGCAAACACGTTTTGGCTGAGCGCTTATGAAACCTTGAGCCGAGCTCGTTTAAGGTCTCCAATGCCCCCTCTGCCCAAATGTTCTGCTTGACGGGCGCTCTGAACGGCCTAGCCCTCCCCACTCCTAGGCCCATTCCTTGTCCTCGCGCGGCCATCGCCTGAGCGCCTGGGTTCTTTGCACGCGGGCAGGTAGCCAAGCGCTCGTGCAGCCGCGCGTGCGTTGGCACTTCCACGCGAAAGCCTTTACATTTTGCCACCGCAAGCGTTGACAAATCGAGCCAAAATTAATGGAGCCTACAAGTCTTAATTCAAGTTCAAGGTGAAACAAGGGCGGCGATCCATCCTTCCGGCGAACCTTTCCGCCCCCCACTATAACCGCTCTAAGTAATCATTAAGAACCAGTTTGCAAAAGGCGGTTTCTTTCGAACTAGGTTGCTCTTCCCCTATATATATCCTTCTTTTGCTCTTGCCACAAATGAGGCTGCCAACGAGTTTTTTTTTTTTCATTTCTCTTTGAACCCTCAAACAGGTCGTCGTTTGCTCCATCTTTCCTATTTCTCTCCATCTCCTCTTGGTGCAGCTCATATAAAAAAAAAGGAGATTGTTTTCTGTTTTGATTTTTTTTTTGTTTTCAACGCACCTTTTCTCTCCCGAGTCTTGTCCCTTTTCTTCTATTTGACTTGCTTGCTGCTGGGAAAATCTTCCTTCGATAGCGTCATAACCTTCTCATTCTTTCAATACTGAACGAAAAATCATGCAAGTGGTGTCGGTTCTCATGCTGGCGCTCCAGGGGGCTACCGTGGCTCTCTGTATCCACGCGCTGATCTATTGCTTGCATGCAGGCAAGCGCTTCGCTACAAAGGCCAACATCGCCAAGATCATCCTCTCGGTGACGCTGGGTGTCAAAGTGGTCGGCTTTGTTACCTTCGCTATGCCCCTGTTTGGCGCCTGCTACGGGGTGGCAAAAGCCGCCGATCTCCTCTATCACCTGTCAATGGTGGCCGCAAACACGGTGCTTCTTTCCCGCGCCACTACTATCTGGGGTAACGCGCGGCCCTTCGTCATCATCGAGTGCGTCTTCTTGGTGCTGCGGTTGGCGGTGGGATTGTGGGATGTCGGAGCAACCTATGCATTCCCTATCACCGACTCCACGAATCCCTCCGCGCTCGGAACGTGCTTCTACCTCGAGAATTTTGCAGCGGTAAGTTTGGAAGGGCCTCCTGCTCCCGTGAGAAGAGTAACTTACTGACCCACGACCTTCTCCTTCTCTAGGGCATCACCTACATAAGCACGGATCTCGTCACCGATCTCTACGTGACAACCAGTATTTCTGTTCGCCTCATCAATCACCATATGCATCTAAGGCGTGCGGGAGTCGGTGGCAACTCTCTCTACAGCGCCATCATCTCCTCCAACCTCCTGCGCACCATTCTGCTGCTGATCATCAACATCATCAGCATCATCCTGGTCACCATGCCGCAGCTTCCGGAGGGAAGTATCCTCCTATGGAGTTTTGCGAACATCGCCTACGTCGTGACGATCGTCTACGACTCGGACATGGTGCGCTTCTGCCAGCAGCTGCAGGCGGAGCTTTCGAGTGACAGGCCGAGGCCGCTGAGGAACCGAGTGGAGAATTCTGGCAATTATACCGGGGCTTCCTCAGAGGACAGCTGCACTCCCCTCAAGGGAGGAGAGAAGAAGTGGGCGACGGTCTCGGACGTGCTCGACAAGGTCTAGGGTCGGTCCCAATGGCACAATAGTGCTCATGCTTTCCTTCTCTCCCCCCTCCTCTCCCCTTCTCTCTCCCCTCCTCCTCCTCCGTTTCTCTCACCCCCAGCTCTACCCACGATTCAGCTTAACAAACACGCATATTGGTTTATTGTTTTTCTATTGTTTGTATGGCTTCTGTTCCGTTCGTTTGACTATTTCATTTATTTAAAATATAGTGTGCTCTATTCAATCGTGCCCAAATGAGGTCATTCTCTCTGAAATCTATGTGAAAGTGAGGGCAAAATAGGCACAATCCGGGGTTGCACGGAGATCATCTCACCCTCAACTCCGAAAAATAGCATGTGCATATCTGGGATTCTGTGGTTTAAGGCAAGCATTATTTCTTACAGGCACCACACAGCTAGCTTCGTGGGAGTCGGCCATGGAATGAAAGCGAAAATACGAATATTCCAATCGACCTGCCATCTCTCTGTTTGCTTATTATTTATCGTTCCGAATCTTGGAATCCATATCCAACCCCAACCATCCCCCGCATTTCTCACACCATGTATTCAGCCAATCCAATCCATGATCGATCATCCCAGTCCTTCATAGATGCACAGGCCCAATTCCACCTCACAGAAGATAGCAATACCGCAAAAACTCGGGCGGCGTGTACCCGCTGTCGTCGCTACAAGGTGCGATGCGACGGGGATGGGGAGCATCCCTGCTCTCGCTGCCAAAAGATCGACTCCAACTGTTTCTACGCTCCCCCGTCTCGAGCCGAGGCCTGTGAGCGTTTGAAACAATGCATCGACGTGATCAAAGCTGGCCTCAAGAATCTTGAAAAGCCATCTCCGAAACCTAAAATAGGGGACCGCCCTGTGGCATGTGTGCGCTGCCGCTCATTGAAGGCAAGATGCGACTTTCAAACCCCGGTGTGCGGGCGCTGCAAGAGCATGTCGAAAATCTGCTCCTACTCGCATCCTCTCCCCGCCCCCAAAGTCCGCGATGCATATTCGTTTCAGGCTCTAAGCGACTGCTTGAACCATCTCTCAACATGGATGGAGCGGTTAGAGAGCGACAATGACTTAAACATCAATAGCAGTAGACGCAGTTTTAGTAGCGACGAGAGTAGTAATGGCGAGAACAGCTCGACCGCCTCGGCCGAAAACGATTCCCCGCTCAAGGATGCGGGTGAAAGCGCGGAGCTACCCCTGGCGGATGAAAACCTCTCACTCGTCCCTGCCTCGGCCTTTTCTCCACCCAAAGAGCGGCGGAAAAGATTGAGGGCCGAGCCCTCCTCTTTCGAATGGGTCTCTACATCAGCCACGGCAGGCAGGGCCGATTCCATGGCCTCTCTCGTGACATTCCGGGAGCAAACGATCCTCCTGGAGGGGCTCAAGCACTCTCTCTCTGCCACCTCCATTGTGCCGAACCGCACCGGTCAACAGAAGACAGCGCTGGACATGTTGGCCCGCTTTTGGACCGATGGGTGCCACGTGTTCCCGTCCCACTTTGCCACCTTTCTCCTTGACTCTTTCGAGCAAAGCTTTTACCTTAGCCCCTTCTACTCCGTCGGATTCTCGGCTCTCCAGAAGACAGAGACCTTCATGCAGTTGCTCAATAACCCAGCCCTCAACTCGATCTGTGCCGTCCAGCTCGGCACCCCGCACAACTTTCTTCACATCGACAAGAATCTGCAGCGGAAGCTCAGCAACCTGTTTTTGGAGCGGGCTGAAAAATTCCTCTTCTCCTCGCAATGCATAAATCGGCCATCACCCGCCATGGTGTATGCGTTGGCCAATTTGGCCCGGCAACGGCACTACGTGAGCCAGTCGCACCAGGCTGGCAAATATCTGGCGCAAGGGTTTAAGCTGGCGAAGCGGTTAGGGATGCATCGCAAGCGTCTCGTCGTCCCCAACGAGGCCATGCAGGATCCCATGGGCGCGGAGCTGCGCAAGCGCATCTTCTGGTACCTGGTCGGGGTGGACTGCTTCTCGGCGGTGTTTTCGGGGCACCCCCTTGTGTTCGATCAGATCGAGATCGACCAGGATTTGCCCATGAAGCTGCTCGGCGAGGACGAGGTTCGCTTCAGCATCTTCCATGGATTTGCCTCGCTGTTCCTGGCGACGCGGATCATCTTGCTGCGGGCCCACGCGGAGGAAACGCCGAGCGTCGAGACGATGCTGGCCTTTGATAATATGCTGGACGACACCTACGAAAACCTGCCCTCCTGCCTCCGATTTCCGGACACGTCCTCCGGCGATGCCTCTGCGCAGTTTTCCGCATCGCTCTCCTGCCTGACCTATTTCTACACCCTGCGAATCGTGCTCCACAAGCCCTTCCTGCCCTCCTATCGATGGAGTGATCCGGCCAACTTCACGGGCGCCGTGGAGCATTCCTTTTCCATGTGCATGGCCGCGTCTTCGCACATCCTGAAAATGGCCGACGCCCTCTCCTCCCGCAAATTCCCCAAGGGATTCATCACCCCCGTTCTCCTCACCGCGGATCTGCACATGCGCAATGCCCTTTCTCTTGACCAGCAGCGCCGCGCCCTGGGCATGGATGCTCTACGTCAGTGCCTGGGAATTTTGGAGCGCACAAGCCTTCCCGCCGTCCTCTACGGGTAATCCCCGGCGTCTCTCCTCCTGACGACCCATTGTTTCGCTAACGTCACTTCTCTCTCTTTCTCTCTCTCTCTAGGCAACCCGTGAATGAGATTAAGCAGTTCCTGACGAAATTTTTGGACTGCCCAAGTGCTTTCGTTGACTTCAACGCGCCCCTACCGTATCGCATACGGCCTTCGCGCCCGGGGATTGAAGGGGGGGATCAGACCCGCGATCTCGACTGGTTTATGTTGGGCATTTCAATTATCTCAAGGCGTTCGTCGACGACCCCCTTGGAAGGCCAGGCCCAGTATCTCCAACAGCGGCATTCCCTGGTGCCCGCGAAATCGGCTCTCCCCCCGCCCACAGAAGTTCGTGAGGTTGAGGTGGTGCCCTCGCAACCCCCCACCGTCCCTTCCTTCCCCCCTCGGTTCAGCCAGGATTACTCCAACTCTCCCCCAGCCCTCGCAAAAGCCGGCTTCTCCGACCCACTCACCCTCAACAATATGCCTGCATCCGCCCTTACGCCCATGCTGGATGGGGAGTCACAGGTCATGCTTGATTACTCGCTCTCCAGTGGTTTTAGCAGAAGTGCAATTCCCCCTTCGCTGCCTTTCATGGATGCACTGATGGCCAGCTCATCTTCTGCTCCCACCCAGATGCCATCGTCGGTGTCCATTGCAGTGGAGCCGCGGCTCTATGCGGGAATTCAGGGCATCAGAGGCGAGGAGAGTGTGGAGAACAAGTTCGCAAACGAAGCGGGAACAGACATCAGCTTCGCACCCACCTATGTCTCCCCTTCTATTCCAACTTTACCCCTGGCATTGACGCAAAACCAACCGTCCCAGTCGTATATCTCTGCCGTATACTCCCACGATGCACTTGGATTTGAAAAATCGCTCGGGATACCCCAAGATATTAGCGCATCCACCACTGGTGGAGCCGCTGGCGCTCCAACTCAGAATTCCCTGGCGGCGGGCGGGCATCGGCAAGAAAAACGTGCGCAAGACTTTGGATTTTGGGTAAGTGTCTCTAGATTTGGATAGATTTCAAGACAGCCCTTTATTGACTCTCTCATTTCCCTACTCTAGCCAATATTCTAGGTCGCCGAGTGACAAGATAAAAAAAAATAAACACTGCATGATCTTTCTATGTATTATTTGTCTCCTTTTTGACATGATCCCCTGCTGTCCATTTCCACTCTGTATTTTGTGTTTAATTATTTCGTTTGCAGTTCCTTCCCTTTCTATGCTGTTCTTATATGATGTACCAGTATGATCACTTCGATTTTTTCCTCCTCTTCCTAATGAATCAAAGACATGATTGGCTGTGCCACTCCTAACCCCATTGAGTTAACGCGAAACGCCTCTCCGACCCTCCCACCTCTTCTCGAGGAGTTTCCTCGATACACCCTACCCTTACTTCAGAAAAAGCAAAATCGCACATCAAATGTCTCATCACCAAGCCAACCCCTTTAGTAATTTCATCGCCGCAATCAAGTCACGCTTGGCCTTACAAGGCTTCCAGTCACCCGTCATCAATGTCGATATCAGTGAGGACGAGGTTGTTTCAAAGGTGAATGATCTTAAAGAGTCGACGGCCGGCTGGTTCGGGGCACAGCGTGCCAAACTCCAAGAGTCCGAAGCCGAGGCGAATCTTCGCCTCGTCGGGGGGCGCGTTCAGGATGAACTTACCGATGCGAATGCTTGGCTAATTCGCCATCCTCAGATCGGCGGGCGGTGGCTGCGGGAACGAGGGCCGGTGAAGCATATGGTAGGGGGACTTGAACAGGTTCCCTTGTCGGCAATGTATGCCGCTGCATTCGCGATCTACTTTTTGATCATGATGGTGCGAATTTGGAGGAGGCGGAAGGCGACTGGGGTCTACTTAGGGGCGGGAACACTGGAGAAGATAAAGTGGGGGCAAAATGGAACGCATGCCGAAGGTAAGGCCCGCAGCATGCACGTATATGCTGTGGGATTCTAAGCTCTCTCCTTTGTAATTCTTTATTTCTAGAGCGGACCTATGAACCTCCCAACACCAAGCAACTCGATGGCCTGATGCGTGCGCTCGACGCTATCAACGGTTATTTTGTTACCATATTGATTGCGGTTGTGCTGCTTGCAGTGGTCGAGACGAGCGGGTTCCTTTCGCGTCCTGTGCTGCACTATCTCTACTTCACGCTTGGGGTCGGTGCTCTGCTCAACTATGAGAGCAGCATGAGCGAGCCGGATGTGTTTACGCTCGGGCGACGGGAAGTTGGGACATGGGCCATGCTTGGGGTGATAGTTGTAGCGGCCGGAGCATGTATGGTGGCCGTGTTGAGAAGTTATGTGGGCGGCGCTCTTGGTGTGTGATATTCCGTGGAACCTAGGAGTTAGCTGCTGGTACGCACTGTAAGAAATATCATCTCTTGTGAATTTTCATCTTTATTCGCTTTTGCTTTTCTTGTCCTTTTTTGGGGATCTCTTTCATTGATTGTTTTTTGCCCTTCTAAGTTTCCATTACTATGTCTCCTACCTGTTTGTCACTTATAGTCTCAGAGTATTGAATATTCGCTTTCGTTCGACTAAATTGTTAATTTTTTTTTGTCTACATCTTAATCCCAATTCTTATCCAACACTGGTCAGATTTTTTATTTTTAATGGCGAAGGGGTAAAGCGCCTGTTATTGGCTGTTCTTGGCCATATTTGCCATATTGGAGTTGGGATCTAAGGACTCGAGGAACAAAGCCTATTCGATTTTGTATACTCTCATTCTATTTCACCTTATCCCAGACTCTCATCTCTAATTGATCTGCCATCCGCCCTCGAAATCATGGCCTCTGCTCTCTTGAATTGTCTACTTCCGTTTTTCTCACAGCCACAATACGTCTCTCCGCAGGAAGTTGCACAGCTTCCGCCGGACCAGTTTTTGAACAGGGTAGGGAATAATAATAAGTGGTAATGTGGGTTGGAGGTGGTACTGATGTAGCTGCGCTTTTCAGACCATGGAGTGTGCCTCCTCGGTCGTGCACAACCAAGAAATCACAGGCCAACTTCTCCCGCAACGGATGCAGGGCGATCCGCGTCAGCTCATCCAGCAAGCATTCACTGCAGCGAGCCAGGCATGTGTGCTTGATAGAGATCGCGATATTATCGAATATCTTCGGATATGCGTGCAAACCGCCATGGCCAATCAGGGCCAGCAGCAGCACCCCTATCAACCCCCCGTGCAGCAGCCACCCGTACAGTACCAGCCGCCGCAGCCGCAGCACCACCCGGGAAGCTATGCTAGTGCGGTAGGCGGAAACGGCATTCCAATGCAGCCCATTCAGCATCAGCCCCCGCCGATGCAACAGCAGCCCGTCAAATCCGATGTTTATGCCAAAGCCTTCTTCTTCCCGTCGGAACAGAACTTCAAGGTATGGAAACCTAGTGCAAATAGGAGGGTGCTTAAAGCTTACCGACATTTCCTTCCTTTGCTTTTCGTTTGCACGTAGCAATTGACCGAGTTCATCGATTCCGCCCAGCAAACCCTCGACTGTTGTGTCTTCACGATCACTGACGACACGGTATCGAATGCCCTCATACGGGCTAAGCAGCGCGGAGTCACCGTGCGCATCATCAGTGATGACGAGCAGGCGCAGGCACGCGGATCAGACGTGTTCCGGTTGAAGGAAGAGAACGGAATCCCGTACAAGCTCGACAACTCCCCCGCACACATGCATCACAAGTTTGCGGTGGCGGATAGGAAACGCCTGTTGACGGGATCCTACAACTGGACAAAAGGTATGCTGTTTATTTGAATTGAATACTGGCCTGGTTGAACCCATGTGGGATCTGTTTGAACTTTTTAGGGGCGCGTTTCGATAATCGCGAGAATTTCCTCGTCACCAACCACCAAGCCTTAGTTCAAGAATTCTCGACCGAGTTTGACCGCCTATGGAATGAATTTAAGTAGACGCCCTCTTCGTCTGCCCTCCTCAATGTATTCCTACACTTCTGTTATTTTTACACTGCATTCATAATATGCTATCGTTTGCAAGATGCGATTTTCATTCTTGTTTTTATTTTCTTTATTTTTATACTATTTGGAAATAGAGTGTGATTTGTTCTAAACCTGCGCAGCACCCAAATTAAATGTTAGGGCAGGAGATGGATAAGAATTTCTATTCAGAGCAATTTTCGGAACTCTAGCTCCGACACCACCGAGGTCGGTTGGATTCCCCCTAGACCAAGTCGACATGGCTCAATGTGATGAGGAAGTGGCTTCACCCTCCGAATTCCCCATCCCTGGCTAAGGGAGAATGTCCATGGCGCGGTTGGATTCGTCTTACTCATAAGGGGAGGAACTTACGCGTGTGCCGCCTGTGTTTCCGCGTAGAATACCGCTGGCCAACACAAAGCTTTTCCAGTCGTACAGAATATGTATTCCCTTATTTACGAAAGGTTCAAGAAAAAGCGATCCTCTTGTTGATTTCATATCCCTTTTTCCCTGCTCTTCTTTTGCTAGATGCTAGCAGGGGCTAGTTTTGCGCTGTCCTGATTACCACTTTCTAATACCAAGTTATTAGTGTGTGTATCTCGACCCACGGCGGACGGATATCGAATCCCCCGGTTTTCGTTTCCCATTAGTGTCCTGTACGCTTCCCCGCTTAGCTGACTATGGATTTGAATCCCAACGATATTCAGGATGTGAGCCAGGAGAATTTCACGCTGAAAGGCATGCTCACCCAGCTGGGCATCAATATTGGATTTTCCGCATTGGGTATTGGTCACTCATTCATTGCTTGCTTGCATGGAGTTGACTAATGCGTGTTCTTTTTTTCATTTTTTTTTTTTTGGATTCCATCCGCGACACCCAATAGCTCTTTTGGCGTTTAGTGTTTTTCGGCCGAGAAATAAAATAGTATATGCGCCGAAGAGTAAATATATTAGGAATGAAAGGTGAGAGGAATGCGGTTTGCCTGTGCCATTTCTTTGATATGAACCTTTATTCTTTTTTTTTCGATGTTGACAGTAAGCAGCCGCCCCCTATCGGAAGTGGCCTCTTTGATGTGGGTGTTATTTGAAGATTGAATGGGCGCTCTATAGCCTAAGCAATTACTTATTTGTGTATGATGCGTTTCTCTATGTAGTGGATCAAGCCCGTAGTCAAATCTCCTGAGGATCTGCTCATTGATAAAATCGGTTACGACGCGGTGCTCTTCATCAGGACTGTGTCCTTCTTTTTCCGCATGTTTGCCATCTTCACCATCATATCTATTTTTATCACCATCCCCATCAACATCGTTGCTACCCTGAACACGAACGACGGCAACATCCCGGACGAGCCCGTCAAGTTGCTTAGCATCTCCGGTATCAAAGGCGAAAAGACTTCGTTGTGGTTCATTGCCGTATGTATCCATGCTAGCAGTATTGCATATCTCTCACGCTCTCGAGCCGATTTCCCCCTTCTTTTCTAACCACCCTCCACCTTTGCATCAGCATATCCTGATCACATGGATTTTCTCAATCATTACCCTGCGCCTGCTGCTCGGGCATTACCACCTAGCGATCTCACTCAGCAGGCGGTACTTTCAGTCCGACGAATACCTTTGTTCACTGCATTCCCGCACGCTTATTGCCCTTAATCTAGAACATATCAAGTCTGACGAGGAGTTAGAGCTGTACATGAAGAGATATCGATTGAAGTATCCGATCCATGAGGCCCATCTGGGCCACGAAATCGAAGACCTGTCCGAGCTCATCAAGAAACACGAGAATAATGTTCGTAAGTTGGAGATAGCGCTGGCGCAGTATCTGAAAGGTAGTCTGTATGCCCCCCTTCCTCAACCTTGAACATCGCGTCGTGTTCATCCCATTCAATGTATCTTGTGTTGTTGGTTTAACAGGTCCAAACAAGCTTGCATCCAAGCGCCCAGTGCATCGCATCGGTGGCTATTTATGGTGGGGTGGACGGAAGGTGGACTCCATCGACCACTATACCCGTAAGATTCAAAAGCTGGAGGAGCGAATTGCCACGGCCCGCGAGGAGGTTGCCCGTGGACGCAAAGTCAACTATGGGTTTTTGATGTTTGCCAACTCGATTCAAGCGCATGGAACGGCACGCAAGCTAGAGAATAAGGATGTGCTATCCAGGCTGAATCTGGATCCTCCTAGTGTATTTATGGCTCCCGAGCCAAAAGACATCCTGTGGGATAACATACGGTTGAATCACCACGCAAGGCGTACAAAACGCATCATCGGAAATCTGCTGTTCACCGGTAAGTAGCAACCCCCTAGCCCTTCTGAAATTGTGTAGAGATAGTATGATCAGGCTCATTAAACCCAATCTTCACTCCATTTGAACAGGGTTCTGTTTTCTCTGGGCGATTCCCCTTTCTTTTATATCCAGTCTGGCCCACGTGAGAAAAATCATAGAGATATTCCCACAATCGAGCGAGTTCATGGAGAAAAACAAGTTCATTGCAAGTATGCATTTTCTTCCGATTCTCTGCGGTCAATGCTTTTATTTGACTCCCAGGGCTAATCGCTCTTCCTTGTCTTTTTAACAACAGCCTTGATTGAATCAACCCTCTCCCCCCTGATCATGTTGACCATTGTCCTAATCTTGCCGTCGATTTTTCGCATTCTTTCAAAGCAACAGGGTAGATAAGACATTTTATATCACCACCAGATGCACCAACTAATCGAAGACTTCTTACTCCACAGGTGCACTCACCAAATCCTCGCTTGACCGCCAGGTCCTTAGCAAGCTCTACTTGTTCTTCCTTGTCAACAACCTGATCTACTACACCATGTTCTCCACCCTGATATTCATTTCGAACGAGATCCACAATTTTCTCGAGCGAAATCCAGGCATCTCCCTGCAGCAAATCTTTAAGCAGTTGCAAGACATCAAGATATTCGATCAGATCAGCAAGAGTCTTGTCAATACCGCGACCTATTGGATCAACTACATATCGCTGCGGAATCTGTCCGTCATGCTGGATCTGGCGCAAGTCGCATCACTGATAATTATCTGGATGAGGTAAGTTGTTTTACTTTTTTTTTTCTCGCGTTATGGCCCGAGTATCATTCTTATGCACCATGAATGTTGGAATTTGGCACTCTTAGAAAAAACTTTACCAATCCGACTCCCCGTCAGCTGAGAGAGCTCACACGGCCGCATTCATTCCAGTATCCCATCTACTATAATTTACTCATTTTCACGATGACGGTTGGCTTGGTATATTCGGTGATAGGTAGGCGGGCACGACTTTCGTTTTAGTTTTTACGTCTTTCTAAAAGCTTCCAGCATGACTAACCGATGCGACCTCTCCTATTTCAATGCTAGCCCCACTGATTTTGCCATTTTGCGCCGTTTACTTTGCAGTGACCTACATTGTTCTTCGATACCAGCTCCTGTATGTATCTGTCCTTCTATTCTCTTGCATATCACATTTTTCTATTAAGCGGATGTGGAGATCACTGGCTCTATCGACTCACTTATATAACTATAGCTATGTCTGCCAAACCAAAGTCGAAACGGGAGGCCGAATGTGGCGAGTAGTCTTCAATCGGATCCTCGCCTCTACGCTGCTCTTTCAGCTGCTGATGCTAGCAACGGTGAACATGAAGGCCAGCAACCGGCTCTACGCCATCGCCCTTGCTCCACTGCCTTTTCTCACGATCGCGTTTAAGGTGTACTGCCGGAAACGACTTGACCCCCTTGCACGATATTTCGAGATGAGCGCCACCGAGCAGCTCGTTGGGAAGCCCTGTTTTCGCCCGGGTGGAGGGCAACTAAGCCAGAGATTTGGGCACCCCGCCTTATATTGTGACTTGCCTACGCCGATGGTGCATGCAAATGTGAAGCACATGCTAGCGGAGGTGTATTCAGGGAGGATGGAGGAGGAGGTCACGGTGGAGAAGACGACGGGCTATGTGCGCCATTCCACAGTGAAGCACTTGTCCATGTTGGACAGCACGGGAGTCCGATTCCAGACCGTGGAGGAGGATGAGCTGCTGGTGGATGATTCGCGAGAAGGATTGGAGGGGTAAGAGAAGATCCGCTGGTTTGAGCTCCCATTTTTCGCTGCAGTGCTAACGAAGATGTATGATTGACCCCAAACAGCTATTACAAGGACGCGGAATTCCTTGACGACTACATCCAGGCCCCCGGATCTCGGCCTCGCTCAGATAACGCGTCCGAATACTCGTTCTCTTATTCTCCCACAAAATCCCCTTACTCGGACTATCTTGAGCTCACTGAGATGCCCTCATTTTCTCGGCTGAACAGCGACTCCTCCAACCCCCCCGCCACGCTTCTCGAGACTGAGGATGCCGGCCTCATACAACACGCGCAAGATATGGCCTACGCGCACACCCCCTTGCATTCCCCTGTATCGATAGCTACCCTTGATACCCAAATACCGCCACCATCTAACAACGAAATCGCGAAGTCGCCCCAGGAGAATACGGCCGGTGGTACACCGCCTCATGCCCAGCTCTTAAATACAAGCGAATATTCCCCTTATGGAGGACATGGCACGGTAAATCGGCAGCAGCAGCAGGCACCTTCGCAATCAAATCATTCCTATCACCCTGCTTGTGCTCAATCGCTGGAGCAAAGCCCTTTGTTCTCTGGTCGAGATATCCCGGAAGAAAACGCGACCTCCCATGAGCTCCAACCGGGTGCCTTCAGGGCTGCTCCATGAGGGTTCCTATAAACCTTCACTCACCCACAACCCATCCAATACCTTTTCTATCTCCAAACCAGTCACCATAGCATTATTTTCTTCTGAAATGCTGGTACGAGGAATTTTGTAAAATAGAGGGTCTTGACTATGTTTTTTTTATTTAATTATCGCTATTTTTCTCCACATTACCCCTTTAGCATGTTTTCCTCTCTCTGTTTATCTCCTGTTGTTTTTTTTTCTCTATATCTTCCACCCATCGCCAACATGATAGCCATGGCAAAGGCTTTTGGCCAAACTCTGAGTATATTGCTAACAATAAGAAATAAGAGTCGAACAGAGCACCCCTAAGATATACAAGAAGGTATCACCGCCACGGCGGGCGAAGTTATCACTGGTGTATCTATAGGGCAGGTTATGAATAAAGATAAGAGTGAAACTATTTACAGGTTAGAGGTGGGTGACAACAACAAGAGACTCATGAATAAATTGGACAAGAGCACAAATAAGCGATGGATATTAAAGGGGTGTACAGTATGGTATAGAAGAAGGGGGAGGAGGGTAGAGCTTGGAGAAGAGGATTGGAACTTTCTATGCGAGACCAGCAACAGAGAGGGAGGAGCCAGAGGAGTGGGGAGGGATTATGAGCTGCTTGAGCCAGGTTCTCCAACTTGGTAGAATCGGCCGATATCATCTATATTGCTCACTTCCGTAACCTTGTGCGACACCCCCCGGATGTATCTCCCCTCATCCTCCAACTCCCTTCGCATTAATTCCTCGCCGCGTCGGCGCCGGGACTCCTCGTCCATCTCGGGATGTGCCCAGTGGCCGAACTGCGTTTGATCAAAGGATTCAGGTCGCGCTAGGATCAGTGCAGGTGCTTGGAGGCTTGGTCTGTATGGTTCTCCAGCCGTTAGAGATGCAAACGACGCTACTGAGGATCGACGCCGCAGCTGATGTTGCCTCACGTGCCTTCTCCACACGAAAAACACCGCAATCACCGCAAATACAATGCACACACACCCCGCGGAAATAACCCCGACCAGCCACGGCTGGATCCCCGAGGAATGGCTGTCCTCAAAGGGGAGCACAGCCGATGCGACCTTGGGGGTCACCGTGACGTGGATTTGCGAGTGAACCAGCATGGTGGTCATGGACTCAATCGAGGTGGTGACCACGGATGTCCTTGGCAATTCCGCCCGCTGCAGGATGAAAAAGGTTGGCCCCTTCAGCAGAGAGCCCCGGGGTTCTTTGTGGCGTGCAACCTGCCATGCATAGCTCAGCTTCCTTGCGACGGGGCCGGGTGGCTTACTCTTGGGATACCACGAACCATTCACGCGCACGTCCAATGCCCCATCGTTGGGAACGCCCTTAAAGGAGAGAATCTCCACATCGACTCCATTCTCCTGAAATAAAAGATAGAAATCGACTTTCACCGCGGGCGCCAGTTCTGGATTGCGGTTATTCCACTCCAGCGTGTAAGATGTGCCATTTTGCCACTCCTCTGCTGGAGGAGGAGAACAGTAGATCACATCTGGATCGTCAACGCATGTGTCGTCGCCCAAATACTCATCGTCTTCTGCTTCGGTGTCATCTAGAATACAAAAACACACCATGGAACAAAATTAATTAGCGCGCTAAAAAAACTCCGATATCGTGTATTGATAAATACTTTGCCGCCGAAATGGAGAATACTTGTTGGGGACGCAATCAGCAACATGAGTGCTCAACCATAACTCGAACCATAACAATGTTGCCAGGGGAGGAAGGGTATAAGAGCAAGTACGCGGTATTTTCCTGACGCTCATACTGTCAGCATGGATATAATTAAATTAGGTAAGAGTGAAAGAGTGAGGACAAAGGCAAAGAGCGTGGCGGAGGGGGCATTAGAGCATGGTTTACAATCTGGAGATGGGGTGACCGCAAATATATATATATTGACCGGTATACAGTGATCAAAAATCGACGACAATGACAACAGAAAGGAAGAAAAAAAAAATACAAAAACCAAAGAGATAGGAGAAAAATAGGGCGAAATGGGATTCGCCTCCATTTTTTTAGGCTGAATTCGAAATTCCAAAAATACGCACAGAGCTTAAAAAGTCAAAGTGAGGCTGAAAATGATTTCGCCAATTTCCAGTATCCATAGTCATCGCCGTTGTCTATGCGCTCCACTATTTTATCCTCTAGAAAGAAAATATCGTCAATGAACTTGGCGGATAAAATAAAACGCACCACCCATCCCCTGCAAGTTAGACTTACTCAACAGTTTGCGTAAATGGAGCACGATTCCGTGAGTAGCGGCCGGCCACAAGCTCTCCGGATAGTCACGATAGATGATTTCGACTATTTCCAGCGGCGTCCACCAATTCGTATGCTCAGACTCCTTTTTGTTTTCGGAGCGCATCACCTCAATCACCTGCTCCTCCCGATCCTTTCGGTGCTGGATGTATTCCTGCAGCTTTGCGATCCCATCTTCGATGACCGGACCGTGCGCAGGATAGAGGCGTTTGGGACCAAGTGATACCATGCGCTGCAGAGATTCCATGTATTTACTAAGATCTTCAAACACTGCCTGATGAAGACAAAAAAAAAGATGTATTAAACGTTTGAAATGCGCTCGATGCAACGCTCTGTCTTATATATCTTACCGTTCCTTGGCCAAGCACACAATCTCCGGTAAATAGCGCCTCCTCCTCCTCCAAAAAGAAGCAGCAGTGATCATCCGTGTGGCCTGGCGTGTGGACTGCGCGTAGCGTGACCCCCTCGGTCTTAAATGTTTGCCCATCTTGAATGGGGGTGAATCTCACCTCAATATCTCTGTCATGCTCCACACTGGGATATTTATAAAATGAACTAGAGCCAAGAGTGTCAACGTCCTTCATGCCTCCGATGTGGTCTCGGTGCCAATGTGAGAGCAACACCTGATCGACACTGCACTCTAGCTCGCGAAGCGATTGCTTAAGGAGGGATATGTACTCAGGTCGACCCTCACCAGTGTCCAATAATATTTTCTTGGTGCCTGTGCCGATCAGGTAAGTATTTGTGCCTTGTAGAGTGAATTTGCCTTTGGAATTTATTTCCAAAAAAAAATACCAAGGCCGTGTTAATGAGGAAATGACTAATTAGAATGTCACATTGGATGAAGCTGATCCTACCTGGATTTTGGCCCAACACCCTCCATACTCTATTAGAGAGCCGCACGAAATTTGGGAGCTGAACTAGGGTTTCCATCACTATGGGGTAATGGCCGAGGGTCTTGGCGAAGAAAAACCGACTGTGACTTGCTTTCACGTGTCTTCGGAATTATTGGAGGTAATCATTAATAAGATAGTTTTAAGCCTCAATTTACAAACTTGACTGATTTAGAAATAGGTGTAATCATCACTATAGCATGCTAGAAGCTCTGCAGGGAGTTAGAGTATGTTCTGGTGTCTATCGTTGAAGAACACCCATGAGGGTCCACGCCAGTCCCCTTGAGAAGTTATTCGTCAGAATTCATTTATTCTGCACGGGAAATAAACACCATCATGTTTCCTGGTAGCATGGATATACTATCCAATTCGCATCTATTAGATCGCACTTTTATTACTATTGTTACAACAATATTAACATCGTTTGACTCGAACCCATAGTGGGCGGTCGAACGGGAATGTGATGGATACACCATAGAGTGGGTGTGACGATTTTGACTCCTGCTCCAGAAATCGCGGAGACAACTCAAATTCAAATCTGCTGAGAAGCTGCGTGGTTAATGTGAGGGATTCAAGAGTGGCAAAATTCATTCCCAGGCTTTCGGCAGGGAGCAAAATCACCAAGTCAGTTTGAGTGAGGCAAGATGTAGGGAGAAAGTAGGAGATTTTGGTTACCAGATTCGCGGCCCAGCGCTAAATACAGGGAACTTGAAGGGGGATTCCCTCCGCACCCCTTTGACATTTCCCCCTTCGTCTCTTTCCAGCCAACGTTCTGGCTTAAATTGCATCGCATCGTCGCCCCACAGTTTCTGCAGGCGGCCTATCACATAGCTACTATAAGCAATCACATCACCCTTTTTTATCTCGGTGCCATCAGGTAGCAGGTCGTCCTCAACAGCAAAACGTCCATTCTTAGGCACCGAAGGATAGAGCCGAAGCGTCTCATTAAACACTGAGTTGCAGTAGTGGAGTGAGCGCAGGGTATCGTAGTCAATTTGGTCGGGATCAAACTGGAGGATTTCCTCGCGCATCTTTTGCTGGATGGCAGGGTGTTGCATGATGGCAAGATACTGCCAAGAAAGTTGTTGGGCGGTTGTGTCGCGCCCTTTAATTAAAGAGGGAAGATCGGTGGAGATGGTCAACACTATCCTTCCCTATTACCAATGCAGAGGAAATACTTACCGGCAACGAGAAAATTCACCATGATATCGCGCAGTTCCTTCTTATCCAGAGCCTGGCCCTCCTCATCACGATAGTCCAAAAACATATCCAGCAAATCCTTCTTCTCCCTGGGGCTGGAACGGTTACCCCTTCGCTCCGCAATCATGTCATATATGAAGTTGTCGATAACCTTCATCGCCTCCCGCATTTTCCACCAGGATCCCGAAAAAAATTCGGTGATGAGATATAATGGGTTGCGAAACCGATGCTCGAGTTTATGCTGCAGATAGTCGAATGCTGTTGGAAATGGCGCGGGTTCGGCGGGATTCTCCAGCAAGTTAAAATCGATGCTAAAGCTGATTTTTCCAAAAGTGTCAAGAGTGAAGCGTAAAAAGAGGTCGTGAAGATCAATATCCCTCTGATTATCTGCAGCATCCTCAAGCAATTGAGCAACATGAGCACTGCCCTCTCGAAAGATCCCGGTAATCATTTCGCGGAAAGCACGCACGTTGAAAATGGTCAATGCCTAAAATGAAAATGATATATATATAAAATCCAACAAATATATGGGCTTGGGCGAGCTTGGAAGAGATGGTAATTACTGTTTTTCGCTGTAGTTTCCAGTGGGCCCCATCCTAGCATGCTTAATAAAATAAGCCAAATTTGCTCATGTACATATCATTCCATCCTTATTACTCACAATGATAAGAATTCCATCTCCGAACAACGGACTCAATCGGCTATAGAACAAATCTTTTTTCGTGTAATTCTGAAAATTTGTCTTTAGAACATGTTCCAAGTTCTCAAAATCGCTGATGAACACTATGCGCATGAAAGGCAATGTAACAGAATAGGTGGGGCCGTATAAATTATTTTCATCTTGGAGCAAATCATAATAACGGCGTTCATTCATCAGGCCAGTCATGGTGTTGCCGAGAAGCGGGAGGCCACGAGGCCCACGAAGTCGCCGCCCTTTGGTACGTGTTCCAATAGCACGGTCACGATATTTGACAAGCAAATAGACAACATAGGCTAAAATAAGGAATATCCAATATTGCCGTGATATGGCATTGCTAGAATAATACTTCCGATGAAGGGAAATGAAGAGAATTTTCATCGTGAATGCGTGCTAATAATGGGAGGATAGGGTTCATCAGCGTGAAAAATTTCAGCGCCAAATTGGTGAAATACGGGTCAATTGGCTCAGGTCAGCTGCAATTCAAGCTGTAGGATTCCCGGTAGAATGACTCATCTCAGCATATTAAGCTATGCAGTCGAAACTCCAAAAGCTATGTGAAAATGGCCTCTTATTCTCCTCTCCACGGCTTCACGAAGTATTCCTAGAAAAGGGGAGGCTGAATCTCATGAATTTAATAAGTCCAAATAGAGAGCCATGTCTCAAACTGAGAATAACAGAGTCGTTGGAATAGCTTCACGCTACATGGTAGGCCAAGACACTACATGCCGGCAACCCATCAACACACAAACCACAGGTTTGTTAAAGGGAGAGTGCATTAAAGCACTTCTCTATTTTGTTACATCCAGCTGATTCACCGCCCTACGATACAGGTTCAATTCCTAGAATTTGTTGCATCCACACTGGAGGAGAGCGAATGTGTAATAAAAGTTTTGATCAGAATATTGCCGAGAAGAAATCAGTTCAAGAGAGAAAAAGCCCGACATTGTGTGCACACTGTATTTAGATCGCTGAAGCACAAGTTACAGTATATAGGCATTGATAAAAGTTTACAAGCTCCTCTAGCGACTAAAGAAATTTGAATTGGTCCTTGAAGCAAAATCCCCTTTTGGTTGTGCATGAGTTTGACATAAATAGTCCAACCTATTCTCTCTACCTATATCTTTTCTTAGTCCAGCTGTGATCCTATGCATAGGGTTTCTGATTCACCTTAAAAATTCGCCGCCCAGTCAAAATGTAAATAGGAGCTAAAAATAAAGCACAGCCACTGGGTATCCATTTTGGGACGTGTAGTGATCTTGCGCTCAAAGGGTCTAATTGGAAGCTATATTTATGGAGCTAACCTTGCTCATGGGCCGAGAAGTCATTTAGATTTCTGACCTTTCTAATGTCCACATTGCATGGAGTACTGGTAAATCTGCCTCAAAATGGCCAGGTCATTTATCAGGGTAGTGGTGTGGAGATAGCATATCAGGTCGAGTCACAGGAGGGTGTAGCCATTTCCTCGATCGAGATCTCCCTCGCGGGCACTAATGGAGAGGAATTAAAACTTGTCAGCAATGCTCCCAAATCCCAGGGTAGTCATCGGCTGAGTACCAAATTACCCAATGACATGTCTACTGGGCATCACGATTTGCAGTTTCGTCAGATTTACACTCATAATAACACAGCTACGACGGGGAGCCTCAATATCGAAGTAGTGGTCAGCAAGACATCTGACTCCCAGCCGGGCCCATCACCCACTTTGCCATCTTTATCCTCTGAAGTAACCCAACCCCCCACCTCAACGGTAACCGAGACTGCCTTCACTACTACGCCAACTACGGTGGAGCGCACTATCCTCTCCAAAAAAATCAAAACCAGTAAATTGACCTCCAAAAACCAGGTCTTCACGCTTGTGGTTACCGAATATCTCTCCATCACCGAGATGATAGCTTCTCCCGTCGTGGCTTCCATTTCACATCCTTCTTCAACTCAGACAAACTCAAATAAAATGCCTGCCCCATTAAGTAGTGGGGCCATTTTTGGAATTGCCTGCGGTGGACTATTTCTCCTCTCGGTTTTTTGTACCCTCCTCTGCCTGAGCCGGAGGGGGAGAAAGTCCAGGGCCCATCTCCCACTGAGGTTGGAGAGCACCAGGGATGAGTCCCTCTACTTCGGGACGAGTCCAATGAGAACACCACAATCCCGCCCCAGCCGCTGTTCGACAAGGTACTCAAATGGAGGTCGGAGAGCCTCTACCCCCAGTGGCGTTATGACACCGGTTAGCTTGTCTTCTACAAACTCCTCTTTACCACATTCTCTCAGCACAAAGGCCTCTATCCCCATACCCAGTTTTATTCCGGCAGCAGCGCCTCCTGGGCGCTCTCTTTAATTGTGTCAATTGATTTTGTAGTCCAATCCAATTCTTTCTATTTCGCCTGTATGATTGCTTAGTATCTCTCCATATTTATTAAAATGACCAATCTAATGGCTTTCTGCTTGCTTACTGGCCGCGCCGCAATTGCCATTTTGGTATTGGATCATTTGGAGGCTTGAAAATGACCAAACAACTTTTTTAGGGTTGATACGTCTTCGAAAACAAGCTACGCTGCCTTTAGCTCCTCTCCTTAAAACATAAAGCTTATAGATGCTATTGCCGTTCATTATATCCATTGTAGCCACAGCTTCTAGTGTCTTGGGCTACGTTCCAGAGGCGCGCTTCGCTCAAGCATGTGCTATGCAGACCAATAAGATTTACTGCACGGGAGGGATGAAAATTGTTAGAAGTAATTGTTCTCTCATCATCTTTGCCATCGGTGGTGTCTTTCATTATTCCTAATGAACTTTGAAATGGATTAGACAACCACACATCCATCAATGAAGCAGTATATTTTGATCTTTCAACATCCTTTGACACGACTGTTCCGGAATTCCGGGATATTTCATCGCCTACCCTGCCCCGATTCGGTTGGGGATACGGGGCTTTCTTCAAAAATAAGTTCATCGTCTTTGGCGGCGGAAGTGATGCGATAGATCACTCAACCAGGATCTACACTTACACACCATCCACGGATAACTGGAGCAAATCTTTCATCGGACTCGTTCCTCCAAGCCGAGAAGGTGCCGTCGCCGCAACGAACGATAACTTGTTTTATTTTGGTGGGCTCCAGGATGATTTCGTTATGGGGCGCCAAACGGTCTTCAAAGCATTTGACAAAATGTGGCGAATGAACTCGCTCTACCTGTGGGATACTCCCTTAGCCTCAATATTGTCAAATCAAGGGCCCGGGGTTCGATACGATCATGCCATGGTAGCGCTGGGAGATGACCGGCTATTAATCCTGGGAGGTCGCATGGAGAATGGAACTTTCGTAAACATGAATAGCCTGTTCACCTTCGACACAACACTTCTCAAGTGGGAATCTGTGGTAAATTTCTATTTTCTCGCCCCTGTACAAGCGTGAAGATGACCCAAATTCTCTCCTTTTTAGTCGGTTCCAGGTAGTTCACCCGACCCCAGAATTGGTCATACAGCGGTGTACAAAAACACGACTAACCAGGTGATTGTCTACGGGGGGCTTCGCGACGTAAGTGTTGTCCTGAGCCTATCGCCTGGGATTGGATAAGCCATTCATTTCGCGTTTTGACTGCAATAGCTTAAGGGAACTCCCGCTTCTCCTGCCCTCATCATCCTCAATATTAACAACGGGACCTACAGCTGGAGCTCTCCCTCGGGCAACAACCTGGATAAGCCACGGTTTATGCACAGTGCTTTTCTGGTCGACAAGTACATGTTTGTGCTTTTTGGCGGAACCCGTACGTATGAAAGCCGCTCGGCTCGTATGCTCCGATAGTTGATTATGTTCCTTTTGGTAGAGTATGGCACCAACCCGCCTGGAGTGGTCCCCACCTCGTCGATCTTGGAGCTTCTTGATACGGACACCTGGAAGTGGACCACCAGCTACACTCCTCCTGCAAGCTTGGCCGGTAATAGCTCCAAGGGCGGCACCGGTTACATCACTGGTGCTGAGGGGGGCTTGAGCACGGGCGCCATTATTGGCATTGGGGTCGGCGCCGGGTTTCTTCTCATCGCAGGCGCCGCTATTGTGTTCATACTAATTCGGCGGAGAAAGACGCAAAGTCCGCCTCAGGCCGTGAGCGGAAACATGCAGTCGACGCAACCACCTTACCCCGAGCACCCTCCATACGGTGCTGAGATTCCTCCCCCGCCCTATCCCCAGTACTCCCATCAGCCACCCTACCCGCAGCCGCCCTTGTCCCCATCCTCTGCGCCCCACACACCTCTCCTCCAGCATCAACAGGTCCACATGCCCTCCCCACCATTATCGCAGCAGCAGCCCTTCAACCCTCCCCTGCCAAACAATGGGTATCCTCAAGAATACCCTCCTATGCAGCAATATGCGAACGTGGCCCCCTACCAGGCGGGCATTGTTTATCCCCCTCACCCATCGCCCCCCCTTAACACCTCTACTCTCGACGCTGCCCCCGTTTCTCCCGTCCAATCTTCCCCTGTACCGGCCGTCGCTGCCGCCCCTGTCGCTTTCCCCGTAGCGCCCAATGAGTCCGTCCTCCTACCCG
Organism: Calcarisporiella thermophila; assembly: GCF_041956535.1. Lineage (NCBI taxonomy): Eukaryota > Fungi > Calcarisporiellomycota > Calcarisporiellomycetes > Calcarisporiellales > Calcarisporiellaceae > Calcarisporiella > Calcarisporiella thermophila. Next base: position 644,062 of record NW_027192194.1, read on the forward strand.
GAGAGAAATTCCACGAGTCCCCGCAGGATACACTGCCCCCCATTCCGCCAACAAAGCGTTTCCCATATCTCAAGCCTGACGAGCTTACCGAATCGCAAGTCATGCAGAAGCCTGATGAGATTACGGAGGACGAGCCGGCTCGACCCCCGCCTACCCCCACCAAAGAAACTCCTCAATAACTCTCTCACCAACTCAGTGGCTAATGTGAACTAGTCCCTTCTACCCCCTATTTATTGTCGTATTCCCCTTTTAGCTTTTTATTAATTTTTCCCTTCTTGTTCACCCATAAACACATAATCCGGTCATTAAGAGACGCTGTATTGTATACCCCTGAGTAAAACCTCTAGTATATTTTAACTCTTTCTGCTTCTATTGCAATAAATTGGGATATTCCCTCTCGGCTTACTTACCATGGCCCTTTTTTTTTCAGCCTTTCATCTTGGCATCTGGCATGGGCCTCTCTAAGCCCTTGGGTAGCGGTGGCCCTTCATTGGAGTCTCCCCGTCTCGTTTGAGAATAGAATCAGTCGCTCTGACAGGTTCTTGAAAAAAGCATAGGGCTTGATGACGTCACGCAAAAATGTTACCTGCGACAGACTAGAGATTTTCCTGGATTGACTCTGGGAGTCGTCGAAACTTTTTTTGCATTGAATCTGACCCTCACGTAGCATCCTCTTTTTTCTTTTTCTGCCTGTGTCCGGTTCCCGTTTCTTTCCAAAAAGTGTCTGGAAAGAGCCTTTTCAAATTGGTGTACCCACCACTGGTATTTGTGAGAATTTTTTTTTTCCGAGCAGCTTTTAGGGAGTAAGGTGTAAGGTAGCGGCCGCCAAATCCTAACCAGATCTCCAGCGAATGGCTGCCCAACTCTTTCCTTAACATTCAATGCACCTAAAGTTATCTCGCTAGCTCCTTTGTCAATCTATTGTTTGTTTTATTGTTGTATTTGTACCTTGCCCTTCTTTCCTCCTCCCTCCACCTCCTAGAATTTTTTGAAAAATTTGCAGCCCTCCTTAATTGGCCCATTCGCCATACTCTCCATTCATCCGTATGGCGACCACAGCCCGCAGATTTTATCCCGCATACGAAATACGCTTCCGAAATAACGATCAGGATGTGGAGATAATTGAGATATCTCCGGACCGAATTTCACCTTCGGAAAGGCAGCTCCCGTCTGCATTTCATCGGCGCGATAAGTAGGCATTGAATGTTTCCATGGCTGTGTTCATTTCCATTCACTAACTGGTATTGCCCTCCATCCTCTCGTCAGAATTCCACGCAATAGTTTGTCACAAGGTTCTTCACCTTCCTCCCCGGATTCGCCCCTGGCTACGCCCTCCAATAGGGCCAGCAAGAGAGCTTCGCGGCAATCAATGCGTGACGGACGCAGCAGCCCCTATCCACGGCCCCTCTCTCTGTCTTTCCAAAAGCAGCCGCAAGACCAAGAGCGAGACCATGGGCAACCTCCGCTGGATGCTCAGCAAGGGAATCTAGGTGAGACCCCGGCTGAGCTCCAGGAGACGCCAGTCAAACCGCGCACTCTCTTTGCGGATCGAAACGACGACCATGGATCAGAGGAGCTCTTTTGGGGCAGCTCTGCAGATCAAGACCCGCACACCCCCCTTCCCCAGTCCTCTATACCCCCATCCCGCTCGGGTGATCTGCAGTCGGCCTCTTCTGCAGCCTATGCCACGCCTCCTCGCGATCTTCTCTTCCACGACTGCCTGATCCCCTCGGGGGTGGCCAGAAGAATTCAAATCGATGACGACAACAAAGATGACTATCTCTTCACGCCGTGGGGCGTGTACGATGCAAAGCGCCTTTTACAGCGCTGGGAAAGTTTACCGCGGGCGCGCACATCGCCGTGGATAGAGCGGTTGACAGCGGACGAGACCAAGTCTTGCCGTGAGGTGACAACCAACGGCGGGGTGATGGAGGAGGTGATGGGGAGGAGACGTGCATCATCGCTCCCGCCCCCCAACACAGGGTCCAACATGGTGCGGCTGGATATGTCGTCCTCGCTCGCCAAGGTGGAGGAGGCAGAGCCGGAGAAAGAGTTGTCTGCGGTGGACAAGGAGCCTCCGTTGAAGATGGAGAAGGCGCAGGCGCAACAGCTGCAGAGAATAAGTGCGAACACCACCCAGAGCGTCCAAATCGCTGCAGCGGAAGAATACGAGATGCATGAATACACTAGACGAGAGGACTCGGGTGCAAAGCGGAAAGACCCAAAGAAAATGACCGGCTGTTGTACGATTTTGTAAAAATCGTTTCTTTTTTTTTCTTTCTTATTCATGACGGGGCATGATGATTTTGGAAATCTTTCTTTCCCCTCTTTCTCAATAATGATGGCTTTTTTTTCCTTCTTCCCTCATTTTCTCAACCATGTTTGCGTTTCGCGTGTGTATGTCTACAATTTTGCTTATATATTATTTTCCTTTTCTTTTATTGCTTTATTCACATCTCTCTTTTTTTTTTAAAAAAATCTTCCATGACATTGAAGTTATATATATTCACACTATTTTTCATATTATTATTCTTTAATTATGGATATTTTTTTTTCTCTCTGCTTTGCTTATATAACTCCGCCACAGCTATTTCTGGTTGGTTTTCTCCTTCTAAACCTTATTTTTCGAATGAATATCAGCGGAGTTTTTCCCCTCCTCCCTCCCCCTACTGCTACCTCTGCTTCTTTTTGTAGATTGAAGTCTATTTACAATATAGTTGCCTTGTTTCTCTCTCTCTTCGATGTCATCCCTTTTTTGTAGCCATGGTTTATTAGCTTCTCTCTATATTAAATATATATTTCTTCCAGTCTCGCCGGAACCCCAGTTCCCCTCCCCCGTCTTCACCTCCTTACAGTTTGGCAAAGCAGAGCGAGGCGTTGGTCCCGCCGAACCCGAATGAGTTGGTCAGAGCCGCCCGGATGGGCCGCTCCTGAGCCTTCAGTGGCACGTAGTTGAGATTGAACTCCTCGGGAGGGTCGCCAGGATGATGCAGATTAAGTGTAGGCGGTAGAATGCCCTTTAAATGAGAAGAATAAGGAACCGGAGAAATAGGTCAGCCCCAGCACAGTCACGGGTCAATAAAAAAATAAAGCTAAAGGTACTCGGATAGGCGGCACACTTACATGATGAAGGGCGAGAACTGTAAAGATGGCCTCGACACACCCAGCCGCCCCTAGAAGGTGGCCTATCGCGCCCTTGTTCGAGGAGACAGCCAGCTGGGTGGCATGCGCGCCGAAAACGCTCTTGATGGCCCGATTTTCAGCCAGATCCCCTAGATCCCCAATGAAAAAAAAAAAAGGTGTCAGCAACCAATAGTGAGCATGGTCAAGAGAGGGGGGGGGGGCAAGCAACCCCCAACGGGCGCGGTTTCTTCCATTTAGTCACCTTGCGGAGTCGAGGTGGCATGGGCGTTCACGTAACCAATCTCCTCCAGTCCCAAACCTGCATGCCCCAGGGCCCGTCTCATCGCCAGCGCAGCCCCAGACCCATCCGAAGGCGGTGCGGTCATGTGATGCGCATCTCCTGAGAGTCCATACCCTCGAATCTCGGCGTAGATTCGGGCGCCTCTCCGCTTGGCATGCTCGTACTCCTCTAGCACGACGGCACCGGCCCCTTCCCCAATGACAAAGCCCGAGCGGTCCCGATCAAAGGGCCGAGAGGAGGCCGAGGGGTTGTCGTTGAAGTTGCTCGCGAGCGATTTAGCCCTAGGATGCGGAGGGGATTGGGATAAGGAATGAGGATGAATGGGGAAAGATGCGCCATATTTTCTTAGAGAGTTACTTGCAGAACCCCGCCACCGCCAGTGGGTTGATGCTCGCCTCCGTTCCTCCGGCCACCATGACCTCTGCGTCGCCGAACTGAATGAACCGCATTGCATCTCCGATGGAATGCGCACCCGTGGTGCACGCCGTTGACACGGCATGGTTCGGCCCCTATCAAGAAGAATGAGGGCTCTAGATTTCCAGCCACAGCCAATGGGGGGGGGGGGGTAAACGACCCCAACTCACCCTAAACCCATACTTAATGGTCAGGTGTCCAGCAGGCATGTTGACTAAAAGCCGTGGGACGTAAAACGGGCTCACTCTGCGATACCCCTTTGATTTAGCGTTGGAGGTTTTGTTTTGAAGAGAGGTTAATAAAGCCAAAACTTTCAGGGTTCCCAAAGGTATTCAACCTGCGTTGACAGCGCGTGGGACATATTCATCGTGTCTTCCAGAGAACCGATCCCGGAGCCGAAGCACACGCCCGTCCGCTCCTTCTCCTCGCTGCGGTCGGGAAACCACTCCGCATCGGTCAAAGCTTGTTGAGCCGCACTTAGGGCGTATTGTGTAAATGGTGCCATGACGCGATCTTCCTAGGTAGACATATGTATTTCCTCGAGTCATTGTTTCGGACACAGCAAGGATTCGAGGATGACAAACCCCTTTCTCCAGCCACTCGGCCGAGTCAAACCCTCCGTCCTTAGCTTGGCCCCGCTGAACCACCGCCCCTATCGTAACGGGAAGCGATTCGAACTCTTTCTCAGGGCGGCCGAGCAGGGAAACGATTCCGCACTCGCCCTTGATGAGCCGACTCCATGCAGTTTGAACCCCAGTACCCAAGGGGGTGACCAGACCAAGGCCCGTCACCACAACCCTTCGCAATCCTGGAGGGGCCATTTATGCTCGCTTGTCGTTATTAAAAGGTTAACAAAAAAAAAGGATCAGTGGAATTAGGGCTCGTCAGGTTCTATTGCCACGTTCCATAGGTGTACGATATTGCGGAACAAGAAATTTATTCAACCGTGTGACGGCTCAAAGTCAAAGCCACAAATCTGTTTACAAGAGAAGCAAAGGGGGGTTTTCGGTGAGAGAGACGCACGCAAAGATTCGATCCCTCGCATTGATCCCGTCTTCAGCATGCCGCTGGTCCACGATCTCTGTGCGCGCATTCAAAATGGGTTCCGCGCCCGCCTGCAGCACATTGCCATTCCAGACACCAAGATGAATCTAGCCATCAGCAACATTCTCTACCGCGAGGGATTCGTCGGGGCGGTTGTCCGAGGAGACCACACTGGCCCCGATCCGAGCTACACCTCCACCACCCCGGCCAACATTGCGACGCGCCGGCTATGGCTTACCCTGAAGTATAGGGATGAGCTCCCGGTCTTGTCGCGGATGCGATGCATTAGCAAGCCCAGCAAGCGGGTCATGCTTGGGGCCACCGAATTGAAGGATCTGGCGAGTGGCCGGCGGGCCAAGTTTGTGGAGCCGCTACAGTCGGGGGAGATAGCCATTGTCTCGACCAACCGGGGGGTGATGGAGCTTCAGGAAGCGCTGCAGAAGAATGTTGGGGGCGAGATACTCTGCCGAGTCCGATGAACCTTGCCCGCTTTGTCTATTTTGTTCTCCTTCCCGAACGGCCCCCACCCCCCTCTACCCCGTGCTTTGGAGGCGGGGGGCAGAGGCGGTGGATTTTTTTTTTCATTTTATTGTGCGGCTTCTTTTTTGGTTTAATACTTCGAGAAGGTTCAAATATATCTTTTTTCTCTTGTTCTCTCCCCTATGCTTCTGAGTTTCATTTCCTCCTCGGAACAATGAACGCTGTCCTTTATCGCACTTTATTGTCATTGCTTGTAGATTGTTATTCCCTTTTGTTCCAGCCCAAATAAATTCTAAATGCTTCCACACCACCACGGCGAGAGTACAGCGATCATGCATATCGGGAGGCGTCCTCGTTGCCTCGCTCATGTCGTTAGATGACATTAGCAGGGGCTGGTCGACGGCATTCGAGCCCGGGCGAGGGGCCGCCGAGCAGATGGGCCAATCTGGCGCGCGCTCTGCGCTTTAGCATTGCGACCGCCTTGCACGCACATCGCCCGTGGCCATGCTGCGGAGGAGGGCGGCGATCTGTATGGAACGTGCATGGGCTCGAGATCATTCGTCTCCCCATATTACGAAAATAAAAAGAACCGGCTACGCCAGGGGCGGCATGCCCCCTCCTCACCTAAGCTTCTTTCGCAGCACGCAGGCGGGTGTTAATGAAGTTATTTTCGTTTCTGGTGCAGCGTGCAGCATTATGCGCAGAGCAAGGGGGCGGGGGTGGGGCGAGGGGGCAAGGCCGGGCGAGGCATGATTTGCATCGGTGCGGCCGGCTCGCTGGGCGGCCGCTCTCATTGCTCGGGCGGGGGCGGGCCTCGGGGCCTCGACCCCGGCGGTTGGCTCGAGGGGAAAACAGCCGCAGGGGCGCTAAGCCGTAGGCGAGGGAAAATTCTCAGGAACCTTAAATCCCCCAGCGGCAATATATCCAAAGCGGGCGCGCCGAACCTTGTTTTGCGCTGTTCTGTAATTGTTGTTGTTTGTTTTGTTGTTGTTGTTGTTGTTGTTGTTTGTGTTTTTTTTTTCGTGCGATTGTTCTGGGAACGGAGCCCAGTCAGAGCCAGCGTTTGCGCAGCGCCATTTGGGTGCAAAAGGGGACAGAGGCCGTGCAATATATATTGCACCACGTTTCTTCGCCCTCTCCCGCTCCCCCTTCCTCCCCCCTCCTCGCCCCTGCCTCCAAACCGGTTGCGTGCTTGCCTGGCATCGCCCCGCTCCCAGCGCCGTCTCGCTTCCCCGCATTTCTCGTCCCCCTCGTTTTAGCATTTTTAATTATCGCCGCATCCCCTGTATTTCTACACCCCGCATTGTTGGTGAGTCGCCGCCCCCTCTCCCCGCGCCCCCCGCACCCGTGCTAACGCCCATAGCCTCCTCTTCTCTAGCATTATGAATCTCTCGCCCGAACACACCGTCGCTCCCCAGCAATACTTCGCCCATGTGCAATATGGCGGCTACGCCCACTCCAGAATGGAAGAGTCAGTGCCTCCCCCCCCCCCCCATCCCGGATGAGCCATTTGCAATGCTCACCATTTGCCCCTCCATTGTAGACAGTACATCTCGGAAGTGGTCAAGAGCGAATACGGCATAGAGCACCCGCTCCTAGAACACATGTACACCTCTGCATATAACCTCTCGCCCAGCGCCTTTGCCGGCAGCCCCACCCCAAGCAGCCTGCATTCCGTGCCCCCCGACTCCCCCCACGCCGAGCCCCTCTCCCAGCCCTCGTCCAAGTCGCAGTGCGAGCAGTCGCACCCGCAGGAGATCGTGGTCAGCCAGGTGCCCAGCACCCCGCGCTATGTCGTGTGCCTCGACGCCCGCACCGCCATAACCCGCGTCGACGAGTGCCCCCTCACCTATCTCAACAAGATGCAGCACTACTCGCTGTTCCTCAACAGCAACGAGTACTTCACAGAGGACATCACGTGCACCATTCGCCTGATGTTCCACGACGCAAAGGACCAGGCAAAACATGCCACGCTCTGGAAATACTGGTGAGTTTGCCTTCCCTCCTCCCCCCCCCCCCCATCTCTCTCCCCCACGCAACTACCGTGCATTCGCTGACCTGGCCTCTTTGCCTTCGATGCAGGCTGAAGCTGCAAAAGGGAAACCCCAATCCGCGCGTGATTGAAATCGACCGGGCCTCCGCGTTGAACGTGAAAAACTTCGTGCAAACCGGGTTCGACCGCGTGCAGTTCCAGTGGAACGCGCAGCACGGGGCGCGCATGCAGCTGCGCTTCAACTGCCTCTCCACCGACTTCTCCATGATCAAGGGGATCAAGGGCATTCCTTTGCGCATCCATGTGGAGAACCGCGTTGAAGGCGCCCCGCACACCGTCGAGAGCGGCTACTGCCGAGTGAAGCTCTTCAGGGACAAGGGGGCCGAGCGGAAATACAAGGACGACCTCAACCAGATCAAGAAGCAAATGGCCAAGATGAAAGGCAAGTATTGCATCCCATCCTCCCCCTCTGTTGGTCGCTTGTTCGCTGACACTCGCCTCCCCCCCCCCCTCCTCCTCCATCGAATAGAAGCTGACGCCGCATGCCCCATTGCGTCTTATCTTGGCGAGCAGCAGACCTTCTTCTCCGTCTATCCGCGTGACGAGTGCGATGTCCCAGAGGATGACGCCCCCCTCGACTTGGCCAAGCTGACCCGGACCCTCGAGTCGGAATCGGACTCGGATAGCGATTCAAGCAACGACCAAGCTCCCGCTCTCCCCGCGACTCGTCGGCGGCAAAGGTCGCCCTCAGAAGAGGAGCCCCTGGACTACGATCCAGACTATGTGCCCCCAACTCGGGCCAAGAGAAGAAGGCTCCTCTGCCTCCTGATCCGCGGTATGCATGACACGCAGCACCGCGCCATCTATCTAAATCAGTTGACCCTGGAGGACCTTATCAGCAAGATCGCGGAGAAGATGAGCTTCGAGGCCTCCCAAGTTGGCGAGGTGTTGAGATACACCTCGCGCGGGATGGTCGTGCGCGTGGACGACGGCATGATCTCTCAGATGGAGGAGGAGACGCCCATCATGGTGGAGTTGGTCCATCCTTCCGATGGGGACGTGGCGCCCCAGAATTGTACGCTGGCGTTGCACTTTTAAAACAAGTAGGAGAGGAGCTCAGGGGAGGAGAGAGGTTAGCAGTGGGAGCCATCACACATGCATAAACACAAACGTGGAAGATATCTTTTTTTTTATTGTGTAGATACCACAAGTGAATGTTCTTTTTTAGGTTGTGCTAGGGAGAAAGAGGGCAAAGGATTTTTCTTTTACGACATGAATTCACATTGTATTATAATGACAAGTACTATTAATCTCTTTTCTTTTTCTTTTCTTTTTCTCACAAAGCTGGAAAAATTCGATGTTTATTGTAAGTTTTTAGGGCATCTCAGTCGTTTTTGCTTCATTTCTTTTTTTTTTTTTGCATTCATGTGCGCGTTAGTGTGATCTAGTAGTGTTCAAAAGTACAGAATTTAATTGTCATAATGAACAAAATAAAACTCATAATTCAACCTTCTATGGGCCGGAAGGGGGGGAGAGGGATCGGGAGAGAAAACATCATAGAAATTATTAAAGGGCAAGAATCGAAAGGAGGGAGGGGTTGGTGGTGGCAAATTTGATTACATTAGTGACGTCTCTTCGACCTCGTAGCGGAGGTCATGAACATGCTTGATCGCCATTAATTCGAATCCCATCGACTCAATGATAAATTGGCGCGCGCTCATCCTCCTCGTGGTGGGGGTTCTTTTCGCTCTTGGTATTATCCATGTTCTCCATTACCCATATCCTTATGCCGAACGGGTCGATGATATTGAGGTAGCTGGCAGATCGAAGCTAAAATACGGAGACGCTAGCCGCATAGTACTCGCAACAGCAGGTGACGAAGTTTTCGCAGTGATGTTTGAAGAAAGGACTGAAGATAAGAACCAGGGTACTGGATTGTGAAATTACCACGTCCCTTTGAAATCGCTTGTTTCTCATCTGCCATCTTATAGGGATCGTGCGCATTGTGAAAAGACCATTAATACCTGCCACTTCTGAATCGACCGAGAAAAACGAAAAAGGTGAGGACCTTACAATTCTTTCGATGCTAGGCTACATCGCCTCCAATATCCTTTTTTTTTTAAAGGCTATGAATGGAGCGATGTTTTAACTCATTATCTCGAAGGGGCTATATCCCACACCAGCTACTTGGATGGCGATGAAAATACTCCCACTCGGATAGCCGTGCTATTCCATGTGGTTGAAGATGAAGATATTGCTTTCTATATTCGCCTTTATTCCATAACAATAACATCATCTGGAGAAGCCAAAGGTATCGATTTGCTATTCAAACATCTAAATCGGGGTCTAATACATTTCTTTGCGGGTTGGCCCAGTATATTGGCACCATCTTCAGCTGCCGGGCTCGACCTCCATATCCCATCTCTATTTAGGTGGCAAGGCAATTTATTATTCAAGGTATCACTCAGAGCCCATACCTCCGCTCCACAAGAAAGTTTCCGACTCTTGTCTGCTAACCATTTCATCTTTCTCAGAAAACCAGACGACTTTTGGTTTAGGTCGATTCGGCTTCCTCCTTTAGAGCCTCATGCTGAACCAGAGGAACACCAGACCGTAATAAAGTTGGGAAGTGGAGAAAAGGGATGGAGAGGTTAGGCATTTTTCTTTTTGAGACTTAATGGCGATAGTTTGGAGAGGGATGATTAACAACGCTCCCTGTCGCTTGTGTAGGGAATGTGGATAACGTACTTCAATACCAGTATGCCGAGCTCTGCAGTGTGTGAGTTTATGGTCATACTTTATGTGTGGTAGCATCGCTAATTTCCAGAGGGTGATTGTATTTGTAGGGAAAATGAGGCCAGACTGGTTTTTGCTATGACGGTAGAGGACAAAGACGCTATGATATATGCAGTTATCAACGTTAACAATAAGTCAGACATGTGGAGGCCTGAAAAACCTATTGTACAGGTCTGTTCACAAACTAACTTCAATCGGGAATTCTATTGATTTATTCTTTTTTTCTTTCACTGAGGATAGCTGGTACCTCAACTCAGCAAATCATTGGATCCTTATGGTGAATATGCGAATTCTGATATACCAACAGACGACCTCGCCCCCAAACCTATTATAGGTACGTTTTCCACTCTTCTATGGCCGATTTTTGTCAACCTCTCCTCCATCTTTTCCCTCTCCTGTTCTCAATAATAGTTGGCACCCTCAGCGCCAGCACAGTTGCCATCCCGCTCATCAATGTAATCTTAACTTTCGACTGCATCAAAGACGTCGACACTCCCAAGCGTGCTGAAGCCTCCATCCCACCTCTGCAGGATGGCTCGTTGGATAAAATCGTAGACGTGGCCCTGGAGCAAAATGGCGGGATCCTCGCTGCGCGAACAGGCGACGATTGGATGGTGATCTTCCGTAAGCAACTGGTGGCTACAGGGAAAATGGGCGCCAGAAGTGGGGAGGGAGGGATCGGGTGGGAATTGGCAGCCGTGGTACAGCCAGAAAATGGCTTCCTCGTGGAATCCAATGTAATATAAATTGCTCCTCATTACTTCTTCTCTTTCCTCTTGCTTACGCATTGGGATGATTTTGATTGGACTAAACTGCATTGATCTAATTTACGCTCTATCTCATCTGCAGCGCATTATGGCAACCAAGGTTGTGGAGGCTCAGATTGCACCCGAAGCTAAAGCACTCTATTTATGTAAGATTAATTTTCCCCCCGCCTTTATTTCCTTTTTTTTATTCTCGCATGCGTTATCTTGCCTCCTTTCTTCATTAACCCTGTTTGCACCGACCCTTCTCCTTAGTGATCCTCTATTCAGACGGCTCGCTGGCCTACTTCGACCTCCTTAAACCCCGCCAGGATTCGTTTCTCTGGCAGCTCATCCGGACCAAAGCCCACCTCTTGCTGGCCTTGCTCGTGGTGGTGATCACCTTTGTGATGAATGAGATGCGGCGGTAGTTTTTTTTATTTTTTATTTATTCTTTCAAATCTGGTAGATGCTCTATCCCATCCACTTCGGACTAAACCTTTTTCTACTAAATTATTTTATGCTTCTGCCTATCACTCTTTTTCTCTATATCCAGTTTTAATATTAATAATACGGGTCTTCCTGCATTCACCCATGACGTGGCTTGACGACAGATGATGAAAAAAATAAAACTTTTTTCCAGTGCAATAGAGAAACAAGATATTTTGGGTTTATTAAGTCGACATGGTATGATTAAAAAGAGAAAAATCTTTATAAAATTGAACAGTGGTACAACAGATAAACTATAAAAAAAAAAGAGGTGAACACATAGAGGTAAAAGGCGGGAGTAAAATAAAAAGCAATCCAAATGAATAAAAAAAATAATAATTAAATGCAGAATGCGGTGAACTTTAAGGGTCATAATCCGCCCCCATGATACCCATTTCTTGAAGTGTAGCCGTTCTCGCGGCCATGTCGGCGACTGTGTCCGTTCGAGTATCGGGTCTCCTCGGCCTCATCGGCGATCCATGGGTGATGGACCATCTCTCCCGCGGTGGCACGGTGGTCCGGGTTGATTTCGAGCATGGGGAGCAAGAAGCTGGCAATGACCTCGGCTCCGGATCGGTGGAGAAGATATTTTTGTCGTAATACGTCGGCAAGGCTCCAGTAGCGAAGTTTAAAGATGTTCCGAAGCTCGCCTATGGCGACGTAAGCAGAAAAGGATTGAGGAAAAAACAATCGTCTCCAAATAAACAAAAGAAAAAAAGGAAACCGAGCTCCAAGCCTACCTCGACGATTAAAAATCTCGGTCGAATACTTGCCGGACAGGGCAAGGTGCCGTGGAAAATCCCCCAGCAACTCTATGATCTGCGCAATGTGGTCCTCATCTTTGGAATACCGCGAGCTCGATTGGGGATTGAACAGATAATCGCCCGTCAATAGCTCAAACACCTAGTGTTTTTGGAGGTTAGCATTGGTTGCGCCATCAAGATTGTGAAGACTAGTTTCAATCACCATGCACGCCAAGCTCCAAATATCCGCACTGCTGTCCCAATGGCCTCCCAGTATGACTTCCGGGGAGCGATATTGCCGGGTTTGGATGTCGTCTGTGAAGCGGTGGTCAACCCAGCACGCATTTCCAAGATCCGCGATTTTCACCGTGATGGAGGCTGGCGTGTAAGGGCGGCCAGACCGCTCCCTTTTAGAGCTGCAGAAAAAGGACAACACGGGCCTCAGCCCCAAATTGGTTTCCAACACGGAGAGGGATTGAACACTTACTACCGATGACTCCCATTTATCTCCACATCACCCCTACCTCTCGGCTCATCCTCCTCCAACTCCCCCATAAATCTTGCCTCGTAAGCGCCCGAGGTCCGCCGAGAGCCTGATAAGGAGAGCGGCTGACTCTCAACAATTCTATTCCTGCTCCCTCCGTTGCAGAGTCTCCGATCCTCGCTTTCCAATTCCGCTTGCAACACCGTTTCAACATTCTCGATGCACACCAGCACATTCTCCGGCTTCAAATCGGTATGGATGATCCCGCACTCGCGATGCATGTAGTCCAGGCCAAGGAGCACTTGTCGGGTGATCTGCTTCACAAGATGGGCGGGGATGCCACGATGGTCGTATCGGCGGATAACAGAGAGCAGGTTTTCGCCCAGCACCTCGAAAACCATACACACATGCGTACCGTTGGGGCCACGGTGCTTAAAATGATCGAGTAGCTCGACAACATAGTTGCGCCCCGGAGCATGTGGATTCTGATGGGCAATCCGTTCCAGAAGTTTGATTTCATCGAGCGCAGTTTCAGTATAGTGCTTTGCCGATTTGACGACCTTCAGGGCGACGTGGCGATGTGTCCTAGAGCATTTCAATGGGAAAATGAAACTGCAATTCGCAGAGCAGGGAAAAAAGCAAAAGGACCTACATGTTATCGTTTGAGAGCCATACAGTGGAGAAATGGCCCCACCCTAGCTTGCGCACCACAGTGTACCTTCCATCCTTAAACTCGTCTCCGATCTTGACTGGGTGGTACCCCCCGATGCGATAGTCTTCCTCGTCCTCCTCATCCTCGTCAGCAAAATTTTCGTGCTTGTGAATCTTGACCATATCGACGTTTGCGGCTGTGAGTGGCACCTCTTTTAGCATAGCTTGACATAACAAGGAAAATGGAGGTGGAGCAGTGGAACAAATAGAAGCGAGATGTAGAGTTGCTGTAGATGAAGGGGCCGTGATCGATATGGCTTACCTTGGCAGACGAAGAATAGAGAATAGGAGAAGAAGCAAGAAAATGAAAGGTGAGGGGAGAAGGAAGGAGAATGGATCGAATCGTTTGGAATAAAATGTGCAAGACCAAAGGATTTCTAATGTCTCCAAGGAAGTATAGAGTAATCCAACGATTAAGTTAAGGATAGGGAGAATAAATAAGATCAGATCGAAGAAGGTGAGAGGGGGGGGGGGGGAGGATAATCAGCAACGATGAATTTATCGTTCTATGAAATGAATCTCCTTGTGGTAGCAATATACCAGAAAGCTAGAGCCGGTGAAAAAAACATAAGGGGCGCAGCAAGAATTTATACCGAGATGTGGCTTATATTTAATATGGATGTTCTGATAAAAACATTAATATAGATATTATTGGAGATAACGTTAAAATAAGACAAGGTATATATCGCATTCGCTTTTCAATCTCCCCGCCAGAGAGAGTTAGTAAGCAAGAGAAGACAGACTCAATCCGCCTCAGGCAGTTGCACGCATGGGCTCCTTCACCATCTCTCCCTTTTCTGCCGAGGAGCTTACCCTCTCGAGAAAGCCTCTCAAGTCGCCCTCCTCCCGCAATAAATCCGTCCACTCGATGAACCGCGAGTGGATAAATACGTTTGGCAAAACGTTGGCTCCTGTCATTTGGCGAAGCTGAGCCTCAATCTCAGCCCGCGAGTCCTCTAAAAAATAAAGCAAGGAGAGAGATAGAGAGATAGCAGTGAGATACTTCTCCTTATTTCTGACACAAAGACAGGTAATACCTTCATCGACATCGAGCAAAGTATAGCGGATGTTGTGCTTGTTGAACAGGTCCTTCACGTATATGGAGTAGGGGCAGTAGGATTTGCCAAAAATCTAAAAAAAAAAAAAAATGCACAAGCATTACAATGTAAGATAAAGGTTTCGGATAAGCATGGTGCGGTCTGGAGAAAGGAGCCTGATTGAACTCACCGTGACATCGGACGCAAGTTTCTTGCGGATCAGTTCACGGATGGCAGAAGCCATGATGAACAAAAAAGCTTTGGGGAATTGCGAAGCGAGAGAGAGAAAACAACTGACAGCGAGGGAAAAAAAAAAAATAGTAACGAAAAAAATTTTTGTACCACTAAGGGTTTGAATGCTTCCACTGAGCATTTGTCTTGCTCCAATTTTTGGGTCAACCAAGTCGAATATATATATTAATAAAAAAGTGAATTCTAACACAAAAGAATAGCTGTATAAAAACTCAAAGAAGACCATGGAAACCTTTCCATATCACTATTCCCTCTCATTTTATATAGAAATTCTTTTATTTTTAAATGTACTCCTCCGGGCGCGCTTCATCAAATCGCTGTATCAAAAAGTGTCCGTTTGATTTAAAGGTGGTTGCCAGAGATGAAGAACCACTTATCAATTGAAGGGTCGATGGGAGCAGCCGGCTTCTTTTGCTCCTAGTGGAGGCAAACATGCTCAGTACATGCGCTTTGAACTCAATCAATGGACTATATGGCACTTACCTGAGGAATGCGTTTGACGACCTCATCGTCTGCTGCCACCTTGTATGGGCTGTTCTCGACGGACACATTCGAGCTGTTTCAAAAAAGAGTGAAGAGTATAAGTCTCAAGCAAGGAGGAATCGCGGTGAACGCAAGCAGAATAGGGAGAGTACATACACTTGGATGTCGTATTTCTCGGCCTTGGGGGGGATCGCGCCCGTAATCAGGCGTTTCCACGCCTCGTAACATTCATTGATCACGTCGAGGGCGTATTTCTGTAGGCGGCGAAGTATAGATTAGCAGGGCTCCCTCGGGCATAGGGTTAGAAACGCATTACCTTGTTCTTAGCCTCGCCGCTGAAAGCAAACTGATTCTCGGGCTTGCCATCGGGGATCTTGTAAATGCGGAACCATTCGTTCGTGGCGCGAATCAGTCCAGGGAGGTGGCGCTCAACATCCTCGATGTCTATAGAATCATGGGTTAATATGCGCAAATCAGAGCCACACATGGAAGAGATGATGGCTACCATTGAGCTTGTTTGCAAGTGGGTCGTTGACATCAATCACGATCACCTTCCAGTCGGTTTCACCTGTAAGATCAAACGGAGCGCATTAGATTGTATGTGCATTACAACACTCAAACGCGCATGGGCTAACCTTCATCCAGCAGAGCCATAACTCCAAGCACCTTGACCTTCTTAATCTGCCCAGTATATCCAACTTGTTCACCAATTTCGCACACATCGAGGGGATCGTTATCACCGCGGGCCTTGGTTTCGGCATGAATATGGGTAGGGTCTTCCCAAGTCTATGCCGCCGAATGCAGAGCAAGAGCGAATTAAGTATGTATACCCCCAACTGTAGACCATACACATTGAAATTATACCTGAGGGAATGCTCCGTAGTTCCAGATATATCCGTGGTGAGGGAAGCAGTTGCGGACATAGCGAAGCTTGCCTTTCTTGATATCCTGCTTGATAGGGTTGAAAGGCTCGTCCTTCGAGATCTGCGTACCGATAAATGGCGGAATGAGATTAAATGAATGAAAACAATTCATCATCATCATGATTTTACCTCAAGCTTGGCATTGGACCAGCGGGGAATCTCAACAATCATGTTGAAGATATTCTTCTCCTTGTCAGCATACAAAGGGATATCGTGGAACGGAGAAACGGGGGTACCATTCTTTTCTAAAGTTATAAATGCATCGAATGTAAATTAATCAATTCAGTGAGGCTAATTAGAATCATCGTTCTAATACATTACCCAAGTAGACACGGTGCTCTATGGTGTTGGCGGCACCAACTAGACGTGGTTTGAATTCAGACATTGTTCGGTGAATAAGTGATGAGCTTGCGCGCGAGAGGGAAACACGTGAAGCGAATAAAGAAGTACGAGATGATGGTGCAAGAACCGAGGTTAACATCAATCCAAAACGCAGGCCCTGATTTATTATTGAAGCAACAAATTTTGTAATCAGTTCGGTACGGGTAACTGCTGCGCCTTGATTAAGCAATTTCGCTCAAGGCAAAAAAAAAACATATTTGGATCGCTTCCATAAGCGTGGATGAAAGCAAACATCGCTGCTCGATGACAGATTCAAAATCAAGAGACGATTCAAACGCGACCAATGAGCCGGGCAACGCGGAGACTAAAATCAAGAAAAAGTTCGTCGTTGGAGATGACGACGATAGCGAGGCAACTCCCGAACAACCAATGAGCCGTCCCATGCATAGTGAGAGCAACCCCCGTGGCAGCACTAAACAACGCACATCTTCTCCCCCCTCTCCCTCCTCCACGGTGTCATCTGTATCCTATTCAGAACACCTCTCACGACGATCACAGCCGACTCTTCCGGCAAGGACGCTGGATTCCGCAATGTCTGTGGACGGTTTCGAAGTATCCCAACTGGAGCACGTTAATGGTTCGCTTGCCGAAGGAGAAAGAAAAAAATCGGAGGCCCAGGATGATACCAAGCAACAACAGCAGCAGCAGCAAAATCAGCTGGGGGGAACTCAGCAGGCAGAAGGCCAGGAACAATCGACAGAAGAAAAATCATTACAAAGAGCAGCAAAAGAACAGCAAGATGCCCACGCGGGCAAGGAGCCAGCTCATCGCACTTTGGTCGGAATCGCCAAACGTCCCAACATTACCCGTCAGAGCTCAGAACCTGTGCCACAAGCGTACCAAGCGTGGAATATTTCACGCACGAATGCAAATCGCAAACCCACCAAATCGCATCGTCATCCAATTCGGCCCGACCCTGCCCACCAAAGAAACACCGCATCCTCTACCACTAACTCCGGCGGCCCAGCTGCCGACACACAAGGCTCTGATCCTACCTCACATAACGCAGGCGACACAGCAACGCCTGCCAATTCTCACCAGCAAGCGCAGAATCTGGTGAGCACCCCCTCCCAAGAAGATTTCAAACGTGAGCCGTCTCGAACCCCTTCGCCCTCTCGTGTTCCAGATGCACAATCCGGGATGTCCCGTACCCAACAGAAGCTGCTGTTACAGCGGCAGCATGTTCTTGCGGAAGACCCAAATCATCTAGCTCACCCGCGCAACCAGCGCCTACTTACAAAGGAGATGGAGCGCTTGAATCGTGAGTACGCATGTTTGCGCCGCTTTGAAGACCCATTGCTCGAGTCTTTACAACGGTGCTTTGCCAGAAAACAGCAGCCTAATGTGTCCCATCAAGTGTCTTCAAGAACCTTATGAAAAGGCGCCCCCCTTCTCTATTATTTTTGTCTTAACCCCTACTAATTGTAATAATTCTTTTCCGCTTTTTCTGTATTAAAGGATGGATGTCTATCTAATTATTTCAACCGTGATTTTTATTGCCACCCCTCTTTTCTTTTCCGCCCTCTCCCACCTGTATCATTAGAATGTTTGTGTTATACTCCCGCTGCCAACGCAAAAGGATCTCGAATTCTTTTTGTGGTGCAGGGAATAAAGAAATACTTTTGAACGATATTTCATTCAAAAATCAACCAGCCAATACATCCATTGCAAAAACAAATAAAAAATAAACAAAACATAGTGTCATTTTTTAAGAACCATAAAAATAGACATGGAATATAAAAGAAAAAATTGAATGAAGAGCTCTAATCTCCAAAGATAGAAAACAAAAGATATTTCTACAAATAGAAAAAGGAAAAGGAGAAGGGGAGGGGGGGGTGGGGAGGGTGGAGAGAAAATATTTGCTAAAGAAAGAGAAGATTAAAAGGACTTTGTATAAATGGTTGTTTAGCCAAGTATCTTCGCCAGCCCCTCCTTCTGGCTTTGGGTCAAATTCTTAGGGAATTTCACGTTATAGGTAACGATCAAATCTCCCTTGCGGCCTGTCTTGGAACTTGGCATACCTTCGCCACTGAGCCGCGTTTCCTGGCCAGGCTGCACCACCGACGAGGAGGACACGGCCAAATTGCGTCCGTCGAGAGTCTCCAGCGTCCGTTTGAAACCGGTCAATGCCTCCAACAACGAAAGATCAAGAGTCACCCGTAGGTTGTCACCGTCGCGCTTGTATACTGAGTGAGGCTTCTCCTCAATCACAAACACAATATCCTGTACTTGCCCATTAGGAAGCTCGTCTCCTTCTCCGGCAAAACGGATTTTAGTTCCCGCCTTCCACCCGGGCTTGATGTCGATGGTAAGCACTTTGTCCGTCTTGACCGGGCGCGCCGAAGCCCCATCTAGAATCTGCCGTGTGACCTTCAACCGGCGAGTCGCCCCTTTGTACAGCTCCTCGAGCGAGCAAGGCAGCGGCCGCTCTACCGACGGGGCCTTACTGGATCCACGCGAAGCTTGTGGCCGCCTGGCGCCACCCCCTGCGCCAAACATCCCTGGAAAACCGCCGGGCATACCTCCACCAAAATCGTCATCGTCCAAATCCATGCTCATTCCTCCCATTCCTCCCATTCCTCCTCCCATTCCACCCATACTACTCATCTTGAAAAATTGCCGGAAAATATCCTCAGCACTTGAGGGATGGAATCCTTGCCAGCCTCCGCCACCAGGCCCGCCCGTAGTAAACGTGAACGTTTCTCCGCCTGGGAAAAATCCGCGGCCAGGGAATCCGCCGCCACCAGCACCGCCGCCAGGGGGTATCCCGCCCTTGAGACCCTCTTCCCCGAACTGATCGTATATCGTGCGCTTTTGTTTATCGCTTAATACTTCGAATGCTTCGCTAATGTCCTGAAACTTCTTCTTGGCTGCTTCCTGATTATCCTTGTGACGATCGGGATGCCATTTTAACGCTTGTTTGCGATAGGCTTTTTTGATTGCGTCTTCGTCTGCATCTCGTGGGACTCCTAGGATCTGGTAATAGTCTTTACCCATGTTTATCTATATATTAGTACGCCTAACTAGTTTCTGCTGTTGATTTTGTTTCGACGTGATAAAGAAACGGTTGGTGAAAGGAAATGGCGATAACGGCGAGTTGTAAAAGCCAAAAAAAGAAAGAATTAAAACAAATGGTTCTAGAGGGAGGCAACTAATAAATAGTTTTGCCAATTAATGAAAATCAACTCTACGAGGAAAGAACTAAAATCGAACCGTGTGGAAGATAGGCATTAGAATGGCGTTGTGACTGTCTGCAATAGAAGCTTTGAGAAACACCCAGAATATAAAAAAAATATTCGATAATCCATTCCGACAACTCTATATTTCCTCATACTATACAACAAAGGGTAGCAAAAATTTATTAAATGTTCTTCTAATTTTCAAGTAATCTCCACTGGCGTCTTGCTGTCTGCATCAACTTCTTTGGCTTTCCTTCATCTAGCGTTCGCCCTACAAGTTGGAAGAGTCAGTGTTGAATTATTGGATGGGACGTTGTGTAAGGCCCATGTGAGCATATTAATAATATTAAAAAAGTAGAAATCTATTCACCTTTCCAAACCATGACACCCCACGCCCTACCATGCCGCAAATCCTAAATAAAAATGGAATTTTCGTGAGTTATTATAAGTGAACAGAGGATAGAAGCAAGTGATATGGAAGAGAAGCTTGGGAAAAAAAAAACCGAACAAATGTTTGCAGAGACATCTGAAAGCATAAATGTAGCATATTCCCGATGTTTAGAAATCAAATTTACCTCCTTCAGCTTTATCTTTGTGATCTCATAATAGCAATCCTGGAAACCCTTATTGATCCATTTTTGTAGTACCTGTATGAAGAGAACGAAAGACCACCCAAAGTTATTATATAATCCAGCATTGACCAAGTACATACAATGCAGCACACGAAGGTGTGTATGTATTATACACTCCTCCCAGGATATAAACTTGTAGATAATTTCGAAAAACAAAAGCTCCACATACCACTCGCTGGCCGACTCCAAAATCTTTGTGCGTATTTAGCAACTCGTATAGATTCTTAGGCTTGTACGCAGCCTTTATTATTGGTAGCGCTGTACCTGTTTTTGCAAGGATCTCCCGTGCGATCGTCGTCATGGATATATAGATCTGATATTGAAAATGCACTTTCGAATAATCTCTCGACAGAGTAAACATATTTTAAGCCACACTTGTTTTGGAAGCCCGATCAGATTTGGGAGTTTATTATTTCACAACTCTTCATCCGAACTAGCTGCACCGTTTACTACGGAAGACGCTTCCATTTTTCTTCTAAATAACACACTCGAGAGTTTAGAGGCATGAATATCTTTTGATTCTCCTTCGTCCTTAGGGAGGTCCAGCTCCACCTCGTCTCGCGCATCTGGTTTTTGTCTATCTAGCCTCCCGTTTGAAGAATAAGTTTCACTGCGTGGTATCCGGAATAATCCAGATGTCATATCCACCCCGAGATCGTCACGGCTATCCTCTGTCCTGTCTTCCACCATATAATCATTGGTCTGTATTGGCAATTCAGACCCTACTGCCTCATCTGGACTTGATGATCTCGAACGAATAAGCCCCCCACGGTCTCTCATTCTACCCAATAAGCTCCTTCTCGCCCCACCTGTCGTGTCATTATATTTCTCGTCTTCACCGAACAGATCCATCTCCTCTTCAGTCTGGATACTTCCCTTCTCTAAAGGCATATTTCCAAAGAGACCTCCCTTTCCTATAGATCGCTGCTTGATATGTCCAGAACTTGTTTCCATGTTTTGCTCCCCCTCATCATCCTCCCTCAACCTCGCGTTGTTTGCATTTAGTTTCTCATTACGGCGCTGAAGAAACTGTGCAAGAGCACCATACCTCCCCGGCCGTCGAATAAGTTGCTCTTCTTCCTCAGAGTCATTTTCATCATCAGCCAAAAACTGATTGATTTTTGGCCGCCGTTTGGAAAGAGAGGGCATTTTGTCGTCTGAGAGCTTCGATAATCGATTTCTCTGCGAATGTACTGACACCTACTAGAGCAATTAGAATTCGCCACTAGCAATAAAAGAGAAACAAGACTGACTTCACTGCTCTCGTTTGTTACTTTGTGAGTATTAATGTTGCTATCAGATGGTGGAATTTCTTCTTCTCCACCTATTTACCATCAATCATCATTAAATAAAGAGTTGTTCTCTCCTTGCTTAATTCATGCATCATATACCGTAAACAATCCCATTGTTTGACGTTCCACGGATATCCTCGTACCATTGCTCCAATGTGATCTATAAGATTTCTTTGGGTCAGTATCTTGAATAGACCTCGTCTCGACCTCCAGTTACCCTGCACCGGTTATGATGGCATAATCTCTCCACTTTACGGACGAAATCGCGAAACCGATATTTAGAGAATAACCGGTGCCCCCAGCTCTGGTAAAACCAGATAAGTTTTCTGAGATCTCGTGCCTAAACCGAAAACTTCCATGTCAATATAAAGCCGCGAAAAGTTCACCCTTGCAATCAAAATACCTCGTGGCCTTTCCCCAAGAACTTGAGAGTTTTTGCATGCGAGCGCAAGAATTGAAGTCCGTCGTCTGAGAGCAATCTATAGTAAGTGTTAACATTATTATCCTCCTATAACCAATGGCCCATCCTACCTCTCGATGTCTAATTTTGGTCTTGGCTCTCTTGCTCTCTTAGTATCTACTTTATCCAAGTCATTCTTATTCGATTCATCCTCAGGCATCGGCGCTGGGAGAAGATCCTCTATATTTTTTTGCGTGCCAGTATTCTGGTGCTTTTCAGACGTTGATGTAATTTCTTCATCCTCGGGAATAAGGAAATCAAAATTATTAGAGGACGATGGATTGGCGGCGGCAGAAGATTGTTGCGGCAATGTATTTTCATTATCGTCGATAAAGTAGGTGGGCTCCTGAACTATATCGTTATCGTCGAACATGCTGACTAGCAGTAGCGTTGATATCCCAAAAAAAAAATTACGCGATAAAAATTGGAAATTGACGCGTAAATTGAATTTCAGTAACAAGCCAACATTAATATGATGAATGAAAGTTGCGCCCTATGCTATTTTGCTCTGGACTTGAGTTGCAATACACCGTATTTTATATTAAAATAAATGGAAATATAGCTGACAAATTTTCTTAAAAACAAAATGAGTGTATGCAAAATTTAAAAAACAGAAGAACAGAAGAGCTAATGAAATTTTTAAGATTGCAACGATTAGGCGTCCACGGTGAAGGCAAGGCCAAACTATAGGGAAGGGAAAAGTATAAGCACATCTGAGCTCAATCCAACAGGTGATTCCAAAGTGAGGATTACCTTGTGAGCGTTCTCGTTAACACGAGAAGTATCGAACGATCCACCGAGCGTGACCTTGACACCAGGTCGGAGCAGTTGTGTGTAGGAGAGCCCAAGAATACCATTGTTGTTGACCTTGGCCTATAGCAATCGAAATATTTGCATGTTAGATACCACCACTTATTTTGAAAAAAAAAAACCAATGGCCTCGTCACCTTCACAAACGCGTCCTTGTCCAAGAAATACTTGGTGCCGACCTCAAGTGCAACGTTCGAGTTGGCAGTCTTACTGTCCCACACAGCACGGCCACCAGCCTCAACGGTGGGGCTAACGCGGTGGTAATACGATGCTGAGAACACGCTCAGATTTTGTTGTGCGTGAAGGGTAAGAGCGTATTCAGGGGTCACGTATCCGATGGCCGTGTTGTATCTCTTTACTTTGCCCTCCTGCACATCATAAGCAACCTCGGCACCAGCCAACACACCATCCCGGTACACGACGGCATCAGTGGTGAAAACGGATCCCTTCACCAGATCCAGGTAGCCACGGGTATGCAAGCCACTCTGCTTATACACTGCACCAATACGAGCAGTCTTTGCACTGGTAGAAGGCTGCAGTGACGCGTTGATATCGAGCTTCAATCCCTTGCTAAGGTTGTTCTCGAGCTCAATTTGGCCCGTGATGAGGTTGGCGGTGTTCCAGGATTCAGTGAAGGAGATACCGTTTTTCGCGTCGGTCCACTTCGTCTTGAGCTCACTGTGGATGGCACCAGTCTTGGAGTCCTTCGCTCCGTTGACAGTGAAGGTCTTGAAGAAATAGAGATTTTAAGCTTTCACTCTTACTGAAGAGGAATAAGAAAAGTAATCAAGAAATACATACCACGCCATTAGGAGCGGTGGTCTTAACCTCAAGCTTAACGGCGCCAACGGGGTAATCCTTGCCAAGGAGATCGTTGGAGGCCTTGCCGAGATCGGGGTAAGCAATCGGTACGGGCTGAGACATTTCTTCTAGATCTTGATGAATTCGATGATTTCCGTTAAGAAACAATAGCAGTGTTAAAAAAATCAAGATTTTAATAGCGCTCGCTCGAATTTCTTTCGACAGGGGGGGGTCATATTGAAAGCTACCCTCAACACATCCCGCCTAAATAACTACGAATGTTACTGGTTTTGCTGGACTAGATCTCGCCTTAGAGCTAAAATCCGAAGCGCGTTGTGTTCAAAACCATGCAACCACAGCCCAGGAAACTTAAAAACCTGCTTTCTCCATACAGCAGAGATCTCCCCCATGCCGTCTTACTGAATCCGTTTATTGACCCCAGCCACTGAGGGGGCACCATCACCAACGAGCATAGCACGTTCACATAAACGGCCAGGTCTCCCATTGGATATACTATTGTCTTGTATATCCGCATTTTCTCTACATTGATCGGATAGGCCGTCGAGTTTAGAACTTTTCCCTGGCGTCATCCGATACTGTGCAAGGGCCATTGGTATGTGAG
The DNA here is from genome assembly GCF_041956535.1 of Calcarisporiella thermophila. Classification (NCBI taxonomy): domain Eukaryota; kingdom Fungi; phylum Calcarisporiellomycota; class Calcarisporiellomycetes; order Calcarisporiellales; family Calcarisporiellaceae; genus Calcarisporiella; species Calcarisporiella thermophila. The sequence continues at coordinate 668,276 of NW_027192194.1, forward strand.
AGGAGAGCCACATCGTTTGATGTATTTGATATCTATTATTGGGATATGCTTATAAACCAATGGCTATTAAAAAGGTCAAGAGCACTTTAATACCCAAAATTAAGAAAAGGCCAAAAAATGCCCATGGCAAGGGCGTTTAGAGATGGATATTGTTTTGAAGATCCAATACTATGAATATTCTAAGCATGAACAATGAAAGTGCTCTGCTGATATGGTACACAAAGTTAACACATTATAATATATATAGTATGATCAAACGAAACAGCTATTTAAAGAATAGCTCCTCTCTTGGTATTCTATAAACCTCATTCAGATTTTTTTTTTTCTTCATGATAGCATTATATGAATTCATTTGCAATAATACACTTGAGTGCGTTGCTACGACGCAATATTACACTTAGGCCATATGCGATGGGTGGGGCACTCACTTGATATTAGCTCACGCATTTAACACAAGCTCACTGACATACGCATCCTTGGTGTATGCTTAATGGCTGATGAACAAGGCGGACTCAAGCACCTTGATTTTTGAAAGGAAAGAAAAGGAGAAGCACGGCTATTCAAGAATCTACCCTTGGACCTATCTAAAAGATTTTATTAATCTCACTCTATATAAGCACTTTCTCAATCTCAAGTTACAATAGAGTTGCAAACGGGAGGTATTAAATAGTTTCATCTCTTCATTTTTCAGCACCGCGAGTATCAAAATCGGAAAGGAAGTCCGGTGTAGTGGGTTTGGTAGTCGAAGTAGAAAGAGTGGCGGCCATATCAGCATTTGGCAACGAAATACGCTGGTATAGATGAATATTCTCGAGCTCTTGCTCAAGAATTTCCTGCAGAGTAGTGTATTCCTTTTCTTTAGCTCTAAATGAGGTCGTGGAGTTAATAACAATCCAAATGAGGGTATATCGGGTATGACAAAGCTAACTTTTCTAATCGTGCTTCCAGACTTTTGAGTGCACTTTGCAGCCTGCCTTCGAGATCGTAACCTGATTGTAAAATATAGGAAATAAACAAATGTGATGATGCTCTTTGTCGTTTGTCACAAATTCAATTTACCAATCCGATTAGTAGTCTCATCAAATGTGCGGCTACGATCCTCAAAATCCCTCTGTAACCGCTCAAGGGTAGCACGGTCTCGATCAACCTCGGGCTCCTTTGCCTGAATAAATACCTTCAAATTCTCCTGAGTGTGTCGAAGCTCTTTAATGGTAGCAGACAGCTGCGCAGCAGACTTGAAGTCTCGACCTATAAATTGAAAAAGAAAGAAACTTTTAATCGGAGAGCCCATTCTCTAGTAAAACAATGAAAAGACAGCCGACCAGCCACCGATAGCTTTTTGTTATCTTCCAGCCGAGGAATTTGCTCCCCAACCCCGACCAGCTCTTGTCGTGCCTTGGCAAGTTGTCCTTGCCCTAACAAGACTTTTGCCGTGGCCGTTTTCAGTTGCTGGTCGGCCTCCGCCACCTCTCCACGCAATCGTGCTATCTCTCCAATCACTTGCTCCCGTGCTTCACTCTCTTGCTTTAAGACATCGACCAACTCATCAATTTCCTTGGCCTCGACTTCAAATTTCGCTGCGTCAGTCAAATTGTTCGATATTTGCTGCTCAAGCCGGGATATGTCATGTGCCCTATTTTGGCGTTCACGCTCATGTGTCTCCATCTGGCGCTGGAGCGCACCCTCTGCCTTTTCTATTCGGGAGGCACGTTGTGCAATGTCGCGCTGCCGAGCAGTGAGCACGGACCTTTCTCCTGATAATTCATTCTTTTCGGTGTTAAATGGCCGGATGGTGTCCTCAATTGTACGCTCAATATTACTAATGTGCTTGGTAATTTCGAATTCTTGATTTTGCAGCATGACAAGACGCTCCTTGAGCTCGACAATTTCGTTCTATAATGAAATAGGCATGAGTCAAAGTCACGAAAAGCTGTGCGAAAGCTATTGTACCCGAATACTTTGCCGCTGCTGCGTCAAGCCTTCCATTTCCACTCGTAATTCGCGTGTATGATCAAACATTTTTTCTTCAAACTCGGCCTCGTTGCGCTCTAACATATCCTGGTCAAACACTAGCTCGCTTTATAGAATAGAGAACGAAGTTAGTAAATATATATATAAATATACCAATCTATCTTCAAGGATGGGTGCTTTTAAACAGTTACCTTCGTTCCTTTTCTAATGTCTCTCGCTCATTACTTATGGACAGCCCCTCCTTTTCGCTCCATTTCTTAAAATTCTCAACATAATCGTGCAATGACTTTTCCGATCTCTCCTTTAAGGTTTTCCATTGCTCACAAGCCAATTTTGCTGCACTCGAGAGGTCTCTCATGACTCCTGCTCCGCGCATCCAGGTGGATGCTAACGATTTGTCGATCGCTGGCAGTATCTTCTGTGACCGCGTAATATTGGCCTGCGATTCTTCAAGTTCTCGGCGTATCCGATCCGCTTCATTAAAGTCCTCTTTCTCGAGCGCAATTTCCTGCATGCGCTGCAATTCACTGACCTTTTTCTGAGACTATCAATAGCATGGGATAACGTGAGATCCTTTCCAAAAAATTTGAATTTCCAAAAAATTTACCTCGATCAATTGGTTTTGGAGAACTTTTCGGCGGTCAACCAATTTAGTTGAATATGTTTTAAGTCTCTGGAGCTCATACTCTATCTCACACAAGCGGGTCTCAGGAGAGCTGCCTACTGGTTTGACAGTCGGACTGTCACGAACATGTGGTGCATGTTGTTGAAATGGTATTGCTGGATGTCGATCCGGAGTTTCTAGCCGTGGTAGTGCAAATGCTATAGAATAGACAGAGGATACATTTAGAGCTAGAAGCGGTAGAGGTATTTCACTTATTAACCTCCAAAATTATCCACTTCATCAGATATTTTCGAGCGGTGATATGAAAAGCTATTCGCCGTGGAATTTTTTCGTTCAGGCTCTATGGGTTGATTGATAAAGGAAAACACGGAATTGGGTCTCGAGAATCTGCTCTCGGCTAAAATTATAGATAGTGGTATAAGGATGCATCAATTAATATACGAAATATTATATATTTGCCTCTTTTGTTGATAAAAGAAAAGCTAGACTTTTTGTTAGAAGCTCGATTATCATAGGCGGAATCATCAAGTGAAACCTCTTGGAAATTAGAAGATAGCGAAGAGCTTTGCGCGTCTCGAGGTTGTACTGCAAAATAAAAGCATGTAACGAGATATTAATATCCAGCCATGAAAATCAGAAAAAAACATAGATAAGTATATTACTAAATTGGTCTCGATCTAAAGGATAATTTAGCATTGTAGTGTGCCTTGGCCCAGAAAATGATGACCGGTTTGAGCTATTTCCAAGAAGAGCGCTTGATTCATCCTGCTCTTCGTGCCGGATAAAAATATCTAAAATCAGGATGAGCACATGCTCTGCACCACATCCAGTGTGTATATGAAATAAGCTATCACTTGCCGTCTGAAAAAAAATTAGTAGTGGGGTTTCGGTCCATCACACTTGAAGTAGGATTGCCTACTTGATAGAGACTGAGGGGATTTGAAGTGTGGCCACCATTTACGTGACGTTTTTTATATGAATATTATCTTGAGTACATTTGTTCTATTTTATTTTCTTTTTGTATTCAATTTCCACCTTTACTTCACCGAATTTGGCTATAGACAATCCTCTTCTGTAGGATGGAGCAGGAAGAAGAAGGTGTTCTATCTCTTGCTTTGAAAAATAATATAAAATTGACTCCTAATACTCCGTGTCATTTACAGAAATTGAGTATTCTGTCCTCTCAAGTCTCCAACCGAGTAAGTCCTCACCATCCTATATAGTATTTTTCGCACTTAATTTCGTATTAACCAATTCTCATACATTCGATAATGTTAAATTATGCGATTCCATTTTTATTGTGTTATACAGTACTGAAAGATTTCCGGGAGATTGGCTCATTAGCGATTTGGTCACTCTCGTCATGTAAAGCTGGATTTGGAGTTGACCAATTGCGCGATGATGACCTCGAAACATACTGGCAGTATGTGAACTAGTCCTATCATTATGGCCTTTGCTATGTACTTAGTCACTCTTACCTTTCGGGATAGATCTGATGGAACCCAACCGCACCTCGTCAATATCCAATTTCCCAAAAGAACTGGAATTACAGTAGGTCTCCCACGCAAAATCCGCTCAATTTTCTATTTAATTTTTTAAACCAGCTGTCAGCATTTATGCATTTTTCTAGATGCGAAGCAGGATGAGAGCTACACTCCCAATAAACTTAGTGTTCGGGTTGGAAATAGCTTTTACGACTTGATGGTATATCCTGGCTTCCATTTTCCTAGTATATATTTATTCCGATTCTGTGCAACTAACTTATGCATGACTAGGATCTACATATTCTGGATTTGGAGGAACCTTCGGGGTGGGTCGTCATACCACTTTCAAGCAGTTCGACCGGAAGGTGATTATGTTAAACAAAAGCTAAAAGCGATGAGCTAGCATTGACTCGAAGCGACAATATAGGACCAAGCTTCCTTTGGTGACGCGCCTTCTTCAACTGGCCATCCTTTCCAATCATCAAAATGGAAAGGACACGCATGTACGACAGATAAAAGTGTTTGCGCCTAGACAGTACTCTTTCTTGCTCTCCACAAACACCTGATGTTACAAAACGTCGATGCTAACTGACTATGTATTAGAATGCCATTAGAGGACGACGACATTTTACCATTCACCTCCACGACTTTAGCCATGCATTCAACTGTGCGGTAATAATTTATTTTTGGTTATGGAATAGACTTGGGATCACACTGTCTTTTGGGCATCCTGGAGGAATCACCCTGTTTTGATTCTGTGAACCATCCTTGTATGTATTTTCCGCCACTTCATTGTTACCCTTATCATGAAGAATTTATTAAAATCATAATGATCCATATGTATATGCCCGTGAAGAACATGAATAAAATGAACAGTGACCTGAAATCAGCAATATGTATAGTATGATACAAGTATGGAGAGATGGATGAATGACGATGCTTCAATGAAAGAATAAATATAAATAAATGGGTGATTGCATAGAGAGGTTATATGAAACCAAGTTCTTTAAACGCCTGAAGCTTCTCTGACACGCTTACGATGCTTGTTCTGCTTCCTCCACATGATCGTCACCCCCAATGCAGCCATCACTCCTGCGAGCCCAAGCTCCAACGGCAACAACGTCATGGGGCCTGCAAAATCGGCCAACACACCAGCTATCCAGCTGAAGATGCCCTGGCCGAGCGAGGCGAACCCCGTTACCAAACCAATGGCTGACCCACGTAGCCGCAAGGGGATTTCGGAGCAGAGTACAATCATTAGGGTTGGATATATAGGGCCAAGTCCCAAACCAGTCAAGAACAGTGCAATACCAGAGAGGGCCTCCCCACCCTCTGTGCTGGGAACTATCGGCACTATAAACCAAAGGGTGAGCAGGGCAACCACGTGGATGAGAAGGCCGATGAAGACAACGCGAAAACTTCCCACTTTGGGAGAAAGATGACCGAGCCCAACACTTCCTATCATTAGGCCCAACCAGTAGATCCCTGCTATTTGACCGGATATAGCGACTGGATATTCACGCGCAACCGTGAGAAAGTTGTAGGACCAGCTCCCAAGAGAAACTTCCGCGCCCCTATTTAAAGTGGATGAGTAAGTATAGATTCTCGCGCAGTATAGCATTCAGTGGGTATCCATCAACATACATATAAAAGAAAAACATTAGAGCACATAACCACACGTGAAGATATTTGAACACGGCTAGCAAAAGATTGCTTTGTTCTTCTATCTCTTCCACTTCTTCAACGCGTATTTTCTCTCCGTTGCCCTTCTCTTCGCCCTCCTCTGTCCCGGTAGCGTCGACGGCCGTAGTCTCGGAATCCTGCGTATCCATCGATGGATTCTCCCAATTTCTCCTCTCAATAAACACTACGGCTAGGCCCAAAAAGATAGCCACCCCTGCTGAACCAAGCAAAAGATAGATGGTATTCCACTGCATATTCGCGTTATCGATCAGCAGGGTAAAGGCGGCTGGACCCGCCCATGCGCCGAGACCATAGGCGGCATGTAACCAGGTGAGGAGCCGGGCGCCGTTGGGAAGGCTCAACATAAAACTATGGATGCCTGTATCGAGGGTAGCGATGCTGGCTCCGCTCACCACCATACTTAGCATGAAGGAAAAAAACGGCAAACGGGGCGCAACGAGGGCCAAACAGAAGGTGGCCACGAGGAAGAGGCCTTCTCCCAGGATGAGATACCTCTTGAACCCCAGCCTGTTCACTAAAAACCCCGTAAGCATAGAGCCGAGTAGGTAGCCGGCCAGATCGGAGAGAAAAGCCAAGGAGACCTGGCTGTCATTAAGGGAGTAGTATTTCCGCACTTGAGGGAGCACGAGCCCAAACGTGCCGTCGTCGGATCCAACAAAGAGGAACATCAAATAGCACAATAGGAGGGTAGCCCACCAGCGCCATTTCTTTGCCAGTCGACTGGCCGTGCTATCTGCATAGCTCTCATTAGAGTTGGTCGAGATGGTGTTGGTGATATCCAACTCCACTGTTTCTGTTGACTCTTTTAATGAGGAATTGGATACTGAGTCAGTTTGCTTTGTGGTCGAAGTATTTTGGCTGGCCTCCATGAGTTTAGATCAGCATCTAAGCTTGCTATTCTTCATGTAAAAACGCGAGGAGATCTTTAATGAGAGTACAAATAGGATGCAATAGAGACAAGCGGCTGCTGTAAAGTTGAAGGAGAAAATAAGGTGAGGGAACACTTGCGGCTTTCCTAAATAGAGGGATCCGTACAAGACTGGGCGGAAGGGAGAGGGGGAGGTGGGGGATTTAAAAGAAGCGGGGAAAAGGGAGGGGGGGGGGGGTAGGAAAGGATTTTGAACCCTTTTTTTCTTGGAAAATGACAATTATGCTGAAACCTGCGCCTGAAGGGTGGCCACAGGGTCTTAAAATACCTGAGGAAGCTTCCTAAATTTAGCCATCAGGGACCAGTATGGATCACCATAACCTGATGATTCTGTTTCGATAAAACTTTGCTGAAAAATCCAACCCACTTTCTCATCTTTGGTGAAGTCTGTGCACGAAATTTGGAATGGCTCTATCAAGAGCTTAACCATGAAAAAAAAAAAATACCAAGAAAAATTTGAAACCGGATCCAGCTCCATGATTTGCTGATCGCTATTTACAACTGAAATATATTATCCCTTGAACATAGGATTACACATATATCAAAAAAGCTTAGGTTGAATAGAAAATGAATCTTATGTCGCAACTGCTGTGCTCGCAGCATTCTCACCAAAAGCGTCCTCCTCCGTGGATTCTCCCTTCTCCTCGAGCAACTTCTCCACAATCTCCACCTGTTGCGTAAACTTGATGACGTCGGCATCTGCAATACTAAGTTCGAAGGAGGATTTGAGGAGTTGGAGAGCGATTCTGTCCTCTTCTTGGCGCAACTTGTTTCTATCTTCAAGACACACTTCCATCTTTATGGAAATAAAAAACAATGTAGGAGAAAAATTAATAATAGGTTCAGCTTCGTCATCCAATAGGAGAAATTATTCGGCCAACAACACCAACCTCTTTCTCCTGCTCTGGTGCCCAGGAAATTTTCACCACTTGGCGAGCAGCGGGTGGCATTTGTCGTGAAGTGAGAGGAGCGGTAGGAAGGGATGCGGGACCAGCATAGGGAGAAGAGCCAGCCTGCCCAGTTCGTCGATAGTAAGGCGATGGGGAGCCCGTGTGTCTGCCGTAAAATCGAGAACCCGTTGGGGTTGGAGTGCTCTGCGGCATTCCATATGAATTAGAGTGTGGGGTAATATTGGTTGGTTTGGAAGCAGATGTTGCTAAGAAAGAGGGAGATCGGCGGTCACTGCCTCCGCTACTTCCACTCCCGAATCGCCTGTCGCGATCTCGCTCACGATCCTTTTCCCTGTCCCTTTCGCGATCCCGATAATCCCGGTCGTAGTCTCGCTCTCGCTCTCTATCTCTGTCGCGATCTCTGTCCCTTTCGCGCTCTCTGTCTCTATCTCTATCCCTGTCGCGATCGCCACGATCTCTCTCCCGATCTCGTTCTCTTGGACTATCACGTCCTCGATCGTAGCCACCAGATCGATGTCTACTCCCTGAATATCGGTCCATCATTAATGGTTGAGGTTGTTGAGACAATATTTTGCAGATTTAATTCCACTCTGTGACTTGCTTTGAAATGTGGCTTAGCTTGAGTACAAATCCCTATTTTATGCATCGAGACAATCTTGAGCACATACCCATGGCCATAGAATGTCCTTCATTCGGAAATATGCTTTCCACCCAATTGGTTGCTAAACTTGACCAGATCAACCTTAAAGAAGGGAATCTTCCATCGTATGGAAGTCAAGGGAGACCACTGGAGAGGGCGGTGGGTTTGAAAACAAGGGGGAGGGATATTACTCCTATAAAAGGGCGGTAATACATATGCAGCCTGCATCAAGTAATAATCAGCTGGCAGCTGCATATCTCTCCAATCTCGCCTAGAAAATTAAAGTGCTGCCAGCCAAAAAACAAACAAGTCTTGTTGCACCCAGCGGTGTATCAACTCTTGGGAGCTGTTCACATGTCAACAGGTCCTAGCGAACCACATCTGCATGGAAGCAGATGGAAGTGATGCGCGCCGAGTCCAGCTCCTAGGCACTGGGTCCTCCTGACTAGGAGCTGGGGGCTGGTGGCCGTTAGAGGGGAGAGGGGATTCCCTAGGATGTCGCCTGCGGAAAGCTTTGTTGACGAGGAGTTTCATATTGGGAGCTTGGCCATCTATCGATGCTCGCCCTGCTGGATCGCAAAGCGAGATGTGTGTGACGTAAATCTGGAAGGGGCACGTTGCAAGCTGGGTTTGGCTCGGTGTTTTCGCAAGGTCGTGCCCGGCAGCCCCATTAGTGCTGGGGGGAATTAAATACAGGAACTCCGGGTGGGCCGAGTGCGTTGAAATTACGGCCTGCGTCTGGCAGATCGGCGTCGCGGCCTGGTGGCCTTTTGCCCACCGCGCGGTAATCCGAAGGCTGTGCAGCTTGGTGCGGGTGCATGACAGCGCAAGAGAGATCGGCTGGGCTGGCGGGGAGCCCTGGGGCTCGCGCAAGCCCTTTGAAAGCTGCACACCGTGACATCCCCATCACATGCATGGAGCGGATTTGGAGGCGTTTTCTGTTGCCCTTGGGCCGTGGATGGCGGAAAGCCCTTATCGCCAACTCTTAACCTCAAGTCTCAGCCCCCCGCCAGCCAATCACATTTTGACATTCGCGGAGAGGGCATGAAAGTTTCTACCCATTTTTCTCTCTGCCCTTCCAAAGGTCGCTCGCTATGATCGACCGCTCTGACTGCTCTCAGCTGTTTGTTTAAACCCGTAGTAACCTGCCCCCGCCAAAGCGCGAACCCCCCCCCAGCAAGCGGCTCCTCTTTGATCGGATTGATTTCCCCTAGTTCTCCCTCCTCTCGCCTAACTAACTACGTCCAGCCTTCCGTGCTTGTGTGCAAGATTCCTCCCAGAGAAGGGATTGGTGGAGAATGAACGCCGTCATCCTTCTGGTCCACTTTTGCGAAATGCATGGCCCCAATGTCATCTTCTGCACGCAGGCATTTCATGCGCGCCCCCTCGATTCCGATTCCGATACAGTGGTCGATCCTCCCCTCTCGCCAAGCAGCCAAAAGTCGAGTGGTAAACGCGACGAGGGCAATTTACGCACCCAAGCCTCTCGATCGCAGCCTGCGGCAAATACCCCCTGCTGTTCGGCTGTATGGCCAACTGTCGTGGGTGATCCAGCTGAATCCGGAAATGATGTTCCAACCGGATCGGTGACGGTCGATCCCGATGACCCAAAGGTTACTTACGTGAGCTCTAAGAGCCCAAGCCATCCACAATTATATGCTGCTGTAAGACAAGCATGCGTAAGAAGGTGATCTATCATTGCATTTACTTTAGAGATAAAACAAACAAGCCATGTCTAACGATGGGATCTGCCATCCCTCTCCTTTCCTACTCTCTCCACGATACACCAGCTTGAGCTGCGAATTCCTGCCTGGTCGCGAGGGTCCCGTTCTATTTGGCGATGATCAAAACGGCTACACCCTCAGCTACATGTTCAAAATACACGATAGCCAGGCGCGTGGCCATGTTCGCTTTTATAGCATCATTTGTCTAATGACGGACCGTATTTACCTCGTTTCATCATGGCCTTTCCTCGTGAGCAAGTTCCGCGCATTATCCCGCTTTCTTCAAATCCATGCCGACCGAGTATATGAAAAGGAAAAGCGTGCTAAAGATCGCCAGGATATGTCGAGTCGAGTGGGCCCTTATGGGCCAATGTCACCTGGTATGATTTTACCCTATCTTGGCGTCGTTAACACATGGTTTGGGCGGCCTCCTAACACTGTTCATGTAGAGCAATTTCTTCGAAGACGTGGTACCTTGCTCCTGAGATCACTATCCGATTTGTTCAATATCAAAGTAGGGATCTTATTCTTATCTTTTATTTCTTTTCGATGGGTCCGAGTTGAATTTTTCTTTGTGAATTTTTTCCCCCTTAGGATTTATTTGTACAATTGCATGCTAATTTCAGCTGGATACTGAAGACAGCAGGCCGGCGGCTGCGAGAAAGACATTTCGATGGCCATTTGGTATGGTGTTTTATTTTTTGCACCTTATTGACCATGGAATGACAAACCTACCCTAAACCATAGACGGATCCGCGAGAAAATATACCCATCCACATGAGCTCTTGCCTTCTCCCTTCAGTTCATACTCCTGGTGAGCTTCCTCACCGTTCCTTGTCCAACGCACCTGCAAGCCGCCAAGCCAGTGATCTCTCCACTTGCACCTCCGCTACTCTCTATAGCACCACCATGGGTGAATCCACAAGCCCCGAGATGGTCAGCAGCCTTCAGCACCTCTGGGATGCGTTGGGTGCCGCTGAGAGCCGCAAGCTTTTCTTCAATCTTGTCATTGGAAACCAGGTGGTGATACGGGGAGCAAATGTACATCTTGTCACCAGGATTGTTAATTTACTTCGAGTAAGCTATGATACTGTTATTTTCTCTTTTTTTTGGGGGGGGGGGGGGAAGGAGGAGGAGTGGAGTTGTAAATTATTTTTGGGGGAGAGGATGTGTGGATTTTCAATGCTATTTCGCTGTATATTGATGATGAGATGTTTCTGATGTCCATTCATATTATGCACCTCTAGGATTTGATACCTGCAACCTGCTGTAGTGTAATCGAGTACGACATGGTTTACCATCCGACTTGGGAGTGTAACCTGCTTGGAATGTCTGAGATAGAAATCCCAGAGGACGTTGAGCGCACAAGCCTGGTCGTTTTGGATGTGGAGTGGGTGGAAGCGGAGAGGCATGAAAGTAAATCGGATTGCATGCGCGACTCTGATTCGAGACTTAGAGTACAGCTCAGAAGCGGCCTTGATGAGCCGGGGCTAGATCGACCACTGTCAGGGGCCCATCGTGTTCAGGGCGTCGCCCACCTGGGGGAGGCCGATTTACCTCAAATGCGGTCCCTCAAAATTTCTCAATCTCTTTCCTCTTCTGCTCCCGTTTCCTCTCTTAACACTTCTTCGCCCAATCTCATTACCGCCGCCGTGAACGCCATCACTACATCCCCTCCCCGTCTTATAGATGATTTTGAGTCCGTCTTCCAACTTCGACTCTCTCCATCACTACTTCGCTTACGCTTGGTGGCTCTTCGCGCTCACTGGTTAAGCAAGACCCGACAGTTCTATCGATATTTTCGCTCCAGCAATTCGGAATCCCCTCCTCTACGCGAATTCTTATTGGCTCTGCATCTAGACGAGCGGGATTTGCCCGTGTTGCGATTTTGGGTACGAACCTTCCGTGTGATCAATAGCTCCCTCTATCTAAAGGAATAAGCGTAGGGGTGGATGGCATCCCTTTTGCCAACGATATTTTATATCTTTTTTTTCACATTCATACTCGATGGGTGTTCAATTTTTTTTTTATTTTTCTAATTACTTCAGAATAGAAAGAGGCTCGCGTGAGAAATTAGGGGCTTTTTTTTTTCCTTCACCGCCACGATAGATACATAGCTCTTTTTTTTTATCTTCTTCTTTGGTTGTAAATAGGTTTGTTTGATGTGAAAGTTGAATTTATTGAATTGTGTATCTTTTTTTTTTCTATCTGCTATTTCTCTTCTCTCCCCCTGTTTTTTTATGATAACCCACATATATATATTTACTTTTTTTTATAAACCTCACTCTCTTCAATCTATTTTCAGGAACAAGCGGGTGATGGGGATAGAGAAGAAATAGAGCCATGTATGGGTGGGTGGTAGAAATATAAGTACAATAGAACAATCTCCAATGCTTAAAATAAATAGACAGAAAATCGAGCAATAACAGGGCAAAGCGGGGTATACGTAGGGGAGTGGAGAAAAACAGCATAGACTGGTCGGGGACCCTCCTCAGGCCGGATTCGCCATGCTGCGTGATCGCACGCGTTTCCTATATTCAGCGACAGCCAAGGCCCACAGCCTCAGCACGATTAGCCGCGCAATCTCAAACAGGACCAGAAACACGATCAAATAGAGGATAAAGTAAGAGATGTATTCTTCGTGCGCGGAGAAGCGGCGCGGATGGCAAAATGTCCCCTGGAAGGAATACATTCCTTTGGACTCAGTGTAAAAATCGGAGAAATAGCCGGCCAGGTTCGTGAGCGGGGCAAGTCGATAGTATTCTGGGTTTTCTCGAGGGTAGGCCCTCGGCGTGGGTCCGGCCGGGTCGAAGAGGAAGGTGGTGCGTCGGGCCCGCAACTCGGCCAGGATGGCCTCCTTTGTTAAGCTGGGAGCTTTCAGAATGGTCCAAGCGTTGGAGGATTCAGCCGGGTGGTGCACATCGGTTCCCGTTATTTGGATGAGGTTTTTTTCTGGATGCGCTGCAATGTACTGGTAGCTGGGCAAGTCTAGCGTGTTCCCATTGACGATCTCGACCCCGTCGATGCCCCACTCTACCAGTTGCTCCAGAGTCGGGTGATCAGGGAGACGTGGCAACTGGTATCCGTATTCTATAATAATATAGAAGAGGGCGGAGACATAAGGAGCATGCTGTTTGAGAAAGAAAGAAAGAGTAAATAAATGAAAAACGGTAGTTGGTCTTACCCGTCGTATTGCTCCAGGGAATGTGGTTGACGATCACCAGTCCGCCCAACTCGTGGGTGCGGTTGATAGCGCGACGAAGATCGTCGTCGGTGGGGTTAGGAGGGCCAAAGGGGATGGTTTCGTTGATGCCGATTAGATTCATGTGGATTCGGCAGCAGCTGGACGGCAGGACAACGGGTCAGCTCATGCAAATAGAATCCAAAAATATCTCTCTCTGTACCTGTACTCCATGGCGGGGATGACCACAATGGTGCCGTTGTATTTTTCCAGCGCTATTTTTTCCGCCTCCAGGCCGCCTTTAATAGTATTATGGTCGCTATAGAAAATATGGGCAGGTTAGCAAAGACAAACATGGGGCCAAACTGGTTTTCATACAACCTCACGATAACGGCATTATATCCATTGGCTATCCAACAAGAGGTGATTAGTGTAATTGTTTAAGAATAGGCCAAAAACATTCCCAACGATTCCATACCAATATGCCAGTTGATAACTTGCTCGGGGCTCATTACCCCATCCGAGTAGGTAGTGTGCGAATGCCCATCTAGCAGTATATTGTATTCCCCGAAGCTCATATTAAAGGGAACCAAGTAGGATCGGGGGTCTGCACGCCATTCAAACTCCAACTTATCATAAAGCTCTGTATTCGGCACTGCTTTATATTTGTATAATGTCAATAATGCAAACAGCACCGCTATGATAATAATAGTCTGAGCAAGTCGCAGGAAGAGGCCGATCAGATAAGTCTGCACATCCTTGGAGGAGGGCTTAAGTGAACGTAGAAAAGCAGGGGGCGTCAAGGTGACATTGGTAATAAAATGGGGCGATCGGTTGGATTTGTTTGGAGCCCTGTGTCGCAGATTGCCTCTAGAATTGAGGAGAGGAAGCGCAGAGGAGGCACTGGCTTCAGAAGAAGAAGAAGAGCTTCCTCCAGTTGAGGAATTCTCGGGAAGACCAGGAGCATGGGTAGCTACATCATGTATCTCCACATTATCCTGTTGATTCTTGGTGGGGGATTTTTTGGCAATGTTCGCGCCGTCCATCCCTCCGATTCTCCGTATACTGGTAGATTATAGTCAACTCCAGGATCAATTTCAAAACTATTGGGCTCTTGCTTAGGAGATTCTTTTTAAAGTATCGCTCTCTCCATTGAGATTACAGCCTGTGTAACGCTGAGTATTGCACAGATTTTACCTAGAGATTCAATCTATCGTTTCAACCACGTTGGCTATCCCTCGAGCTATTCGATCGACCCTCTCTTAGAGCTTCGAGTGAGATAGGACGGGGCAGGCGGCCTCATCTTTCGTAAAGAGAGAGAGGTCGGACGCAACTGTGTACATATATATTAGATCGTTTCCATTGGGGTGCAATTGTATAATAAATCAAGCTGCACTTTGACGTGATTCAGAAAAGTATCAGATGGCTTATATTAAAGGTGGCTTTGGAGATGACGCCCGATTTTCATTTTTTTTTTTGCAATATACTTGTCTCAAAAGACTCTGGGGAACTAGAAACTATTCACGTTTCATCACGATCACCTCTTAAGAAAATCACATTGCTCAGTATCCTATTATCCTATTTTCTTTATCCCCTTTCCCAAGCAAATTCAGGATCCGAAAATTGAGCAAAGCTTCCTATGAATCCCCTAAATCCTTATGCCACCCAAGTAACCAATGCACCCAAACGTTCTCTGCCTTTTCCCTCTTCATATTACTGTGACACCAACGACGTAGGCGCAAAGCGCATGCGTCTGCAAAACGATTCCCTCGGCATCCCTGTTGAGGCTGGAAACTGGGGCAAGCGCTCTCTCTCTCCGTTCCATAACCTTGTGCTTGCGGCAACAGAAACCAGCGAGGATACTAGCCCTCCCACCTCCATTAACAGAATGGATTTACCAGAGGGAGAGGGTGCCGAATCTCCCTCCAATTTAAGTGGAATGCATGGAGAAAAGTACTATGTATGCTCTTTGAAGGGGTGTGCACGGAAGTTTACCAATGCGACCGATCTAAGGGTTCATGAGAGGTATGTTCTTATTTTATATAGGGAATGGCGGCCATGGATTATTAATCTTGGTGAACAAACACTAAACCCCTTTCTATTTACTCATTGGGGACGACAGTACACATTCAGGGCTGAGGCCATATGTAAGTGTATAGTCATTCCTCCTCTTGCCGTCTTAGCTGCCCATTGAGAATTCTTCATTTGCACACAGGTCTGTGGATATCAAGGCTGTGAAAAAGCATTTAAGCAAATAAGCAATTTGAGGGTAATGCATTTCAATTCTACTATGAAATAACGTTTTTCATCTTTAACTGTTTTTTTTTTCCTTCATACACCTTCACCTCATTTCTTCTTAGACCCACGAAAGAAAACATACTGGCGAACGACCTTATAAAGTGCGTGTACCATGCCGTGTTATTCCAAGGGCTTCCCTAACCTCTTCTGTATTAGTGTGGACAATGTGGCAAAGCCTTCACTCAGCTGGGGAACCTACGCACTCATGAAAAAATCCATTTAGAAAATCGGCCCTACATATGTACTATTGACAACTGTAATCGTGGCTTTACGCAGCTTGGAAATCTGAGAGTAAGGACCGAGTGGCATTTTTTTTTAGGGCGGCCTATTGGAAATCTAATGTCTTGTTTTTTTTTTCAACCAAGACTCACCAAGCTAAAATTCATCCGGATGCATGGAGCGCCGAGGGCTCGCCCTCCAACCCCCCCGTACAAACACAATCGCCTCAGTCCGGCCGAAAAAAATCCAACTCATCCGACCTCGCTATCGAGGCTACAGCCGGCAATGCTACTGCGGCCCGATACACCCATCTTCCGACAGGACAACAGCACCCATATCCGCCGCAACCCCAACCACCGCGACCGCAGCAACAGACCGCCGTGCTCCCTCATATTACCTCCCCTACACACCCTCCTCCACCCTTTTATTATCCCTCCGCTTCATCCACACACCCGCCGCAAGCTGTAGCCCCTCCGGCCACCGTGAGTTTCCCATTCGGGTTTTCACCGTATCCCTCTCCTGGTGCTCTTAATCACGTGCCTGCGCCTGTTCAGGCCCCACTCCCGAACCCTCCAAGACGCCCACAGCTTGACATTAAAATGACCCAGCATGTGAACAATAGCTTTGGGGTCGGTGCCGGTTCCGGGTCTGGAGTGGTGAACGGCGGTAGCGTCAATGTGAATGTAGGGGTCGGAATCAACCAGGAAAAACTCTTTCATCAAATGCACACATTTCTCGACGATCGCTCCCGCGATGTGTACGGTAATCATAATGGAGCCATGGTTGCTGCGGCCGCAGCGGCCGCGGCTGCTGCAGCATCGGCTTCGGTGGAGGTCGATGGCCGAGAATCTACATTTGAGATCCATGATGGTGCGGGGGCATCCGCTCACCATCACGGGTGGTAGGATCGCTTATCGTTTTTTTTTCCTTTCGCATGTAAATATTGGTTTGCCGTTTACTATTGTTCTTTTCCCTCCCTCTCCATCCCTCCTCTCCCTCTCCCTCCCCCTCCCCCCTCTCTCTACCGATACTCTATTTTATTGAGATTAATTTTGGTAATTCCTCACTGTGATTCTATTTTCGCATTCTCTCATCCTCACCAAAAAACGCTAGATCCAATACGACATCCTTTTATTCCATAAAATAAAATAAAAAAATTACAAAAATACTCTAAAACATGCAAACGTTTATAAAGTAAAAAAAAGGGGGGAGGGAAAGGAGGGGCTAGAGAGCTAGCAAAACAAAAATGAAGCATCATAAAAAGATATGGCGAAAGGAAGCAGCATGAAAGTATAGAATCACCCTTGTTCATAAAAATAAATCCAGGATGGATATTTATTTTAGCATTGCGTTGATTGCATAGGTGATGAAGAGGAGGAGAATCAAAAAGGGTTGCCAGTTTACTGCTGCGAGCACTGGACGCCGGGCTGCCCGTCCCCCATCTCCTCGTCTTCGTCATCCGCCCCATTTTCCATTCTTGCCTGTGCTCTGCTCTGCTGCCCTGCGTCCAACACACCCAATACAGCCTCCTCTACATGCTTGTCCTTGCCAACAGAGGGGAGCTCACGGCGCGGCGGCAGTATGCTCTCGAGCTTAACGATTTTGTCGGGGGAGGTCCAGTTGGGTGCGGGGAATTCCACATCAAACTTCACGTACAAGTTCCCGTGCTGATGTGTGCGATGCTGAGGCATACCCTCTCCGCTGATAACCTTGATGTCTCCCGGGCGGATAACCTCGCCCGGCAAAATGCTCACTGCCAGTACCCGGTCATCCAGGTGCTCCACATGGAACTGGCCTCCGGCGAGGGCGGTTAGCAGATCGATCTTCACCTCACAGAACAGATCGTCGCCCTTGCGCTTGAAGCGCGGATGCGGCTTCTCTTCTAGGACAATGATAACGTCTCCAGGTACGATACCGGGCATCTGGTCGCCCTCGCCGGAGAACGTGATCTTTTGACCCTCACGCATACCCTTGTCAATGTGCACCTCGAGAACCT
Organism: Calcarisporiella thermophila; assembly: GCF_041956535.1. NCBI lineage: Eukaryota > Fungi > Calcarisporiellomycota > Calcarisporiellomycetes > Calcarisporiellales > Calcarisporiellaceae > Calcarisporiella > Calcarisporiella thermophila. The sequence continues at coordinate 685,957 of NW_027192194.1, forward strand.
TGCGCTCATTCACAATCTTCTTTCCGTTACACTGCTTGCATCGGTCTTTATCGCGGATCACTTCGCCCTCGCCCCGGCAGTCTGGGCAAGTCTGCTGGATCTGCTGCACCAACGGGCCCATCTGCCGCAATGTAATCTTCACACCACGACCTTGACATCCACCGCACGTCTGCACGGCTCCTTCTTTGCCACCTTTACCGTCGCACTTGGAACAGATAACATGCTTCTGCAGTGCAAGTTTTGACGTCTTTCCCTTATATAGGTCTTCAAGCGAGACTTTGAGAGCGTGTGCCATGTCTTTGCCACGCTGAGGTCCTGACGGTCCACGACGACCGGCCCCTCCGAAACCTCCGAAACCTCCGAACAACTGGCTGAAGAGATCCTCGGGAGATACACCGCCACCCATTCCATCGCCTTGCAGCCCACTCTCACCATACTGGTCGTAGATTTGTCTTTTCCGTTCGTCTGAAAGGATCTCGTAAGCATGAGAGATTTCTTTGAACTTATCACCTGCTTCAGGGTTCTGTTGAGATTGTGAGAGGAAGAGAGAGAAGAAGAGGAAAACAATTAAGGATCATCAGAAGATTAGGTCGCGATCTAATTTCCTGTAACAAACCTTATCTGGGTGGTATTTCAAAGCAAGTTTACGGTAGGCCTTCTTGATATCTGATTCAGATGCATTGGGAGAGACCCCAAGTTGGTCATAATATTTTGTTTCCCTAACCATGATGTTATTGTTTTGTAGAGGAGGAGAGAAAGAGGAGATTGATTAGATTTAAAAAAAGAAAAAGGGGGGAAGAGAGGGGAAATTATATCAAGTATTTTTGAAATAAAGAAGAGAGAAATGTTAGGTAGGAAGAAAAAAATATTTATAAACAATAGAAAACGAAAGAAGTTTGAAGAAAGCTCCAGAGATTGGTTTAAATTTTATCTCTGTTTCTCTACTCAAATTGGGCTTACTATTAAAATTCAGTCTTGAGAGTGAGACTACTTACTCCATTTGGATGGTAAGAGTTTGGACGAAAAGGCTCGTTGCCGAACGTTCTACACTGTGTATACATCCTCCGAGCTGCTTCGCTCAACGAAGAACCTCTTTAGTAATACAGTCATCTCTAATGGTTGGGATGTAGCACTATTAGGAGAGATTTTCCGCTAGCTCTATGACCTCATTCTATGATCTTCGCATACTCCATCAAATTGACTCACCCATTGGCCGTGCAAGTTGTGCACGCAAGTAGACCACCGTGTCAACAGGAATCCGGGGTAGCCTGCTTGGCCCGCCCTTGCTCTTGCAGAATCTGTGGATCATATTTGAGTAGCTCAAAATTGCCTCATATTAATGAATCTTGTGTTCTGAGTAGTGGTATTCTTTTAAACCCAATGAATTTGATGTCGATCTTAGTAAAGTACTTACGGATTTTGCCACTCCACAATCATTACTCAAAGTTACTTCGATCATAAGGTACTTGCGAGCTTTGTGTAAATTTTCTGGGTCATGGTAATGCTTTCAAGTTCACAAAGGACCTGCATCTTTATGAGCGAATCTTCTTGGTTCTTTAACGTCATGCTCTAAATTGAAATTATCTCAAGCTATAATAACATTGTATAACCATGAGGTTTATTTGTGCGTCTTTTGGCCGATGTATTTTCGAAGATAGGGGATTCTAGCACTCCTTATTGCCTTTTTTCTTCGCACGGTTGAATATCCCTGCCCATCCTCTTCGATTATTGCGATCTTTTGAGAGTGCCTGACTAGAGGTTATTTTTTCTGGTTATCTAGAAGCACTATCACTTATAGAAAGCATGGAGCAGTGCTGGATTTTCCTTTCTTTCTCAGCTCATGGCGCTTGCGTGGATGCCAGCATGTACCATATTGATAACACGGACAAATAATGCTATTCAAAGCTTCTTCAGTCAGGCACTTGGCATAGTTGTTGCCACTGATTGCATTGAGGCTGTCCATCCTCCAATCACTAAGCTCTTTGAGTTGAAATCTACTTGCCTTGGACAATTTCAAATTGAACTCTTCCATCAGCGTCAAGCCAAGGAAACAAAGAAATATGGCAACCTCTTCGTTTAATCATATGCTCGTGGTTTATTTCTCCGGTGGATCCAGGACGAGGGATCCTTGTGCCAAGATCTCAATCATATCGATTTGATTTTGACATCATACTCCTAGACCATACACGCTTGCTTTTATGGCGCTCTCTAAAATAGAAATGTTCGAGAAGAATCCCGTTTTCCAATTGCATTCGACGAATATCAGTTGACGCCAATATAAAAACCCCACGCTTTTCTATTTCTTTTTCTCCCACACGCCAATCCACTTCTCTACTGATTCATCATGGAAAAAGGACAGCAACATCAACCAAAACACGATCAGCCTACTGCAGGCACCGGCACAGGTAACTCAAACACCTCGAGTACGGGTGGCCTCAAGTCGAAAATCACACTTCCCCAGGTCAATCTCTCGAGGATTACGCATGACTTCCGTGCTCAATTCCATAAGCTGGATACGCGGAATGTAGACACTCGTGATCTTCAGGTGTTTCTCAATGACGAGAAGAGCGTACTTGGGTCATTGCGGGATCAAGTGTACCTAAATTGCGCTTTGAATTTCTAAAGTGTCCATTGATTTAACTCTTTCTTTTCACAGCTATGCCCATAGAAACGCGGCAAAGAATATTGTGGTATGGGGTCAGAAGGAGGGAGAGGATATTGCAGATGTAACTTCTAGGTTGGGGCAGGTAATGTTAGAGATTTGAAATTTAACACTCGAAACTTCTCAAAAATCTCATTGGAGTTTTCTTCCAATAGCTAATGGATATGATGGCTGATGTACAAGAAAAGTATTCAAGTAAGTATATACTTGCTTGTCTTTGATGACTTCTTCAAGTAACATAGAATTCCCGTTTTGATAGAGAATTATGAGCTTTACCGTTCTTCTCTCAAAGCTATCCGTACGCGAGAAAATGCGCTCGGAGAACATCGCGAAAAAGTGCGCAAAATTCGCAGCCAAATTGCAAGCCTTAAGAAATCCAATCCATCTTCGCACAAGCTCCCGGATCTTGAGGATGACCTGCGCGTGTTGGAGTCAGACAAGGAGCACGCAAATAAAGAGCGAGGTACGTGATTATGTTGATGTAACTACTTGCCTAGTGTGTCTCATTCGTTTTCGTTTTTAGAGCTCGCTGCTTTCAAACGCTATGCCCTGCGTGAAGCCTGTTATCTCCATTTTCTAGCCACTTATGAATATGCTGAGAAGATTTCGATGGTCTCTGGCTTCGCGCGACAGCTGGGCGATGTCCTCGTTACTGATCCTGCTCCGGAGGGAGCATCGCACCCTCCTTACATCGGAGCGGAGAAGACGAGTCAAATCGTTACGGATTGTAAAGCTGCACTCGACAGTTGGCAACCGCCAGAATGGAAACAAGAGGGCGGAGGTGGCGTACCATCCTCTGAATTCCACCAACAACTGCAAGAATCGCCTGCGACTCCGACTGAGGAAATCGGGCGGCTCCAGTTAGGTGGGGAGCATGGGTATCCCGCCGATCAGAAGGTACCTCATGATCAACCACCTCAGCAACAACAGCCATCCTCACAAGCGCCTCCACCGCCACTGCCTTACCGTCCACAAGGGTCCTCTTTCGTCAGTATTGGACCGGATGGGAAGCTTCAACCAAGTCAGCCTGAACACCCACAACCTCCACAGCAAACACAACCTCCACAGCAAACACAACCTCCACAACAACCACAGCAACCACAGCAACCTCAGCAACCTCAGCAACCTCAGCAACCTCAACTGCCTCAGCAACCTCAGAACTATGGCTCTAGCAACAGCAGTGGAAGAGTACAAGGACCGCAGTATCTATATAAAACACCAGAAGAATATTTCCAAGGTCAGTATCCTCCACCAGAGGATTATAGTGGCGATGCGCAATACCAAGAGCCTCCGCCCCACGGTTACCATGATGCGGCCGCCGGACAATTCCATTCGCAACCTCCCTACGATCATCAACCATACCAGTACTCACAGCAACACCCGCATGCATATCAGCACCAAAGCGCCCAACCCCCTCCCTATGAGCATGCCAGTGGTCCTGGAGGTTTTCGAGTACCACCACCTCTTTCCGCAGAGGAAGAGAAACGGCGATTGGCGCAGCAAGAAGAGGAAGAATTGCGCCGCGCCCGTGCTGGAAAGCAGCCGCAACGTCAGCCAACAGACCCCTTTGCGGATCCAGCAGAAGGCTCCGCAGAGCAAGGACAAGTGCCAAGCGAAGGCCAGACTTTTGAAAATTCCCATCACAAACCTGAGGAACGGAAGCTGTGAAAGGGGCAGAGGAAAAGAAGGGCTAATATCCCGCATTCATCTTTTTACTTATCAGAAACAAGCTTATCGATAAATATTCATAATTTCTTGCTTACTATTTCTTGTTATCTGGAATATATTTTTTCTTTTCTCAACGACATTGAAGAATGTAACCCTATTTTGGACTGTTCAGGAACGGCTCCTCGTTGAGTCTTCTCTCTTTTATTGATTTAGCAAATCGATAAAAAAAAGAGAAAAAAGAAAAGCAGACCTAGATTGATAGGAGGGTGAGAAAGAAATTAAGAGTAAATAAGCAGAATTCTACGCTTATTTGCATGAAGGTGGGAAAACGCATTTACCAATGGCGAAAAAAAAAAAGCAAAATTAAATAGAGGAAATAGATAATAAATTATATTGGAATAAATAGACTAGTAGAGGAACATAAGGCCTGCGAGCACGGCGGCAAAGACGGATGTCACTGCCGAAGCCGAGACTACGGAAGCAGCCCCAACCAAGCCCATTGCGCTACCTGCGGTCTGGTAAGGTTGCTTAACGAGCTGAGTGTAGCCGTTGGAGTCGATGACAGTTTGGACGACCACATCCGCAGGGAGTTCTCCTTGGTCGGGGAAAGGCACTTGTTGCGGCGCATCCGCCTGGGCGGGTTCAGGGACGTTGGCGGTGGCGGTCACCTGGACAACATGCTGGGTAACGGTCTGGACATTCACTTGGGGCTTCTGCTGCACAGGAACGACTACCGTCGTAGTGGGGGTAGCAGCAGTCGTGGTAGTGGGGGAGACAACCGAGGAGGAGGAGGAGGAGGAAGCGGCGGAAGAGGAAGACGAAGACGAAGACGAAGACGAAGAGGAGGCGGAAGAAGAGGAGCGAGCAGGAATAGAGGTCAAGCCAACAGAGGGAATTTGGGTGCCCGAAGCTGAAGCGGTTGCGTTCAAGAGGAGGGAGGTGGCATTCACGAGCGCACTGGGCTCTGGGTTCTCAAGGCCGAGGCCGAGGCCATTTTTCTTTCCCTTTCCTTTCCCCTTTCCTTTCCCCTTCCCTTTTCCTTTGCCTTTACCCTTCTTCTCGTTCTTTGCGTTCGGGTTGGGTACAGGCTTAGGGATGGGGATGACTTCAGGCAACTCAATCTCCTTCTCCTTCTCCTTCTCTACCTCCTTTTTCTCCTCCACGGGGGTCTCGTCGTTAACTTTAGGGACATTATCGCCCGCGTTTTCAGGCTTCGGGTTAACGTCTACAACATCAGCGCGCTTTGCAAAGGAGACTCCAACTATCATTCATTAGTAATAGGGTAAGTGATAAGCCCATCTTGCCACGGATGGAAAAGATGATAATATACCCAGCGCTTCATTTGAAGCGGGAGCCTCAGCGGATGCGAGCGTGGCGACGGCAAGCGAGGCAAGAAGGAAGAATTTCAAATTCATTGTTCCACAAGAATAAAGGGAATGAGCAGAAGGAACGAGTAGGGAGACGGATGGAAGTAAGAATGATGTTAAGGGAGAAGGATTACGCGAGGTTATAAGAGCGAGGATAAAGGAGTGCAAAAAAAAAAAATGTTCTGACGAGTGAGTAAGAAAGGAAAAAGAGAGTTGAGTAAGAACTCGAGCTAATATGGCAAAGCCAGAGTGATACGCAATTACAGAACAAAATGTCGTACAAGATAACCTTAACGCGGCGAGCGCATTTACTCCATAGGCCACGTGTAACCTCCACTCTTAGTTGGTCTAAGCCGCGTTCGCAAACTCTATATTGGCATCATCAATCCTGTAAACAAGCCGGCAGGGAACTTGCGCCGGAGGTAATTAGGCCGTCATCCCCTCGAATGGCAGCTGGGATCGCATCGTTTCCAGTGTACATCCTATGTGTAGCCCAGCAACGTGGTGATATTGTGCGCGCAGGGTAGATTTCGGCCCGGGCGCATGCTCTCACCTTGGTATACAACTTCCTGAGAAGGTGGTCTGAGGGTGCTCGGCCCAAAGGCCAATTCATCTCCTTGATCAAATAGAGGACCTGTAAGCTTAGTGGCTCCACCCAGCAAATCCCCAATAAAGCCGCCCAGAAGCCGGCCCAGCTAGCTTGTTTACAGTTTTGTGGGAGTTGCTATACACTGGCCAGTTGGCTTCTAGTGAGCTCCTTAAACCTCCGTATTTGAATCGGGCGTCATTGTAGAATATGAGTGGAAACATCCACCTCGACCTGAATTATATTATAAATATTAATAGCGAAACTTACCATACAGCAATTACATATGAAGAACACAAACAGTGGAAAAGTGATGAACGAACAGTGAGAAAGAAGGTAAAAAAAGTCAAAGACAATACAGGAGCAAATAAGATTACCATAAACAAATCTAAAAAAAAACAAACAAGAGCACTTCAAGAAAGAGATTGTTCACATCTCAAAAGAACCAAATGCAATTATGATAAGCTGTATTATATTAAATATAAGCATCATTTCTTGCGCGCACGGGTCCTCCTCCTCCTCCTCCACCATCACGCTGTGATCGATCATCCACCGACATATCCTCATTAGTGAAGTCACCTTCCGTGCGCTTCCGAATGGCTGTCCCAGAATCGGCGGGCGAGGTCGATCTTACGCTGTTCTCTTCTTTCTGCTGTTGCTGGGCTTGTGTAGAAGCAAACAGTTCATCCACATGCTGGATTATATACTCGACGGCCTTATTCTTGCGGTTAATATCTGCAAGGTCACGTGCCGACTCAGAATCCCACATAAGGGTGGGGCCAAACACAACCGATAGATTCTTGGGCGACATGAGGTTGATTTCGCTGAGCTTTTGGACTCGATCCAGATGGAGCATGAGGTAGCGGAAAGTCTTGTAATTTACAGGAGGTAGCTGCTGGATGAGGTTACGGAAGGTCTCGAGCTGCTTCTCCTCGTCTTCTATACCTATTTCAAAAAAAAAGGCAACGGTGTTCAATGTGTTGTAGAGAGACATGGATAAGTGAGCAGCTTACGGGTTGCGTCGATGAACTGCGTGTAGAGCTCAAAGGTAAGCAAAGGCTGAGGTAGCATTCGTAGGAAGGTTTTCAGCACGCTGGCAACCACACACACATCCAAATTCGGGTCGTTGAGATCTGGGTCTTCACCGTTGTCGAATGCAAGCTGCATGCTTTTCACAGAGGACGATCCGCCTGATTTTCGGTATATACCCTCGAAATCCATGCCTCGCCGCTCCACCGCTTCTATGCACCGACGCAACACTAGTGGGACATCTTCAGTGCCAGATCCCACGAGCAATGTCAGCTCACAACCGAAAACTAGTACACCAGAGGGATAAGAACAAGAGCCTTGATTCATTGCAAGTTTGAGACACAAACCTCCACTCTTCGCAGATTCCAGTTCCTTTGCTGAATTTTTACTAACCACACAGGTCGTGGGCGCTCTACGCACACATTTGGCGTGGACGGGCATTCCGCAAACTAAATGGAATAAAGGGATTTAGCCATCACGCATGCTTTCACGACGAAATTCTAGTACGAACCTGCGCATCGATACTCTGCCAAGCCCCAGAGTTTGTCTCCACAAACTTCACATTTTACCCTTCTCAAGAAGGAAGTGGGATTAAATTGGTGCTGACCATGATCGACAGCACGATCTCTTTGCGGGGGCTTCTCCTGGTACGAGGGCTGGTGAACCTGTTCCTGAAGGGGGGGCAGGTACTGAAGTTGCTGCGGCTGTGGCTGTAAGAGCGGCTTAGTCATTCCTTTCATTGCATCTCGAGCTATTGTGGAGAGAGCATTGAGTTATAATACAAGAGCAATAGAGTAGCAAGCACGCGTGTTTACCTTTCTTCCACTTGAATTTGGCTTGGCTAATGCTATTAAATCGTTGTAGTGTTCCCACTCTTTGGAACTGTTCGTTCGATTTACGGCCATAAAACGTGCTTTGATCTGTAGGAGAAGAATGGAAAATTTCAGTAAGCTCATCGAGGAGAAATTCTGCATCCTTCTTTACGCACTTGAACTTATTGAGCTTTGTGAGTCTAATCTTTCGTACAAATCTCTATTTAGCTGGAGAATATCCTCGTTCTTTTGCCGTAGCACCAAGATTTCATGATCAAGCTCATCCCGCGTTTTCCGGCGCCACTCGATCTCTTGAAGTATTGTATCACGTTCTGCCATCAGAGTCCGCAGCTCCGAGAGGTAGAACGCTTTGAGCTGGTCCTGTGCAGAGTCTGAAAACTCGGAGTCACGACCAGTCAGCAGCTCCTGGAGCTCCCTAGATATCGCGTCACGTTGTCGCCGCAAATTCTCCACAGATGAAGAAATTTTCGTGTGTTCTGCGCGCATGTGCTCCACCTCCATCCGCACGCCATCATATCCATACTCGTCCCTTTCGAGCTGGATTGCCTGGAGTTCGGATTTAAGGCGCAGCACCATTTGCTCTGCTTGCTGGCGAAGGGCAACTTCATTGGAAAACTCGTTCTTGACGCATTCAAACTCCTCCACAGCCTTACGACCCACGGCCTGATTTCATGGATAGAAAGGGCGACATGTACTTGAGAGGTCAAAAACAAAAACAGAATCAAATAAAAACACTTATAAATATTACCTTGATCTTTTCGAAATTCGTTTCGGCCTCGTTCAATTTGTTTCGAAGAGATATGATCTCGTGTTTCAACTGCGGAATGTCGTCGGGGAGTGCGGAAGCATCCACGGGACCCGGGGTGTTAGGCGTGGATAGAACGGAGTCATCTTGATAGAGGGGGGGAGCACGAATTTCCGTGGTGCTCTTGTTAAGTGAAAACCCGATCATGCTCATTGAGAACCTCTTTGGAGAGGCCGTGGGCGGCTGTACATTGGATAGCGAGCTATGAGAGGAGATGGAAGACCGCCACCCGGCAATTCGGTCACTTCCCGTCGGACTATTGGGCACAGGCGTATTGACATTGAAAGAGGCACCGGGGAATCCAGCGCCAATATATCTACTTCGACGTTTGTCAGCGCGTGCTGAATCGGCCGTATTTTCGCCGTAGTCGAAGGAGAGGTCGAGCAGACGACTTAGGCGGTCGAAGGTGTTGATGCTTTCGTCGAATGAGAAGAACATGGACGTTTTGGGGGTGCGTGTTCCCTGGGGCAGATCAATGTAGCGGGAAACAAAATTGGAGGTGGTCGAGCTAATTGTTAATTGACGTCTCTCCTTGGACGCTACACCAGCCGCGGTAGCAGCAACTGAAGTCCCATCGGAGGACGGCTTGGGACTCTTTGGCAGTGATGCGAATTTTGTGTGTTTAGTAATGTTGTGGTTACCATCCTCTGACTGATATCCAGGGCTATCATTCTGGTCCGATTCATTTGCATGAGAAGATTCGTAGCGGTCTCCAGACAATATGGGGGAGTTTTCATCGGATGTAGATGGGACCATTCCCATATGATAATCTCTGCGCGTCTGTGGACGCTGTGTAAGAAATTCAGAGATTTTTTTGGAAGAGGGCACCGCCCGTGTATCTCCATAGCGCGACCGCCCACTTGTTGAACGTTTCAAGTCAAAGTCGTCCAGCTGGTGCATATTACTCAGTTGCGTTTCGGATAGAATAGCGGATTTGCGCTTGCTTTTAGGTGATTGTAAGGCAGAATTCGGGCTCCCAACCGGTGAGCGTATCGGAGAGCGTAACGGTGAGGAAGAGGGGGAGCCCAGGATGTTAGCCCATGGGATACTCTCTCGGATCTTGGTAGAGTGTGGTGAAGGGCTAGGTGAGGGAATATGCCCGGATTTACTCAAAGGTAAATTTGTCAGCTCCTTTTCCCGTCGTTTGTGTAGCGGTTTTGTCTTTTCCGTCATCCTCTCTTTTTCTTCTGCTCTTCTTAGTTTCTCCTCCTTCTTTTTTGCGTAGCAGACAGTGCAATAAATGCCCTATGTATTTTGAAAGAAAAAAAAAAATAGAATTAGGATTCAACCATATGCGAGGAGTAGCATTACTAACAACCGACCTTTGAGGTTTGTGTAAAAACCAGGTCTTCGATCTGATTTTCGCATACAATGCATCGAAAGCAGTCGGCATGGTAAGCATCCTCGCCGGTCATAATAGCAGCATCTTGTATTGATTTGCCGCAACTTCGGCAATTGTACGAGCAGTTCTCACATATTGGCGAGCCGTTGGAGAGCAGTAGGAGATTGGAGTCACATTCGACAATTTGTCTGCATTTCGCACAACGAAAGCTAACAAACACCATTCCACGGTTTAATAGAAACCCCAAAATGTATTAGCATTTTGTATTCTTGGTTGAAGGCTTACCAGTCGATGTGCCAGATGCCGTCTCCAAATGATACCACCGATCCTTCTTCAATAAGCTCGCCACATCCCCTGCACTGGGCGTCCTGCTCCTCCTCGATTGGCGTGTCTTTGGCCTCCAGACTAAAAATTGGACTTCAGATTTTGGTTGATGAAAATGAATAGCAGGCAAAATGGCACAAAAACAGGCGACGAAACCAAGATCAAAAAGGAAAACATAAATGAGACATGGATGTAGCCACAAACCTTTCCAAGATCACGCTCTCTCGCATCCTATATGATTGTGTGAGCGTTATATTGCGTTGATGATGGTGAAGAGAAAAGCGGCTGCAAAAAAGCTAGGATCTCGAGTTGAACAGTATTTTCCGAGCAATTTTTTGGATGAGCAAGGGACGCACAAAGTTGTGGATTGGCCACGGATCGAATGCTCTTTTGGTCGAGTTTAGGGAAATCGTTCAGGGCTAGTACCCTAGAAGCCTGTCATTGGCTTGCCAGCGAGTGTTTTAATGCCTTAATTAAAGTATATAAATTAAGTGTGCAAAGTATAAGACCGGGGTTTAAGACGCGTTGATGAAAATAATAAATCTTTATTTAAAACAATTAAAGAAAGCTAGAATTTCCCGTTTTTTATTTTATTTTCTTCTCTATCATTCACGGGCAGCCGCATCAATTCATGAAAACATCCAACCGATTCAACCGGGCGTACATGTCCGCGGGCATTCTGAATTGTATCATTCCTGCAAAAATCATTAGGGCACGCGCCTTGCGTCTCAGCAGATTCATTTTCTAATAGCCGTAGGTTAGGTTCGCTATGCTTATAAAAAATAGCCGACTCTCTCTTAAACTTACCAGCTGCCTTTCTGAGTCCCCATACGGGGATTCCTTCAACGCAGTGTATAATTTGTACAGGATCGTCATTGTCATTAAAAGCAGTTGCGAGAAATTTCGCGCAATGGTCTCGTCCAAGTCCCGAAGATCATCGGCTTTGCGAGTGATAAGAGCCATATCCGATTCAAGCGGTATTAAATTCAATTGTTCCATAAGCTATAATAATTAAAAAAAAAAATAAAGCAGAATTTAGTATTCGCCTGTGCAGCAATTTTTTTTTGATAAAAATAAAAAGATTGTATTGACCTGGAGCGCTTGCTCAAATTGCCCCTCATCATATAGGCTAGTGAATTGCAATAGCTGTAGCAATAGGCTACAAGTTGTCTTGCTTCGTTCCGAGATACGTGCTGAGATGTAGGGGTACTGCATATAGTAGGTCATGACATTCTCCGCAAGTGACTTTATATCTTCACCGCCTCCAAACGCGCCGGTTGGTGGAGCAAGCTCTGTGGATTGTGCTTGGTGATGTAGGGGTAAAGTGAGTGCTTCTCCAAGTTGTTCATTGAGAATCTGGACAACTGTGTCGTATTCCTGTAACGGAAAAAGTTGTTATAGATTATGTCCCAATTCTTATGATAAACAAAACTTTTTAGCCCTACCTCGGCGAGATTGTATAAGTGTACAGCATCAAAATAACGCCCATCAGTATGACTCTTCCGCGCAGCTTGCATGGTGATATTTTGCACAAACTCTCGTTCGTTGCTGAGGAACATCAGCTTCATGTATTGCTCGATAGACCCTGGCACTCGTGTGCCATCGCGACGCGCTTCTCCTAAGAGGCCACTATAATCTCGTGTTTCAAGGGCGAGATCCCGTACATAGGCGTGGCAGAGTCGGACCAAGTGTAGGCCTTCCTCTGTATCTTTGCCGTAAAGACATAGCAGGTAGAGATACTGAAGTGCATCCTGAGGCTCAGACCGGGCAAACATGCGTGTATACTGGTAGACAAGGCGAGCAAAATCGAAGCGAGGTACCTCGTTGCCGCTCTCGTCAGTGGTAATGGTAACTAAATAACCATGAACTATTAGTTTCAGAGAATAATTAATACGATTTTCAGTCGAGAATTACCATAATTCACATCTGCTACATGCGGATTTTCCGGGATTCTAAGCAGACCGTAGTAGGCCAGCGCAATAGCAAAGTGAACAGCGTCAACTTGGTACTGGTCAGTTTGCACGAGATAGTCAATAGCCTAAGGAAAAGAATGTAAGAATAGGCCAGGATGTAGCAACTCAAACCAAATCTAAAATCTACCCTCTCAAACTGTCCACTGAGTAGTAGCACCTGGAAGTATGACACGGGATTATTGCCCTTAGGGTTGAAGTGGGCAGGTCCATATTTCAACACGATATTCTGCAGATCGAAGAGAGTATAGCGATCCTGTGGCGATTCTTGAACATTTGTGCTCTCGCGCACTAGGGCAAACTAAGGTAACTCATGAGGGTTAATAGCCTAGCAATTAATAATATGCAATGATTGCAATGTTAACCTGTAACCAAAGATAATCTTCTAGTGTCTGAATTGCATCGGCAAGTGTTTTCTTTGACAGTTCGCAACGGCCCAAAATCTTGTATACGGCCAGGCGATACGGGTCAACTGGGCCACTTGAATAATGAACGAGCTGATTGTATTCGGAAAGTAAACGGTTTTGAATATTCTTAGGTAACCTAATTAAAAAAAAGAAAAAAAAAACTTAGCAAAGAAAGTGTAAGAGTAAACAGCTTTAGAAATATAAACCTTCTGTCCTCGCTATCCATGTAAGCCTTAAAGTAAGCTAAGAAGGAACTTTCAATTTTTTGAAGGACGTTTTCATGTTCAATTGCAAACTGAAGTGCTTCTCGCTCGTGACCACATCGCATCAAATAGAAAATTTGCGCCCATATTGCTGTATCGTTGTTGACGATCTGTTAAAAAATTGATATATTAATCTGCCAATTATTTAAGGGCTAGCTTTTTATATTGACCTGTAGCTTTTTGTTTGTCCACATTCCATGTTTCTTATACCTAATATTGATATATCCCTGGATTTTGTTGCGGACTGATGGCACACCGCCAATTTTAGCTTCATGCGGATTTTGGGCAATGGTTTTTTCAACGAACCCAAGAAATCTAGTATATTAACACTATGAGATCCTCAAATAACCTATGTTTGCGCGAGCATCCACTTACTGTTCTTCTAAAAATCTTTTAGCACCTCGGACAAGTTTTTGTCTTAGCTCGACTCCTTGAGGGCTATTATAGGGCGAATAGAGGTATGCGCGCGCATACTGTCTTGCCTTGAGCGGTTGTCGTTGAAATTCTCCATTCAGTACATATTCCTCTCCAATAAGCGTAGCTAACAATCGACCACATTCTGCAATACTATGCAGCTTCTATATAGTATTTCATTGTCAGTTAAAAGTCAATGGCTGTCTAAGCTTGGAAACATACAGCGTCTTGCAAGAGTGAAAGGGCAACATCCCGGAAAACATGGACCACTCCGAAATCTTTTCCTTGCAGACGGTGGTCATTCAGTGCCCGTACCGCCTTGGCATAACGCATCATACGAGTATGCATTTGCAATGTAGGGGTAGGTAATGAACTCACTGCAGATTCATCGCGCATCACACTCGTACTCAGAGATTTCTATACGAAAATGATATTGGAGAAACGCAAGCACGAAATTTAAAAATTAAGCACTTACTGTTGGCGAGAATGGTGTGCTCACTGATGCGCGGAAACCGCTAGCACCCATCGAGCTACGTAGTAGAGAGCTTGTCCCATCCAATTTTCCACCAGCAGTGCTACTTCGTCCTTGATGCTGTCCAAGCTCTTCAAAAATCTTCTTTTTGAACCTTTCCCAGTCTAGATGAAGGGAACGCTCAAGACATTCATCAAAATCTCCTAGTGTCTAAACGCAAAGACAAAAAGGTGAATTACAAAGCAAAAAGAAAGAGGAGAAAATCTAAACCTTTCGGCGGCCTTCCTCAATTGCGTTTATGATGATCTGCTCGTGTTCATGCCGAAGATAACCCTATCCAAAGATAAAATATTCTCCATAAGCCATGTTTTCGCCAATTCGAAGCCCAATTATTTTCAACCTCTACGTCGGTATCGTGCAAAGGTTGCACAGGCTCTAAGACCTGAACTTGCTGTAATGGCTCGATCAGAGATCGCAAGGGTGATGAAATAGGCCCACGTATGCCATCCTCACGCGTTGTTGCCTTTGCTGCGAGTTTGCGCGATTGATTCTCGAGCGTCTCAAGGCTTCGTTCGATCTGCGGGAGATCGGGACTGATAATGTGAGTTGTGAGTCTTTTAGACTGCTCAAGAAGCTCCTTGAGTGATGGTGCGGACGACGCCATCGCAATTTTTTGATTTGGCAAGCAATGCGCGTACTTTTCAATATTTCACTCTACTTACACCTGAATTGTTTATGAGGCGCAAGAAAGCAACGTCACGCACAAATTTTAGAAGTTACACTTTTTATTCTATTGAATTTATTTGAAAATTCCATGATTATTCCGTTCAAAGATAACATGAAAGGAATCTATAAGCTAAATCTTAAGAAGCTGTGCCAACTCCAGTTTAGTTTCCATTGGTATTGTCACCTGCTCCACCTATCTCTTCTTTTTCTAATTGGAAGGCTACCAGACTCTTATTTTCTGGAACTAAGTCGCCGACTTTGTAAAACACTTGCGAAATCTTCCCAGGGAAAGGTGATTTAATAAGATGCTAGAAAAGACCGCATGAATAGTTAGAGTTGCCCATTAATTCAGATGAAATCAAAACTTACCTCCATTTTCATAGCCTCTAAAATTATGAGCGGTTGATCCTTCTCCACTTCTTGACCCGGTTGTACAAGAATCTAATAAAATTACAAGTATAGTCGGATGCGCAAAAGTGGAGCTATCCAAGCGTATTTACCTGGGATATCTTACAGGGCATGGGAGTTTTAACCGATCCGGCGACATCTGAACTGGTGGCACGGAGATAGGATGGCGTGGGGATGGATAATGTGGTTTTTCCCGTCTAAATAATAGAGAAGGTCCATCAAATTGATCGGAGGAAAAATAGAAAAGCAAACCATTTACCTCGCCAAACACGTGCACTTTTTCCTTATTCAAAACAACACGACTTCTCAATTGCCTGTCTGCAATATCTGTCACCAGCACTCCATCCTGCGCGCGTATTGTTGACCTTACACCCTCAAATGTTTGTGTCTTATCGTCCCAACTTACGGTAATATCCAATAATCCATCTTGTCGTGAGGTCACTTCAGTGACAATCTTCTTCGAAGTTTCTGCATCTTCAAAGGTGATTTGGCGGGTGTGAAGGAGATTAAGGCGGGCATTGGTTAGCTTGGTCCATGGAGAGTGGGGATCCAATGTACCAGCATTAGCTGATTCGAAAGCTTCAATATCCTTCAAGATAATAGAAAGCGCTGCCTGAGCCGCTACCTCTGGAGCAGGTGTACTGATCGGGGGGAAGAGCTCAGGTTCATGTTTCTAAGCAAAAATTGTTAAATTGTTTTATTGGCGATACAATAGAGAGTTTGATGGGGTATTACCTTGATGAATCCCGTTTCGACATCACCATCTATAAAAGCGGGATGTGATGCCAACGTTTTAAGAAAATCTATATTAGTATTCAAGCCAACCACCTAACAAGGCAAAGGTAAATTAGTAAATCTTATTTCATAAATAGTATGACCTGTGTGCATACCTCATACTCTCCCAATGCCTTTCGCAGTATGCGAAGTGCTGCCGTACGGTCCTCGCCCTTGACAACAAGTTTGGCAATCATTGGATCATAATGCACGCTAATCTGATCTCCTTGTCCAAATCCTGTTTCCAGTCGGACAGTAGGAGAAGCCTCAGGTGTTCGGACATGTAGCAATGGTCCAGTGTCGGGAAGGAACCCACTAGATAATTAATTAGTTATTTCTATGAAAGGTTTCCTTTTTGGTATTAAGGATTGCCTACTTTCTAGGATTCTCCGCATATATACGAGCCTCAAATGCATGTCCATCTAATTTCAATTGCTCCTGTGTATAAGGCAATGGGTTTCCGGCAGCGACCTAAGAAAGAGCATATTATATGAGAAATTTGAACACAATAAGAACACCGCCATACAGCTTACTTCTAGTTGCCAGTGAACTAGATCAGTGCCTGTGACCATTTCGGTGACAGGATGCTCAACCTATTAAGAGTCTCCGTTTAAATTGAATCTGATGTTAAGCCAGAGTAATTTATACTAACTTGTAATCTAGTGTTCATCTCCATGAAATAGAATTTTTTCTCTAAATTGTCCATGATGAATTCTACCGTACCAGCCCCCAAATAATTTACAGCACGCGCGGCATCCACAGCTTTCCGACCAAGTTCCATCCGTAACTCCTCCGATAAGCCAGGAGCTGGGGCCTCCTCTAATATTTTTTGGTGCCTACGTTGAACCGAGCAGTCGCGTTCAAATAGGTGCACTGCATTTCCATGGCTATCTGCAAACACTTGGACCTCGACGTGGCGTGGAGTTGTTAGGTATTTCTCAATAAGAACCTTGTCATCACCAAATGACTTGGCAGATTCACGTTTTGCCGATTCAAGAGCAAAGTCAAATTCAGCGGGTGAATTAACGATGCGCATGCCTTTACCACCTCCACCTTTGATGGCTTTAATGAGAACCGGGTATCCAATGCGTGCGGCTTCTTCCTTGAGAAATCTGGGGTCTTGATTCTCACCATGGTAGCCAGGAACTACGGGAACATTAGCAGCTTCCATGATGATTTTAGATTCACTAATTGAGAAGAGGATAAATAACAACTCAGCAACCCTTTTTGATCTAAGAACAACCTTTTAGATCCCATAGAACGAATCGCGCTGGCAGGAGGACCAATGAAAGTGATACCTTCCTTCATAAGTAAATCTGAAAACTCGGCATTTTCAGATAAGAATCCATAGCCAGGATGAATGGCCTAAAAGAATTCTAATCAAAATGCTGAATTTCCCAATAAGTTAAATAATCTAAAACATACCTGAGCCCCACTACGCTTCGACACATCGACAATCTTATCCATTCTCAAATAGCTTTCTGAGGACGCAGCTGGACCGAGCAAATAAGCCTCGTCGGCCTAGTTTGTATACACGACATCAACAACTTCGTATATGAACATAGATGAAATTTGCGAGCGAATTACCATCTTGACGTGAAGAGCATCCCTATCCGGCTCGCTGTACACAGCTACAGTTTTTATCCCAAGCTTCTTTGCTGTCCTAATTACTCTACACGCAATTTCACCACTATACACCATAATACAGGGTATGAATGATCTCATCCTTAAAATAAAAAGAATAGGATATGGGGGAGGGAATACCGATTTGCGATAAGTATTTTATCGAATAGTGGTTTACGAACTATGGAAAGATTAAAAAACAATGTCAATAAACACAAACAGGAAGCATTATGGATCCTTAGGATGCCTCAGCTCTGCTAACCCTCCAGTCGTCCTTAACTCTTACAGTAGAAATTTTTAAGGATGCTTACCTGTCACACCTGATGAGTAACGCGTCCATATACGATTTGTACTGATGTTTATGATTCTTGGATGAGCAGCGCGGATTGTTCGCGCAGAATTAAGTAACATTGCCATTGAAAGTCGAAATGCTACAACAGAAACAACTCAAAGGAACGCGGGGGGACGTGGGAAATTTTTTTATTGAGTGCTGCGGACTCTGGGTCATAATTTCTTGTTTCACTTCGTGAATTTTCTTAATCTTTTTTTATGTTGAATTGCCCCTCATTTTATTTCTATATTTTTTGTACGCTCCTTTGAATGTTTAAACGAGAAGATGAGAAAATTATGCCTTTCGGTGTATTGAGTATGCAGCACATAAAGCCATGATTAGCAATATTTTCTAACCAATGTAAATTCTGATTCTGCATTCTACTTAGTGCCAAACGATCCTTATATTCGGCTACGACGCCCTCCGCGAGGGCTATTTGTTAGAGCAGAAGACCCTAACAAGTGTATAAAAGATAAAGACTGCCCACCTCCTCAATGTCCTTCTTGTCCTCAGGACCAAAAATGTGTCCTTGTTACCCGTTCGTGCAATTTGTGCGCGTCGGCCAAGTGTGTGCCTTTAGCACAAATCGCCGATGTTTCCACTGGTCCTCAGGGTGGAAATAATACAAACTGGACATTAATTGGAGGTGTGATTGGCGCTATTGGCTTTGTCGTCTTACTTGTTGGAGTTCTTTTGTATTTTTGGCGCAAAAAAACGCGAGGCACAAATGTAGTTAATTCGAAAAATCTGAATGATAATGGCAGGCCATTAGAAGAGGTCAGTATTACTAGCTAATTCCAGCATATTTCAATCTGCATAACTATATAATATATATTTCTTTAGATTAGAGCTGGTCCTCTATCTCAAAATTATGATATACCAACCAATGACGAAATTGGCCCACGAGCAACAATTATTAAAACGGCGAATCGCGTTAACCTTGGAGAGAGACGAACGTCTGATAAGGGTGGCGATCCGTTGTTGGTGACACGTGCACGCCCTAAGCTAGTACGGGTTGTCTCCAAACGTAAACCCAAAACGGAACCCGGTGTAGAACTGGTAGACTCAAAAGACTACGCATCTGGTATGAGTAGTACTATTGAACCAGCAATATTAATGAATGGAGTGCCCACGAATGAGGGTAATGATATCCCGCAATCCCTGAATGCAGAAAATGAAAATTCTACAACCAAGGATGAATATAGCCCAATCACTATTGCTTTCGATGGAGATGATTCCAAGGCGTTGATCCAAACAACCTCGGCAAATGCGAACCAAAGCAATATGGACAAGAAAACCTGAGGCATAAATAATTCAAATTAATAGCATATCTCCGTAGATACGTACTCAAATACTCTGGTTGAAAAATTTATCATTTTTGTATCACTATGTGTTCATTTATTTATGCAATGTGCTATTTCTACCCTTTTCTCATTTTATTAACACGGCCTTCATGTTATGATCAGCTTCGCCTCACTTTTACATTATTTATTCAAACACCTAAAGTAAGATATAATAAGTACTCCATAAAATGCATTCATTCAAGCTCCAGCTCTTATCTCACCTCTCCTGAGCTGACTAAATTTCTCGGGGTAAAATCAGCAGGATTGTGCTTAAGATATACATTTGTGAGCGTATATTAACGAGATATCCTCGGTATATAGACCATCATCTATTGACTAACTCTAGCAGCGGATCAAGTCATCAGAGCAATACCAACCCTTGAATAAGTCGCGAAAAGTGAACTCGAATCTATCCTCCCTAAAACATATACTAATTCATATCCAACTAGAGTGGGCTTTTATATGATAATTTAGCTTTTTTATTCGATTTTATCTATTACATAGAGTGAATATATCAATAGGAATAGCGAACAAGTGCCATTTTAATATACATGCAAAGAACATCTACGACTTCATCACATTATCCGGTACACCTTCGGGCCGTGGAACCCGCTTACTCTCCCATGAATCCAGCTCTTCTTCGTGTGCTTGGAGTCTCTAAAAGAATGATTAGTTATTAAAATAATGTACTAGAATATTACTAGAGCTTTACCCAATATTCTTCTTGTAAACTTAGGCGTCGCTTGCCTTTGCTCATGTTGAGTTCATCTTCTTTCTTCAACTAGCGGAGGCAAAGAGATAAAATTAATAAATGTCAAAAAGAGCCAACATCATATTACCCATTAATTCAATTGTTTTCATGTAATTGATTTTTTCAATATCGGTGTGGATCTTACCTGAGTTACACGATGCTCATGATGCTCGTATCTTGTCTTGGTGAACTGCTGTAAACCAAATGATCCAACCACAAGAACTGTAATAAATGGAAGCCCAAAAAAGACGAAAGGCCGGCGCTTGATAAACGAGTTGAGACCTCCTAATTTTGGATTAAGCGGCCGACTTTCGAACGTTGGCATTCTTTAAAGATCTGTATTGAAGTTCTGTTTCCACTCCAACGCTTTTAACAATTTAACAGTCACTATATACAATCTTAATTAAAGCAGGCATGCTGAGTTGTCTTTTCGAGATTCAGATATTCTCAAAAATATTAGTAGCTCTTGAAGTAGCTCATGTGATGACCCATTTATAAAAGTCTCAGTAAATCATGTCATCTCCAGTCCAATACAAATATTTGATCTCAAGGTAAAGCTTTTTTCATGTACGCTCCAAACGCCGTTATCTTGTGTTTTTCCTAATCTATTCCTTTAATTTTTTTTATCTTAATTAATATAACAAATAGATCTGGAGACATTGTGTTCTCGATAGTTGTCGGGGTAGGAGCGTATTTCTTATATGAGCGAGACAACCCACGCCCTGAAGGCCGCAGCCTGGTAGAATTACTAAGAAGAAAAATATCTACTCGAAAACCAGAGAATGTCGATGAGAATAAATAAACTTTGATGGTTTATTTTATAGTTTGTTCAGGGTTTCATCCTCCTTATTCCTGACTCTTACTTGTACAAAATAACCACAAATATTGAGAAAATATTAGAGCCTGAAACATTAATGGTTTATTAGTATTATTAACAAGTAAGCGGAAATGATATAGAACAACAGGGTATATAAACATAGCAATAATAACAATTGCAGCGAAGTGGTATAGATGTCAGTCGTCTTTCAACGCATTTAGACGATTTAATCTTTTCACATAGCGTCCATATGTGCTACCTCCAGTGAAAACAAAGAATCTCCCATATGATGCAATCAACGCGTCCA
Organism: Calcarisporiella thermophila; assembly: GCF_041956535.1. NCBI lineage: Eukaryota > Fungi > Calcarisporiellomycota > Calcarisporiellomycetes > Calcarisporiellales > Calcarisporiellaceae > Calcarisporiella > Calcarisporiella thermophila. Next base: position 707,179 of record NW_027192194.1, read on the forward strand.
CCATCGGCATAAGCCGCCCGCTGGGTATATCGTCACTGTGAATTTTTAGAATATCCTGAGACATATCGTGTAGGGTAAATGTACACGGGAATTCTTCCACGATTGGACGGAAAGTAGTACGAACATGTGGGCTCTCCGGTGAGTCTGTGGCCATGAAGACAAGCGACCAGCGACCATAATATCTGGCGTTCCTTTTACATTCCTCCAGGTTCGGACGAGTTCCGATGGCTGGCAAGGGGGGCGGCTCTTTCTTGATTTTGGATTTCCGTCGCCCTATTACCTTTTTCAGCTTATCGCGCAACTCCAATAAGTTCTCTCTCTCGTGCACTGCGTAATAACCGTCGCCAATCCGCGCTTGCACCGAAACAAACTCGTTGCCCAACAGGGTAACAACACGTTTTGCCGCAGCTATCACTTCGGGATGGCTAAAGACAATGGTCTCCTGTATAAGGTCGAACATTGCCTTACTCTCTGGTAAATTCATCGTAACACGCTCGGATCCAAACAAGGAACCAAATCGTACTAACTTCGCCGAGTGCTTCCTCAAATCCTCGGCCATTAAGCGAATCAAGTAGGGCTTCAGTCGTTGCTGGTCATTCCTCTCATATTGGTCAAATATTTTGTAATCTTTTCGAGTAGCATCGTGTAGCATTAGCACTTCCGTTTTCTCGTCCTTGATATCAAGCATGCGGTTAAGATCTGCCCGCGCATCATCTAGAAATATCATGCGCACTTTTTTCTCGATTGCGTTGAAATTAAGGAGTTTGTTGAATGGAACATAAAAGACCTTGTTGGTGATGGATTTACAGGGTCGACTCGGTCGAAGACTCAAGCAATCGTCATAGCCGTTTTTTAAGAAATCGAAAGTGCGAAAAGGTATTGCCCTACCAAGATTGGCCGGAGGGACAATGAGGGTGCGATTTAGCATGTATGCAATGCGAATTGCGTTTTCTATAATGTAAACGAATGTTAATCTTGTCCCAACCTTACTGAGTAGATATTTGGGAAAGTACTGACCCAAAGCACCTCTTTGATTATGGAATCCCGAATGTAGATAAAAGGTAACAAACTTCTCCTCACTCTGCCCAGGAGAATTGACCGTTTTTTCTATATATTTTGCTGCTGGGCGACCGTGGTCTACTAAAGTATAAATTTAGTGAAAGAAGAATTCAATGCTAATTCAACCATGCGCACCCATCCATCGCGTTGCTCTGAGAATGACAAGCGGTGTTACCGCTGTGCTCTCAAGGGTGATTTGATAGAAGAGCGAGAGTGTTAAGAGCACGAAGAGGACACACCAGGTAAATATTTGCCTATCTCTATGTACACCCATTACCAAGCTACTATCGAGGATAACTTAAGAAAAAGTTATGAATTGGAAACGGGAGAACGGAATCAATAGAGGGCCAGTCTGAAATTGTGTCGAGGAATGGAACAATAAATGGGTGAAAGCTGAACAAAGAATTCGAACAACTATTTTGCAATAAAAAATGGATGGGTGGGTATAATTCTAAAAGCCATCACAAGAGTAATCGTAAGACCGCGGTAAAGGAAGAAAGGAAGATAAGGAGAGGGGAAGATGAATATAAGGAAATATAGCCATCCAGAAATGGAACACGCGAATATATGGTTAAATTTAAGTTGGTTTTTCCTCTTCGAGCCGCATATTTTCATTCCACGCTTATTTCTTTGGCAAGTCACAAAACTACGGCATGTGATCGGAATGCACCGAGGCCCTGGCTTTAATATAGGGAAAGTTGTTTTTTGAATGGGAGATCTCATTGTTTTAAGGCATTTTGTTGACTCCAGTCATCCTTTTAATAAATCTAGAGGACCTCTCCGTAAATATCGATGCATTTTAAAGAATGCCATTTTTTTTCCTCAAGTATTCACTTTTTTATGTCTAGTGATTATGAAACACGACTGGCCGATGAAACATTAATGCTAAAATTTTCAACTTTTGACCAACGAATACAATGTAGCTAATAGTTTGGTAACCATCGGAAATACGAAAATTGGATGAACATCAATTTTCCAACTCATTGTGTGTATATCGGTCTATATTAGAGTGGTTGTGATTGAGGTAGAAATTGGAGATATAAAAGCACATGTCTACACACGGTTAATGAAATTAATCTAGCGGAAGGCCGAGTATGCGAAGTGCATCCTGTACTGCCTCCTTAGGTCCACTATGTTTTGTTTTCTCGTCACTCAGCTTCACGACGGGAATTCCGCGGCACTCACTCAGCTTGATCACAATGTTCATTGGGACACTTTTTCCTCCCCCCTTTCGCTCAAAGTCATTTGTGAAATTGGTACCAATACCAAATGCGCACTTTACACCGGATGAGTCACAATGTTCTTTCAGCTGAATGGCTAGCTCTGGAGTGAGTGAATCCGAAAACATAATAACCTTCTGCGATGCATTTATCCCTAGGGTCCGATAGTGCTCTACGACACGATCTACGAACCCAAACGGGTCGCCACTATCATGGCGGACACCACTAAAGGCATTGGCAAGCTTGCCTCCGAAATCACGGAAAAAGACCTCAGTTCCAAACGTGTCTGTTAGCGCAATTCCCAGCTGTCCCTTGTAGGTATCGTGCCACTTCTCTAGAGTGAGTCGATTTGCATTAGCTACTCCCTCAAGTGCGCTCACACCCATAAAGAGTTCATGTGCCAGAGTTCCGACAGCAGTAAGGCCATATTTGTGCGCAAAGTGGACATTGCTTGTCCCCACCAATTTTCCTTGGCTGCCTGGATTTTCAAGTAAATGCTCCTTATTTGCACGAGCTAATACGCGTACTACAATATCCTGAGTGTAATAGTCGCGGCGCCGGCGAGTTCCAAATTCACTGAAAACACATCCATGCTGCAAGAGCTTCATTGCCTTTGCCTTTGCCCTGCTCTCCTGACCATCATAGTTCCAATCAAGGTCAACGAAACGGAAGTAAGCTTCGCTGACTAGAGCGAGCAGAGGTACTTCATATAGAATAACTTCATGCCAAAATCCTTGAATGTTTAGCTGGAGATCTCCATCGCTATCCAAACTTATATTCACTTGTTCTGCTGGCCGATAACGGAATGACTGCAGAAATTCGAGATATTCTCTAGAAAAAAAGGAATATCCTTCAAGAAATTGGCGCTCGTCCGCTGTAAGACTTAATTTCTCAAGGCCTATTAAAGTTGAAATTAAATAGAACCAATATAAGCAATTTAGAAAAACAATATAATATTTAGGACAGAAATGCCCAGAATCTATGTATCGAAGATACTAACCTTGAATCCGCGACTTTAGCCATTCTATCGCAGGCTCATTTAGTCTGATAGTTGGCGATCTATTTTTGAATCGGTACTTTACGGGAATGTCACGAAAATGGATGAACACAAACTGCTGCATGGTAAATTTATAAAGATCATTATCGAGAATCGAGAAGGGGATATCCTGATTTGTCGGCAAGGAATGAATGCCATTATTTGCATTTGTAGTAAGGTCCTGCATCATTGTTAAGGGTCTGAATCTTCGCTTCCAGTGCAGCAATCTTTACAGGTGCAGAACGTACGTATTAGTCGCGCCACGAAAGGTCTTTTTTTATATTGGTAAAAATTACTATTTTTTTTTGTTGTCAGCCTGTAAGATTTAACCCTAATATAATAATTAAACTGTGCGGGGGTCGAACGCTCTATGACTTTTCTTCAGTTTTCTCCTATATTCAATGGATGCATCGAAAATAACGCGCATCGTTTTCATCGCACTTGTTCTCGATATTCTCGCATTCACCATTATTCTACCCTTATTTCCACGACTCATTCACTTTTATAACTTTTCAGAAGATAAGGTATACAAGTGCTGATTAATATTTACTGACATTTCAACTCTAGCGAAATTGACCTCGATGTAACTCCTCTCTACCTATTTAGAGCTGGCTATTGGAATGGTCGCTAAAATGTATGGCTGAGTTCCGTCGTTTAGTTGGGAGATTTGTCCCTGTTTCGTCTTCATGGGACACCGTCTTATTAGGTGGGGCGCTTGGCTCCCTGTTCTCATTTCTACAGTTCCTCATATCCCCTGTAATCGGCTCTCTATCGGATCGTTGGGGCAGAAGGACTGTTCTGCTTTTCTCCATGGTAACATTTCGCTTTATTTTTTTTTCTTTCTCATGGAGAAAAGAGCCCTGGCCATCTATTTTTTTTTTCTATTCCTTGGCATATTTCTAACTCTATTTCATCTTTCTAGCTGGGCAATATTGCATCCAGTTGTCTTTGGATGACTGCAAAGACATTCGAACGCTTTGTACTCGCCCGTGTTGTTGGAGGTTTGAGCGAGGGAAACGTTCAACTTTCCATCGCTATCGTATCGGATGTTACGACCAAAGAGACACGTTCACGGGCGGTTGCCCTTGTTGGAATTGCCTTCGCGATATCTTTCACCATTGGTCCTGCAATAGGTGCATATTTCGCCTCCAAGGATATTTCGAGCGTACACCCCAAACTCATTGAGTGGGGGTTCAATCCATACTCCACTTCAGCCTTGATCTCCTTGATTCTCCTCATCATCGAAATCATGTTTATTTATATCTTCCTCCCTGAAACCGCAAACATATCCCGAAAACAGGAGTCGGGCTCCTCCAAGTCCACTGAAAAACACCCTCAACTAAGTGCTACGGAAAAAAACAAGCGTATTGATAATCTTCGGGTTCTCTCCGCTCTTCACTTCGCCTTCCTCTTTATTTTCTCTGGGATGGAGTTCACGATAACCTTTCTCACGTTTGATCTCTTTGACTTCACTCATATGCAGCAAGGGAAACTCTTGGGATTTATAGGGATTCTTTCTTCTCTGTTCCAGGGGGGATATGTGCGCAGAAGAGCACATAGTGTAGGAGAGAAGAGAGTTGCCTTACAAGGGATGGCATCATGCGCGCTTGCATTGGCGTGTATAGCTGGAGTTGCAGCTTTTCCTAGTCTTGGCCTGCTTTATACGGGGGCTGCCCTGTTGGCCTTCACCTCAGCAAGCGTTGTGACCTGCCTCACTGCTCTTGCCTCATTACAATGTGACGGGTTACAATCAGGTGCGGAAGATGGAAGAAAAGGAGCAACCCGATATGCAGGCGCAGGGAGCACTTTAGGAAAGTTCCGCTCCTGGGGTCAGCTTGGCCGTGCACTGGGACCCATCGCTGCATGCTCTCTCTACTGGCTCCAAGGGCCAATGCGATGCTATGGCATTGGTTCCCTATCCATGGCATTAATTGCCAGTCTATTTTCCAGAGTTCTAGTTGATATTGATACTAAAAAGAAAAAAAATGTTTAGACCATTTCTTCAACTAGTCATCTATTAATTTATATTCTACTGTTCTTTTTCATGGCACACTATCAGCCCGCAATATAAATAGCATTCTTCTTTCTTAAACTGGAGGATCAGTTTGAGTATGTTGGTATTATAATACAAAATACATTCTTAGTAGATATGTATGAAAGGTAAAGAAATCGTAAGCCATATGATCAGAATGTCACTCGAATAAACAATGCAAGAAAATGGTGATTATTTTATTGAATTTGTCAACAAAAATTTGCACCAGTCAAGGGTTGCATTCAATAAATAGAGTAAAAAAACTAAACATAATAGGAGACATAAAACGAAACATCAAGTATCCAGTAGAGAGGTGATATACCAAGAGTATTGGATTCATTACACATTCGCGTTTGTATTTCTACCCCAATTCGGGATCCACTTCTCCCTTCTCTTCTCTTGGTTTGTACTTGTCTTCATCCGCTTGGATCTCTTTCCGCCAGCCCCATCTTTTGCTTAACCAAAGAACAAGGTATACAAGCCCGATCAATACTGGCACTTCGATCAATGGTCCTACTACCGATGCAAGTGCCTCTTCAGAATCAATCCCAAATGTTGCTACAGCTACAGCGATTGCCAGCTCGAAATTGTTACTTGCGGCAGTGAATGTTTGCGTGACGGCAACTTCATATTCTGCGCCAAGACACATCCGCAAGAAAGATAAAGTTAAGAAGAAGATGATAATAAAATAGGCCAGTAGCGGAACAGCTACACGCACCACTGGAACGATATTTTCAATGACCTGTCGGCCTTGCATGCCAAACATAATGACAATCGTGAAAAGGAGTCCAAGCAGTGCGGTGGGCCCAAAATAAGGAAGGAAGCAGGTGTTGTACCAACGACGTCCAGCGATGGAGAGAAGAACAAATCGTGTAATGACCGCGGCAGCCAATGGTATCCCAAGAAAAATGAGAACAGAACGAGCAACATCCCACACACTAATGAATCCGACCAGTTTATCAGGAGTAGCGCCGAACCAAGAAGGCACAACATTAAGATAGAAATAAGCAAACGGACTGTAAAGGGCTATCTGTAGTAGAGAATTGATAGCCACAAGGATAGCGCAATACTCGGAGTCTCCACCAGCGATTTGATTCCAAATGAGAACCATCGCAATACATCGTGCCAACCCCACTAGTATCACACCATTCCGATACCCGGGCAAGTCTGGCAAGGTAGCCCAAGCCAAGGCAGTCATGATCGCAGGCGCAATAATCCAATTTAGAGTAATTGAGATAGCAAGCTGCTTCCAAATGGAGCGGGATATCAAGATTTGCGGGAGGAGTTCGAATTGAACCTTACAAAGTATCGGATACATCATCCAGAGAAGTCCGATGGCAATGGGGATGGATATACCGTTGAGTTGGAGATGATTGAATGCGTCGCCCATGCCAGGTACGAAATACCCCAATAAGATGCCTAGAGCTATGGCAAGAATAATCCAAAGGGCTAGCAGACGATCTAGCCACGATAAACCCCGTATGACATTTGTTCCGATTGTTCCTAATATCATAGAGAGGGAAAAAATGAACGAGAAATTATTATAATTGGATAGTGGGCTAAATTCATACCTTTCTTATCGAATCTCTGGCTGACAGCACCGCTACACGATGCTCGAGATGAGGATAAGTCCATTCTTGTTGAGGAAGTGATATTGTTTTCGTGCGTATTTTCCATAGCTATTTCTGGAACAGAGTTTTGAATGAGAGGGGTGAATTAGCAGCGAATTCATTTTTCACACAAGCTTACCATCTAATTTTCGGCACCTGCTCGCATAGCAGAATTGCAATTACCTTCGTTTATTATTTTGAATCCTCGTTTTCAAGTAGTTGCTCTATGAATTGTCTCTATATAAATAAAGTGGAAATCCTTAAATATCAATATATGGTAATTGACAAGCGTTAACGTTATAATTAGTTAACTATTGGTCGAGAGCATGCTAACGAGAGATCGATTTTGTGATTGGTGGGGATGACAGTTTTGATTGATATTAAGCCCATGATTATAGATCGATCTCTTCTACATAAAAACCCATACGGTGAGTGGCAAAATTGGACAACTCAAAAGCTTTCTGTGGCTTTATTCAAATAACGCAATTTACCATTGGTATTTCTCAATATTGCAATAATATTTAGAGGCTCTCCTTAGTCCTGATCCTTATTCATCGTTTCATACCATGGCTACTATTAGACCAAAAAATGCTGAGGGCTACCCTCCTGTTAGCGAAGAGCTGGAGCTGCCTCTTATCGAGGCTGAAGATCTGGCCAAGACCATCCGCGAGGGCGATAAAGATGTGCTTGTAGTCGATTGTAGGCGGAATGATTTTGCGGTTAGAATTGGTTTTGCTGCAATCGAAACACAATTAAGGCTCCATTTCTTTCTGTAATAACAACAGGGAGGGCATGTCAAAGGAGCTATCAACGAGCCAGCGCAATCATTCGCGGAACGTGCTGAACTTCTTGCTCAAAGCATACCACAGAAAAAGGTAGTTTTTTACTGCATGTCCTCAAATGGCCGCGGACCTCGTTGTGCGGGATATTACCAGCAGGCATTGAATAATCTCGGAATCAAAGATAAAAAAGCTTACGTGTTGAAGGGGGGAATCTTGAAGTGGGTAAAGAATTTCAGCAATGAAGATGACCTAACCGAAGGATATGACGAAGACTGGTGGAAACAACAGTCCAACTAATTTTGATCGTTTCTCCCTTTTTTTTACTTATGTTTGGTTCAATAAATACATACAAATATTTGCTATTCAAGTGCTAATTTTGATATCTGTTTAAAGAGCTGCATCCGAGGAGTGCTAAGACATAATATTTCGACGGCATTTTATGCCTTAGATACAACAATTTATCACTTGGCGCTGATATGCTAGACTGTGAGCAATCCAATATGGAAATATTATTTAAATAAAAAAGAGAATATAATACACTCTTTGAAGTAATTAAATCTTGTTTAAAGGGTGAGATATATAGCTTTCTAAGCGATAGCATCATCCACCGAAGACGAGTCGCAGGATTAAATAAGTGACACAGCCCAAAAATCTCACTGCACTCAGGAAAGCCACGGCCCAGAATATAAACTAAGAAAACAAGACTCAATTATGCGCAGATAAGGTTGGGAAATGCATTTATAGTTACCGTTAAATAAGGATTAAAGCCTCTTCTCACGTCTTGGTTATTCGAGATTAGATCGTTGAACCAATCACTGGTCATGGTAATGATGAGCAGCGCGTTTGAGAAAGCCCAGCTTAACACGAGATTGGTACGGAACAGCTTATAGTAGTCCTCCTGTTTTGTTTTCGCATCACGCTTCTGCTCTTTTTTCACTTCAGGGACCGAGAGCTCGCGCAACATCTCTTCATAGGCAGCACTGATATCATGCTGTTCCACCGGCATCTCGACTCGAACGATTTGCTTACCACTCTCAGATTTCGTCACTGGTGCCGCCCCAAGACTAGCTGCGTTGTTATCGCCCTTTGTGCCCCACGAGACGTCATGGGTATTGCAAAATGCATATACCATCAGGATATTGATGTAGGAGGGCATAAGCAGGAGATATTGCAAAAATGAAGTGAACATATGCCAGGGCTCCAGGTGCAAAAACGAGGCGACAAAGTAGAGAAGGTAGGTCGAACCAAGGGATATGACAATATCACGGAAAACAGGTGAGGTGCGCAATAAAACAAGAGTCTGCTTCCAGCCTTCGAGCGTCTTTGGCACTGAATGGTAAATCGTGAAGCCGGAAACGTAGAACTAATCAACGAAGTAGGTTATGTATCAGCATCATTAGGGGGACATACCAGTTGCCTACCATAATCATCATAATCACGCCAAAGAGCACAACACAAATTCGATACAGCCACTTGGATCCTTGAGGACGATTGCCCAAAGCAGAAATAAAGATGATCACGATAACCTAAATGTAGACAGAGGTCGGTCAGAGCCATCCATTTAGAGTAGAGCATCACGTGTCTCGTGTATACCATAATGTAGAGGTTTCGCATGACTGGAAAAATCTTCTCCCCATACGTGAAAAATGGGTCAGGCACCCCTGTGTCTATTTGCCTTGTTATTTCTTGCCCGTTGATTTTCTCGGTGATCTTGATGGGGAAAGATGCCTTCCCGAGGAAGAAGAACGCTAGATAGAAGTTAGCCTAGGAGAGATAAATGATTAATCACCACACCATAATGCGATTGAATATATGGTCTACCAGCGCAAACCAATTGAAGAGCAGATTGATTCCATTATAAAAGAATTCAAACGTCAACAGCAGCTTTCTAAAGAAATTGTGTCCAGAATTGTAGATTCGGTAAAAGTGCAATGTGCCATAGACTGCTGCAAAAAATGATCCATTCAGCCATCTTCTTCGTTGTGAGATGAACTCGGGGAGGTTGTCGGGAACATCGGTCTCAGCCTTAGCGGATTTAACATACTTAAGAAGCCACGCCTCATTTCGTTTAGCGACAAGCTCGAAACATAAGATGCGGTCTTCAGCAAGGTACATGTTAGCTTCGAATATCCCGGCGTCAGTCGCGCCACCGTGCAATTGTTCGCCTTTGAAGTATGAGGCTAGGGGGCCAACGCCAGGAGCTGAATCCTTAAGTGCGCGATACCGATAGGCTGAAAAGGCTCCGGGAAGCACGGAGATGTATCCGAAAACGGATTCGAGAGGCTTATCCAGGATGTTCGACATTTTATATTCGAAATTTTGCGAGGCAACCAGCGGGTTGAGTAGATTAGTCCAGCCCCGACCGAGCTCGGCGCAGATCTCACCGCAAGCACCTCCCACGTTAGGATTGCGATCAAAGGCTGTAACAAGATTGCGTAAGACCATAAAATTGCTTTTCTATCTTCAATCAACACAAGCATACCCTTCCAGAGATGATAAATCGAAGTCGAGCTAGGCTTTGTCCCTACGTCCAGCAAGATGCAGACGTGCGGGTTAAGCAGTGGAGCAAAAGCGTTGAAAAACCATCGATGCGAGTTCAGTTTCTTCTTGTTCTGCTCCTTTAGGCAGAACAGGACTTGTACAGGGACAGCACACTTGTCTGAGCCGTGCACTTGCATCTTGGTATCGAGCATGGTCTGCACTGTATATTCAAACAGGTGGCCCGTGACAGGTTTCCCGGCAACCTCAGACTTGGCGATGCCCTCCTGGTAAACCCCCATTGCTCCCAGGACTTTGAGAACGCGCGGGTTTATCTTGTTACGGCCATCGGAGACAATGCATGCCACGATCTTCTGCCACCCGTCTTGTCCCCATGTCTTGGACCGCGACCGACTACAGAGGTGCATTACGTTCTTGATGACGGAATTCATTGTTTTGAGAAATAGCTCCTCATCCTCCTACGGAATAAAAAGAGGCTTGGTTTAGAACTCATCCAAGAGAGACCCGGATAGACTCCGTACATTATACATGGTCATCACAATGAAAATCTCGGTTTTCCTTCTATACAAGTAAGGGCGGAGAGTGTATCTCTCATTAATAAAATCGTCGGGATCGCAAGTGACAGCGGTGTATCGCATATATTGGAACTCTTCTCCCTGGGTATATCTCACATTACGTAGCACCTTCTCTGGAACTGGACAGTCGAGAACTAGATTCCCTTGCACAAGCTCTACATGGCGAAATGACTAGGAGGAAAAACGAAACAGCTTATATGAGCTTTCAATATAGTTGGCACGCAGAGCGAGTAAGCAAAATACCTGTCGATTTTTAGCACGCTGTGCTCTCTGGCGTTGCTCATACTCCATATCAATTCGGTGTTCATTCCCACTATATTGATTCCTACGGTAATTAGGCGAGGTATTATGGCTTGGATATGCACCAGGTGAGTGATTATCCACGGAGTATCCCGTTGAAGAGTTGCTCATCGGTTCTGGAGCGCGGTGCTGGACCATGGCAATATGCTCACTGTCGTTGGTGAAGAAAGAATATTGGTCATCTTGCTGCTGATAGTCATAAGTGCGCTGATGATGACGGTGATGGTCGCGAGTCGTTTGGCGAGGGGGATAGCCGCCTCTTCCACCCGAGTGCGAGTGCAGCGGTGACGGTGGCTTTTGAGAATGGTAACCTGCATTATAGGCGCCATCCAAAGGAGTGTTCATATAAGACATGTTATTGGGTATATTAAGGGATAGTAATTCACGAAATAAATAGAAATTAAGAGGAAACGAATCGAATTGTTAGGAGAGGAGTAATACGACAACCATCAGTGGTGAATTGAAATTAGCATCCATAAAGCTTTGTGGACCAGGCCAGTAAATGTCTTTGACTAAAGGATGATACTGGGGAGGCAGAAATGGGTATTGACGCGAATAAAGAAGGGATGGGGGCGAGAGGATTGTGTAGAGGATTATAGGAGTATTGGAAATGCGCGTGGAGTCCAAAGTTACAGTTTCTTCGAGACAGACGAGGATACCCGGCGTCAAATTAGGAAGGGGAAGAATGATAACCGCAAAGGTGGCACAGAACCTTAATTCCACACCTTGGCTTCTAGATTGGTCTCCTCATTTAGAGAATAACAATAATATACTCAACTATAGAAGCTCTGAAGACTGGCTACGAATTAGAGCTTGGATGGCCCTCTGTTAACATTCTTGGGCAGTTGTGCTTTTAGTGCCAGCGAGCGTACAAAATTTAGATTGTGCGGAACATAACTGTCTATAAATATAACCTCGTGGTTACACACAAAACACGCAAACAATTCAATGCAGAGCCTATGACGTCGATGAGTAACGTCACCGGGTGCAACTCTACGATCTCACCGGGCTTTCTCCCTCCCCCCTCTCCAAAACCTCCCGCTCCTTTCCCCAAAAAAAGATATATCCCATTTGAAGATAGTCCAGTGTGTCAATAAAAGTTATTATTGCCATTCCGGAAGCCTCCTCCCCTCCTGGCCCAATTATCTCTGGAAAAGGGGATTTTACGAAGATAGCTTGCTCTGATCCCCCTCCTGTGTTCACGATTGGGTCTTGTGCTCACTATGGAACGAGACATACAAATGGACGAATTCTACGACGGTAGGTGCTGTCTGTTAATTTACCAGTCTTAATCCACTCTCCAAAGTTGAATGTTGTGCTAATCTTTAGACATAGCTAATGAGAGCGAATTTGAATGCGACTCTTGGATAGAGTGGTTCTGCGTGCGCACGGGAGGCTACTTCGTGGAGGTCCCTGAGGAATTCATCGAGGACGAGTTCAATCTTACCGGTCTTGCCAATCTTGTGCCTTACTATCGTGATGCTCTCGAAATGATTCTGGACATTGAATCGGACGAGGACAACTACGGCGCGCCAGACGAAACCCTTGTAACGCAGAGCGCAGAGTTGCTCTATGGCCTTATCCATCAACGATATATCATAACAAGAGCAGGGCTGGAAGACATGGTAAATCCATTACAATGGTTGCTCTATCCCCGTACTAAACGAACACACGTATGTATTTGGGTGACTAGCTGAACAAGCTTGAGCAGGGTCATTTCGGAACTTGCCCAAGAGTCTTTTGCCGGAGGTGCATCGTTGTTCCGTGTGGGAGATACGATTACCCAGGACTCGACACTCTCAAGCTGTACTGCCCAAACTGCCAAGATCTCTATAACCCAACCAACTCACGCTATTCCACCATCGATGGTAAGCATTCTCGCGTCCCCCTCCATTCTTGCGCCTCATCAATGATCGTCTCTGATCCCTTCTTCTAAGGTGCCTATTTTGGGACGACCTTTCCCCACCTCTTCTTTCATACATATCCTGAGCTCCTCCCTAAAACGAATACAAACAAATGCTATGTTCCGCGCATCTTTGGATTCAGGGTCTCCGAAAAAAGTAGGTCTGGTCCGCGAATGGAATGGTTGCGGAAGAAGCCATTGGAAAAGGGTGAGCTAGACAAAGTTGAGAGCGACTATGAAAGCAGCGATAGGGAAATGCCCGACGGGACGCTAGAGGACGATGAAGAAAGGGATAATTTAGATGACATTGAAGAAGACACAAAGAACACGAGCGAAAATACGCAACTTGGCACGCAGCATCGTGTGAATAGATAAGCATGAATAAGCTCTATGAATCGCCGTCCCCTCCGACAGCCACCCAAGACTACCAAGCAATAACATTCCCTTCTTGGTCTCCCTTTCCCCCACTTACTATCTCTAAGTATCCTCCCATCACCTGCATCATCCTCTTGCAATCAAAAAGAAAAGTGCTTCTCTTCCCTCCCCCCCCCCCCCCCACAATAATTTGAGCCGAATGAGGAGCAATATGGACACTTTTCATGATATATATTATTTCTGATTATTCTATTTTTTTTTTGTAAATATGTTTGTGGATGTAAGTTCTGAAAAATAAAATGGAAAAAAATAACCATTTTATTATCATTATTGTCAATATTATTCACAAGTTAAAATCCGAAAAGCGCCCTCGCTCCTCTAGTTGTCAGCAATTTCCTGCTGGACAAACTCGGGGTACTTCTTGATCACCTCGTCCCAAGTCGTTGTCTCTTCGCAGAGCTCTTTAAGCAGCTGCAAGATAACATCCGATTTTTCACGGATTTGCTTGGTGGTATCACGCTCACGCAGAGTCACCGTGCCGTCCTGTACCGACTGGAAGTCGATGGTGACTGCGAACGGCGTACCAAGCTCGTCATTGCGCGCGTACCTGCGGCCAATGGAGACACCCGAGTCGTCCACCTTGGATGTGATGCCGAGTTTGCGCAGCCGGGAGGAGAGTTCCTGCACCTTCGGGACAAAAGCCTTGTTGGAGCTCAGTGGAGTCAGGAGACACTTGAATGGGGCCACAATGGCGGGGAAGGAGAGCACCGCACGCTGTTCGTCGTCTTCACGAGTCCAGTACGAGTGCTCAATGAGCGAGTAGAGGATGCGGCCGATACCGAAGGATGGCTCGATGACGTTAGGAGTGTATTCGCGAACTGTCGAAGTGAGAGATGCGTAAGTTCAATCGCCTGAGATTATGCAAAAACCCCTCCTGCAATCAACGCCAACTTACCATGTTCGGTGACCTTGGCTTTCTCGATGGTGATCATGTCTGAGCTGACCTCATACACCGCACCATCGGTGCCGGTCACGTTGGCTTTGCCGCCGGCGCTATCCATCTGGGCCTTGAGGGCCTCGAGCTGAGCGTCCTCCAACGCTAAGAGGGCCTCCTCGACGGCCTTGGCGTTCTTCTTCAAGCGCGGGCCGAACACTTTCTTGTTCACCTCAAGCTGCCACCGTTCAACCACGAGGGGCTCGGGAAGATTCTCGCGCACAACAAGCTTCTCTTTGGTACGGCGGGAATGCATCGTCAGATCGAACGCGGAGCGGTCGGCACAGCCAACACACTCGATCCAGCCCTAAGTAACAAAAAAGAAATCCCACCATCAAACCCCCGGTCTTGAGCAACTCCAAATAAAAGCCACCTACATAGCTAGTGTGGATTTCTGCGTCCCAGCAGTCGCAGGCATAATGTGCCATCTCATTGCGCATGTGCTGACGGAACCGTAGCCTCTGGGTGTTGATACCGATCTTCTTGAGGAACAGGTAGATACGGACGAGGAAGTAGCCGAGAGTTTGGTTGTCTACCAGTTTCTTCTCCACCGCCTCCCCAATGGTGATTTCGATCGGCTGTGTGTTACCCGCGAGCTGCTCGTTTGCCGAGAGTAACCGCAGTGAGACGTGTTTGACCTCATCAAAGCGGGGATGGTCCTTCTTTAGGGGATCGACGTAGTGCTCGATTTCAGCCATGTTGAACTCGCTAAATCATACAAATGCTCTATTAACACCGATTTTTTTTCATCCCGCGAGCTCTTAGCAGCAAATATTTACCGCACACGGAGTAGACCGGACCGTGGAGAAATCTCGTTACGGAATGATTTGCCGATTTGGGCGCTTGCGAAGGGCATGCGGCCATTGTTGAACTCGAGCAGTTTCTTGAAGCAGAGGAACTGCCCCTGGGCGGTTTCGGGACGCAAATAGCTGTAAGGTGACCATGAGTCAAATGCGGGGAAACACAGCATAGCAATGTATCTAGTATCCTACCCTTTCAGCGTACCGGTAGGCCCGATCATCGACTCGAACATCAAATTAAACTCGACGGGCTCGGTGAGTTCGTTACCGCTCTCCGGGTTGGTGATATTATACTTTCTAATGAGCTCGCCAAGCTCTGGGCCAGAGTAGTTGTCAATCTACACAGTCGAGTAGGTTATCCATGGGTGAGATACAGATGTCATCAATAGCATGAGATCGGGTGATGGATCATTACCTGGGCTAGGATGATCTCATACTCGGCGCGAATAGAGTCTTCAAGCTCCACGGCAGTGACTTTTCCGGCCTTCTTCTTCTTCTTGTCATCCTTCTTCTTCTCCTCTTCCGAGTTCTTCTCCTCCTTGACCTTTCGTGCAATCTTATCCCCCTCCAATCGTGCCTCGAGCACGGCTTCAACCAAGTGATCGGCGCGGAAAATTTCGCCCGTCACCTTGTCGCGTACCATCCAGTCGGCAAATTTGTCGACGTGGCCCGATGTCTTTAATACCTCCGCAGGCGTGACAATGCTGCAGTCAACTTCAAGCATATCCTCCTCGATGACGAAATGATGCCGCCATAATTGCATGATGTTGGCCTGAAGAGCGCAGCCAGTTGGCCCGTAATCATACAAACCAGCAACACCGCCATAGATCTGGAAAGAGGGTGCATAGAAGAATCGTTTTGACATGAGCTGCTCGAGAGCATTGCGGTCGAATTTTTTTTCGGCTGTCATGATGTAGAAGTCGTCGTGGGCTTTGGTGTTTGAGACAATGGTTGACGAAAAGTAGTCCACTTATTTATAATTTCTACACTCTGATTCATGCACAGCAAGTGTAAACAGAAATCATTGGCCACCAAATGAAAAAATTGGAAGTCATTTTCACTAAGATTTAGTAACCCATTATGCACTGTATTTAGCCATATGCCCATCCCCCCACAGAGCTCTGTAGGGCAACTCGGCGCGATATCCATCCATGTTTTGCTCAATAACCGGCCATTATATGATGGCACATGCGCAAAGCGTAGTAGCCATTCTATTTTTCCGTATTAGGAGCGTGTATATGTCCAGTGCTTGGTTTAAAATGAGCAGCTATTTTTCTGATGTTCTTTAGAAGAGCGCAATAAACCCTCCCGACAGATTTTACGTGATTTAATCACTTAAAAAAAAATTGGAGAGTTAGGCCGAATTCACGAGTAATCGCTTAAAAACTTAGTCGATGCCCTGAAAAATACACGTCTTTGACCAAAGCAGGAGGATCCGAAGTTATCAGATGTCTCTACTGATGAGCCAAGTTGGATTGGGGAGTTTAGAGCAACCCAAGGGCATGGGATCCCGCTATATTGGTTTTCAAGGGATATACGCAGCCATGAGTTAACTCAGTCAGGCTCTATTTTCTTAACTTTTAAGCCTACCACAGAAATAGGGAAATATTTAACGCAGCAAATGTTGGAGGGCTCACAAATGATTATCCGCCCAGCCTCTTGTAAACTCATCGGCACTTTCGTCATTCACTTGATAGTTCCATATTTCATTCATCACATTTTGTCACCGAGTAATATAAAATGAAGGACCACCGTTTCACCGTGCCTACGACTAGAGACAAAAATCCACCGCTTTCAATAGGAGAATCAACGTTATCAAGATGGCCGCGGTTTCTTCGGTAGACAACGTCGAGAAATACTACGACTCCGACCCGCAACTTGAGTGGGATCGACTAGCGGTTTACCCCACCGAATTCCATGTCACCCTCCGCGTACTTCGAGACTCTCTCCCTCCCGCGCCTGCCCGCATCGCCGATATTGGCGGGGGACCCGGGCGCTACTCGTTGGAGCTCACTCGAAGAGGATATGACGTCACCCTGCTCGATCTGTCCTCGGCCAACTTAAAGCTTGCGAAAGAGAAGGCTGCCGAATTGAAAGTCGAATTGAAGGAAGTGATCCATGGGAACGCCCTGGATCTCCCCTTTGCTGATTCGTCGTTTGATGCTGTACTGTTACTTGGCCCGCTTTATCATTTCCATTCGCGAGAGCAAAGAGTCAAATGCTTACGCGAGACGCTACGCGTCGTGAAACCTGGTGGCCTCATCGTTGCCGCCTGGATTAACCGCTTCAGCGTTTTCCGCGATTTTGCCAAACGTGACCCAGAATCTCTTCTTCAGAACCCATCGTTCTTGGATGTTGCCTCATCCCATGGGAAATATGACCCGGCTATGCTTGGGGATTTCTTCTGCGATGCGTATTTTGCCCATCCAGATGAAATTGTCCCTGAGTGCGATGAGGCGGGGCTGGAGGTGGTGGAACGAGTGGGGGTGGAGGGGGTGGTTAGTCGCAACGACGAGAAAGTGAACCAGCTGAAGGGCGAGTCGTGGGAAAAGTGGGTCGACATCAACTACCGTCTGGGGAGGGAGCCGTCGATGCTGGGCGCCTCCGATCATATCGTGGCAGTGTGTCGCAAGAAGCCTGAATGACAAGTCAGGGTCTATTGTCAAAGGAAAAAATCCTAAAAAAAAATGAATGTATTTCGAAGTGATTATCTATACACGGGTCGCCTATACAATACAAAGTTACACTCTTTAGATAAAATTACGGCACAAAGAAGAAAACGAAACGATGAAATATTAGCAGTCAGAGAGAGTGTTCAAAAAAGGAAGAATAAAGGAGGGCGAAAAATAAGCAAAGAAATAAATCTAGGAGCCGGCCCCAATTTCTTGGGATATGGGGATGGGTAATGTCTCTACTCTTTCGCAGCCTTCGTCCAGCTCTTCCTCCTCATCGCTCGCCAAACCACGCCAAAGCTCCGGCAATACACGCGGCAGGTCCTTTATATCCTCTATTTGAAAGTGGCCATGTTCCGACGGTAAATCCCCCAGATACACCCCAATCCATCCGAGGTCCATGGCCGCTCTCACATTCATGGCTGAGTCGTCCACGAGCAGACATCGCCGCGGATCCATGACGCCAGCCTCACGCATTGCTTGCTCGTAGAATCGAAACTCGGGTTTGCATGCAAAGTTAGGAAGAGTATAGTCACAATAGGTGATTCCGTCAAACAGGTCATAAATGCCAAGGAGATTGAGGCAACGGATTGCGTGCTATATACATGAAGAGGATAACAAAGGTAAGTGTTACTCTAAAACAGGAAACGGGGAGGGGTTGGCCCTCTGAAAGGATGGACTGTTTACTGCTTGGCCAGCGTTGGTGAAGGCCCACTTCTTGACGCCCTTCAGGGTAGCCAACATTCGCCGCAGCTCCAAGTCTGGCGTGAGTATTTCCTCCAGGGGTAATCCCCCGTCGACTTCTAAATCTATCGAGAAGAAGGAGGGGGAGGGAGTTTGTTGATGTTATAGATTAGCTCGCCTTGCAAAGAGAGGAAGGAGGCAAACTCACTGTACTGTGCAGGATCAATTGTTCCGTGGTGTTGGAGCAAACCGCGAATGGTCAGGCCATACTCTCGGTAGTATCGAGTCTGCAATTTTCGGGCCAAATCCACAGAGATTTCCAAATTCTTGCATATGTAGCGCTGGATCCTATTAAGGGGAAGAGGGAGAGAGAGAGGTGGGGTAAGGGTCAGCCTTGTGTGCTCGTCTTAGGTATTGAAACAAGGGCGCATATGTATATAGGTATATATATTCCTTTGGTGCATTAGCTCAAGAATCCCTGAATGTCGCGAGTAGAGACAGTTGTCGACATCGAAGAAGAAGACCGGCAATTCACCCTGGGGATTCTCGGCTAGTTCGACAATACGCCTAATCTGCTCGCGATCATTCATGTCCAAGATGAATCTGTCAAACGAAAAAAGAGGCCGTTTTTTCAAATCGGTGGAATCTTTCCTTGCCGAATCCTAGGCCAAATTCCAATTGCTTAATGCGTGATGCTATGATGATCGAGGTATGTGCCTGCGATTCGTCGCCGGGGGGATGATTTCTTTCTCCGGCACAGGCCAATGGCCCCAGCAGGTCGAGCCGCTGTGGAGCAGCCCCCATAGCAGAAATGCCCCTGATCGAATCGGCCAAAGAGGCAAAAAAATTGCGCGAGGAAATGGAACTCGAGAGGGGGGCTTTAGTCGAAAAGGCCAGGGCACTGAAAATTAACGCTTGCGCGCGAAGCCCAAGAGTTGTGCAAAATGGGTGGCAAGAAACCACCCCCCCCCTCCTACACGTGACTGCACTGGAGCCTCGTTTTTAAGAGAGGGAATAAGGCGAATATTACCTCAGTTGCGTTCCCACCACATCCCCCGAAGTCGTAATTCAAAGCTGCTACCACCTCATCATCTTCTGGTGTTGGCACTCCAAAATACCCGCTTCTCTTTGCTATCTACCCACTCCTCTCTCATCCTCTTCCTTCTCCTATCGGCTCCCACCAACTCGCATTCCTCCTCTTTCCCTAACCAGCCCGCCATTCTTCGTCTTGGCAGGGGATAGGAGTTTGGAAGTGGTATAGATTGTTTCTTCTGTTAGCCTCCCCTTCTTTTCTACTCATATTTTCTAGAGCAATTGCTTATATTCTTATTCTCTATCCATTAATAAACTACATTGGTCCTCTCCCCCCCCCTCCACCTTCTTAGCTAGACCCGACTCGCCTCGACTCTCCCTTTGAGACAAGCATCTTAATCACAAAGGCGTGTTCGGAGACGGGAGAGCAAGTGAAAGCCGAGTCTACGGATATTTATTCATCTAATAACTATTAATTTTCCCATCTTCTGGCCTCTCTCCGGTCTTTGGCTTCAGCCCCCCTTAATAATTCTCAATTGAACCGGCTTCATCCGGCCACCAGTCTTCTCCTGTAAAGCAAATGGGCCTCAAGTACAAAACATATCTCAACGGCAGTAAGCACGTGCACGTCTACGGGTGCAATAGTTGCCGTACACATCTCGCCACCAGCGATAAGATTATTTCAAAGGTATCGATTAAGATAAGTCCTTCTTTCTCTACAAGTTATGTGTTTCCTCCCTAATTTGCTCGCCTACTTTTTTAATTTTCTCGCCGATGGCCCGCACTTTCCTTATCACTTTCTCACTTTGTTTTCCTCTCTCATTACTAGAATTTTCATGGTGTGCATGGCCAAGCTTATCTCTTTCACGTAGTGTAAGTTTTTTCTGTTGCTTAAAGGAAGAGGGAGTTATTTCTGCTCGTGTCCCAAACCAGTTTTTCTTACCCGGCTACAAACATCTTGTTCTGAAATCGCTTTCTCCGCTTCTCCCCGAATTTGTTTTAGTGTGAATGTGACCGAGGGCCCTCCCGTCGACCGCAATATGACCACGGGCCGCCACACGGTATGCGACATCTACTGCCTACAGTGCCACTGCGTGGTGGGCTGGAGATACGTAAGTTGGGCCTCCTCTTTGAAGCTACCACTGATTGCTTAGCTCTCTTCCGCGTCTCTTGCCACCGATCTTCTAGGTGAGGGCGTTCGAGGAGAGCCAGCGGTACAAGGAGGAAAAGTACATCCTGGAACGAGAGCTGTTGGTGGAGATCAAGGAATGAGGTCCGCCGCGTTGCGACCTGCTCTGCTTCGTCCCTCCCCCCCCCCCAGCTTCGTTTCTCTTTGGCCTTCTCCCTCCTTCTCTCCCTTTTTCTATTCCAATCTGCTCTTATATCATATGTGTACTATCTGCTTTATTTTTATTTTCTACTATATATAAATTGTGCTTAAAGTGTGCTTTCTTTTATCTTTCCCTTCTTCTTTCAAAGACTTCGAACCTTTTCGCTATCACCCTTGAATATTTTTTTTGCCTTTACTTTGTAGAATACACGAAGAACTGAAAGAGGTTTCTTTTAAGGCTTATCCGTCTTAGTTTGAGATGGGGTTCCACGTTTTCTTTCTCCCTCCTTTCCTTCTCTTCTTTCTTTTTTCATTTTGTTTATACTATTGCTTATTGAATCTTATATATATAAAAGTTTTACATCAGAAATAGAAAGCACACGGTACTGAAAAAAAGAAGATTAGATCAGATGAAAATAGCATAGACAAAAGGAAATCGGATACAAGTGATTTCTGGAAAGAAAAAAAAAAAAGGTTCCATTATCACAATTAGACATGTAAAGGAAAAAAAAAAGCAGCAGTGTCCCGAAAACCCAGTGGTAATAAATTTCAAACAAGCCAGTTCTTCCGTGCTCCAACCTTCATCCTTCCCTCTCTCGACCACCAAAAAAATAAATGTGCAAAGATATCACTCCTCATCCCCCGATTCCATTCCTCGCCGCCTCTCTCTCCTCTTACAAAACGACCTATCGGTGCTCGTGGTCTTCGGGCAAGAGTGGCGTGGCCTCGGCGGGCAGCTCCTCCACGTCCGGCTCCAGCGGGGGCGCAAAACAGGGCGGCTCCACCACCCCGTTAAATATAAATGTCCCGTAGATGAGCAGCGAGAACCCAACCACCTGAAGCCAGGCAAAGCGCTCCCACCCAAGTGACAGCGACACCATCCATATGAACAGCGTCCGGCAGGTATCGATGGTGCTGCGCGCGGTCGCGCTGACGGCGCGCGTGACGCTCAGGCCAAAGAAGTTGAAAAACGAAATGCTCGCCGCAAAGGCGATGCTCGATGCCCAGAGCTCGGGATGCGCCAGCACCTGACGCCAGCACGCCACGACGTCGAAGTAGCCGCCGGGATGGCTCACCCCGAGGGTAAAGTGCAGGATGGGCATGGCGGTCAGCACGGTGATGAGCCCAAAGGCGCCCTCCAAACCCACCGCCACCACCGGATACACCGAGTAGCGCGACATCAGCTTCTCCTCGATCACAAACTGTGACGCGGTAAACACCTGCGCCCCCAGCACCAGGAGCACGCCCACCACCGACTCCCAGTGGAAGGGCACCTCCTCCGCCAGCGTGGGGTTCGCCGCCTCGGGGCGCTGCTGCGGAAAGAGGGCCGACGAGAGGCCGACTAGCCCCACCCCGAGCACCACCAGAAACAGAGAGTACCACTGGAAGAAGAAGAAGCGGCGCTTGAGGAAGACCACGGAGAAGAGGCCGACAAACAGCACGATGGAGCCGCGCAGCATCTGGTAGACGGAGGCCGCCGTCAGCAGGAGCCCCACGTTCATGATGGTGGTGCCGGTCAGATCGCACAGCGTCGGCAGCCAGAGCAGCAGCTTCCGCCAGCCTGTCAGGGGTAGGCCGTCGCCCTCGTCCTTCAGGAGGGCCTCCGCCTCGTTGCCAGCCCCCCCCAGCCCCGCCGCTCCATTTCGCTTTGCTCTTCGCCTCTGCAGCCATTCCCCGTATTGGAAGGCCAGCAGGCATGCCGCCTCTCCGATGAACATGGTGAGGGTCTGGAAGACCGGCTGCTCAAAGTATCGGCGGGCGGCAGGATCGGGGGAGTCGCAGTTTTCGACGCACACATTGTCCTGGTACTTGTTGAGGATCGTGTTGAGCACTCCAGTAACCAGCATGCCCATCACTAGGGCTCTGGTTTTGACGGTCATTGGGGATGATGATTCTTGTGTCCGTGAGGGGGGGAGGATTGAGTAAATGGGGGAGGGGAGCTAGTCAAGCGCAAAGGAGGGGATTTCAAACTAGAGTAAAGGGTCAGCAAGCTGATCAACCTCCAAGAATGGTTGGATATGTGAAAAATGAGGCGTGAATTTGGGAGGGTCTTGCGTGATAGGGCTAGGTTTCGGTTGAACCCATCCTGTTCCCTTTTGGAAGGCTGATAGAGCTTGTCCCTTGAATCTCCGGAAGGCCGGTCTCAACCCAGTTCAAGGCATAAATCTTTCAGCCGCCTCCCGTGATAGAGAATGGACGCTAACGCCTTTTATTATAATGGAAAAATAAAATGAATTCAGAAAAATATCAGAGCACCATGGGCAATAGAGGGAACTTGAGATATTATAGAGGAAAGGGGTTTTCTGTTTTTTAGATTTTTTTTTTCGAGTTTTCATAGGTTTTTTTTTTCACTTCGCTAAGCTAACTGCAATAAACGATAGAGGGGGATGGGAAGGGAGGGTGAGAGAGCGAGAGGAGGCTAGTGCTTCCACACCTTATGCTCGAGGAGCATTTCGTTTTGGGGAGCAAGGCCAACACATGCGCGGAAAATATTCTCCATGGCCATACGCTGCTTACTAAGGGCGTTCACCACCGGGGTGCCGGGGGGGACCATGGGGGCCTTGAGCATGACTAGAGGCACAACCAAAAAAAAAACAAAGGCAGAGAAAAGTGAGAAAAACAATGCGCATGGACAGAGGTTCAGGTCAAGCGCTTACAGCTGAGGATGCTCAAGACGGAGTGGAAGGGGGCGTAGTCGGCCATGTCGTCGGTGCGGTACTCGATGCGGGTCATCAGCTCGGTGATGAGCACCAGGTCGAGGATGAGGGGCGAGGCCAGCAGCGAGTCCTCGCACATGTTGTAGATGGAGATGACGCTCTTGCCGCCCATGAAGATCTCGGAGTAGTACTCGTCGAGGGCGCGCTTCGAGTCGCCCACGCTCTTCACATACTTGATGACGACCACGTGGTCGGGGTGCTCTCCGGGCGCGTAGAGGATCTGGTTGGCGGCGACCATGTCGTCCACGACGCTGCTCTTGGAGATCTCCTTCGAGCGGAACTGCGCGTGGGACGAGAGGTTCATGCCGTCGTTGTTGCCGAGGTGGTTGTACGACGTGATCCCGATGGGCTTGATGCCCGCGTTGACGAGGAAGTCGACGAGCACGGACTTCACCTTGGTCTGGCCGGACTTGAAGTCGTCGCCGCCGATGTACACGCGCTCGCGCTCCGCCAGCTCCACCACCCCCGGCACAAATGTGTTCTGGGGCGACCCGTTCACGAAGGGGACGCGCTCCAGGATGCACGCCAGGGCGAAGATGGTGGAGGGGGCGATCTCCGAGTGCGACTCGCGGACCGCGCGCAGGATGTTGTCGGCCGTGTCGTTCACGTTGGGGAGGATGTCGGCGTAGCGCTCCGTGTTGGCCGTCCACACCACGATCACCGAGTCGAGGCCGTGGCGCTCGCGGAACTCGCGGATGTCCTTGCGGATCTGGTCCAGGTGGGCCTGCTTGTCGGCGCCGGGGATGAGGTTGTCGGCGCGCTCCGACTGGTTGGCCGCGATGAAGTCGGGGTAGTAGATGGAGGGCAAGGGCTTCATGCCCGCCATCTCCTCGTGCACTTGGCGCTGGAGGTCGTAGTCGAGGACCTGGGCCCGCTCCATGGCTCTGGCGAGGTCGTGCCCGCTAATGTCCCAGCCCCCGAGGGCGATGTCGTTGGGGTGCACCATGGGCAGGATGTCCGAGAACGGGAGGTACACGTCCTGGCCCTTGGCGTCGACCCCGAGCTTCAGCGTCGAGGCCATGACCACCGAGCCGAAATAGTTCGGGTGCTTCACGCCCTCCTTGGTGCGCCAGCTGAGCCCTCGGCGGTTCGCGATGATGGACGCGGTGAGGGTGGAGCCGTTGTTGCCGCCCCACCCCACCATCATCAGGCCCAGCTTGGGCACGCGTCGATCGGTGCGGAAGTGGTAGGTCGTCTTGGTCGGCGTGACTCGGAGGCTAGCGCTGCGCTCGTCCCGGGTCACCCGAGCATTTTCGTAGACATAGTCGGAGAGAATGTGCGTGTCCGTGTACCGCACGTTGTCCGAGTCGACCTGGAAGGCCAGGGGCGAGGCGGAGGACTCGGCACGTTCGTAGGAGAAGTCGGCAGTGTTGGGAGGCATGGTTATCTTTTCTTTTTAGAGGGGAGAATGGATTCCGGGGAGGAAAATTACGGGTGGAGGAGGAGAAGAGATAAGGGGGGGGGGATAGAGAATACGAGATAGCAAAGAAAATTAAAAGGCTGGATAATGCCCGTTGGAGTGCGCTGTTTAATGGATTATTCGAGGGCGGTCACCGAGCCTCTTCCTTCCCCGGTAAGGGTTGTGAGTGCTTGAGAGTAGATTGGCGAACCTAGAGAATCATCAAAGAGCTATTAGAATGCATTCTCATTGCGCTGCATGAGGAGGCAAGATGCAGGCCGCCATGAGCACTTACGTGGTGGTAAGCCTTTGTTCGGCGCCGAATGTTAACGCCGAGATATCAACAGTGAGATGGGGGAGATGTTTTGAGAGAGGTGGAGAGAAAAGGGGTCAAGAAATAGTCAAGATGGCGAGCTTATTCAAAGGCTAATAACTCTTAGGAAAAAGCTTGTGATGAATTGAAATCAAAGTTGGGACAGGGAATCTGCATGCGGCTTTTATTTGCCGTTCCTGAGCCCTTCTAAGATGTTGGGGTTGGGAAGGGGGGGGGAGGAAAATCCCCTGGAGCCTCGTATTTCGGCCAGACACTTGGGCCAATGAAGGGGGGCCGTGTGCGAGAATTAACACAAACATCCAAAATAGAACACAAAATCAAAACAGCGCAGTCGCGCGGCTATTTTATTTGCCCCCCCAGCCTACAGCTGCTGGTGAAACTCCTCAACCGCCTCCTCCAAAATCCGAACTCCCTGGTCAGCCTCTTCACGTGTCAGCACCAGCGGCGGCACCACCCGAATGGTGTTTTTGCCCGCGGTGATGATGAGCAGCCCGCGCTCGCGCGCCAGGTTGGTGAGCGGGGTGGGGTCGCGCGTGAACTGCACGCCCAGAATCAAGCCTCTCCCGCGGATCTCCGTGATGAGCGAGGGGTATTTCTGCCGAAGCGTGTCGAGGCGCGCCCGCAGGTGGTCGCCGACGGTGCGCACGTTGTCGAGGACCGGCTGGCTGCTGAGGCGGGAGAAGACCTTGCGCGCGACGCTACAGGCGAGCGGATTGCCGCCAAACGTGGTCCCGTGTTCCCCTATCACAAAGCAAATCAGTAACCGTGGCCCAAAAAAGAATCAATTCCCTTCCATCCGTCCGGCCGTGGATGGCTTGCTCACCTAGCTTGATCACATCAGCCACCCTTTCGCTGACCAGAATGGCGCCGATGGGGACGCCGTTCGCCAGGGGCTTTGCGACGGTCAAGATGTCGGGCCGAATGTCTTCCTGCAGGTGCTGGTGGGCCCAGACCTTGCCGGTGCGAGATAGGCCGCACTATTAGGGAGAGGGGATCCAAAGAAGAAGGGTTAGTAAGCATGCGATGTGCAGAGCAAATCCTCCCAACGGCCATCTACCTGGATCTCATCGAAGATCAAGAGCGCGCCCACCTCATCGCATTTACGCCGCAGCTCACGCAAGAACTCTTCGCTCGCAACGTGTACGCCGCCCTCGCCCTGGATGGGCTCCACGATCACCGCACACGTCTCTGGTGTGATTAGCTCGCGGATGCCGGCGACGTCGTTGTAGCGCCCGTGCTTCACTCCTGGGATCAGCGGGGCGAATGGCTTCTGATACTTTGGGTTGGGGGTCACGGAGAGGGCGCCCATGGAGCGGCCATGGAAGCCGCCCTCGAACGAAACAATCTCCCAGCGCGTCCTTCCATCCTGTTCCGCTAGATGTTTCCCCCACTTTCGGGCAAACTTCAGCGCGCCCTCATTGGCCTCAGTGCCCGAGTTGGAAAAGAACACCCGCTGCATTCCGGGGGCGGCCTCGATCAATTGCTGGGCCAGTTCCCCGGCATGCTCATTGTGGTAGAGATTCGACAGGTGGACGACCCGATTGGCCTGCTCGTACAGCGTCTGGGCGACCTCGGGATCGGCATGGCCCAGGGCATTGACCGAGATCCCGGCGGTAAAGTCGAGGTAACGGCGATTAGCGCTGTCAAAGACGTAGCAGCCCTTGCCGTGGGTGAAGATTAACGGGGGGCGCGCATAGACATTGACCGTATACTGGGCATAGCGTTTGAGGGCTTGAGCGGTCTCCGGGTTTGTCTCAGCATCTAGATGCGTCTAGGAAATCATGGGGTAAGTGGCCCTCTCTTTTCACAAGCACAGTGGACCCCTTACCTTTTTCCCGGCGAATCTCGAGCTTGTCGCACTCAAGCAGCGAATCTTAGGAGTCGCCATTCCATCAATACCAAGAGGTTACCATGTTGCCATCGGGGTGGAGAAGAACAATACTTACTGTGGTCGGGGTACGGCTTGTGAGAGCTTGCGGGAGCATCCGCAGCCGCGCTAGGCTCTGGATTCGGTTCATTACCGGTTAGTCGTTTAGGATAGAGAAGGCTGGCACGTTGGCACGGGGGAAAAAGGGGCGAGAAGGGAAGAATGCAATGAATAGGAGAGTATGAAAAGTAGTAATATCAAGAGAACAGGCCAAGAGGACGAGGGGTTACCTAACCTTGCCCCTGTCCGCAGGCGAATGGGAAAGTGAGCAATTAATTTTTTCTCATCATTACTATGTCTAAGCTGGATCTGGCTGGCTCCGAATTCTCTCGGCCCCAAAATCGATGAGGTGGGGGGGAGGAGTTTGAAGCAAATCATGCGAGTTTCGACCACGACGTCTCCCCCCCCCCTCCCGTGTCTTGCTCGCCATGGGCCGCCCTGTTTTGATATAGGGGCCGTGAAGGAGCCCGCCGTCGACGCCCCCGGCCTTGTTTGATTCGGAGGCCTTCAATCACAGTCATGCTTTTTGCTTGGATATGGATCCCGTCCACCCGTCTCTGAAATCGTTGGTTTTATTCTACAAAGGTCATAGGTCTTGGAGTGTCCATCAAGAAAAAGCACACACACAAACACACACACACACAAACAAACAAACACAAAAAACAAAATAAAGACATCAAAGCAATGCAGGATATTGTCCTTGTATATATGTATAGCTTTATACTGTGTTATATATTAAAACGGGTCGCCCCGGCTGCAGTCCCCGGCGGAACCGCGGTTGCCTCTTCCGTGCCATTCGATGTTGCACCCGCGCTCCCCTCGCTACACATGCGGAGGAGTGAGTCGGGTTGAAGTCATCCGGTGGTCACGTTCGTGGTAGCATGGGAATTAAGCATGGGGTGGTGGGGCATCGCAAGCCCTTGGGAATAGAAGTCGATGCTATCGCCGAGGGGGGCGGCCCCGATCTTGGCGGGGAGGATGGGGGTGGCGGGGGCGGCGGGGAGGATGGGGGTGGCGGGGGCGGCGGGGGGGGCGGAGGAATGGATGGGCGTGGTATCATTAGCAGCGGGGGTGGCGCCGGAGTACAGGTTATAGAGGATTTGCTGGTGGGAGGAGTCGGTGGGGGTGGAAATAAATATCGAGGGGCGGTCGCTCTCCTTCAAGTGGGGTTGCTCGAAGTGTCCATTGGAGGGGGTGGCGGAGGCGACGCTTGGCTGGCGCGTGACGTGCTCCATTAAACTCTTTAGCATCTGCTGCTGCATCGCTTGCCGCCGGCGCGTCTCGTTCAGCACGCGCATCATCTCGCCCAGGTTCTCCTGCAGCGCCGACATTTGCTGCATCATATCCTGCTGGGACACCTGCATCATGGCCACGTGCGACTGAAGGTCGCAGGCGTCACGGCGGGTCTCGTCGAGGGCCTTCCGCTTGATCTCCTCAAGGAGGTCGGGGCGCCCGCGCAGGAACCGGCTATGGCTGAACTCCCATATCTGATTTTCCGAGTTGGTGCGTTGCCCGCGCGGCGATTTGTTGACCTTGTGGAAGCCATACCTAGGGGGAGGGGGAAAAGGTCAGCCAACTCCTCTCCACAATACTAGACTCTGCCGATGGGGCCTACTTACATGTTCAGTTGCCGGACAAAGCTCGAGAAGTTGTTGTGTTTGAAGTGGAGGGGGAGGACTTGTCTTGAGAATTCCGCAATATTACACACAATGAATGAGGTGCCCAGGTAGTTCCACGCTAAGAGATGATTATGCTTGTTATCATTGACCATACTAAAGAGAGGGGGGGGGGGGAGGGAAGGGAGAAGGGGAGAGGTCAGTTATCAGGGCCGGATGAAATGGACATTCCATGCTCGATGCTTACTTATACAATTTATGTACGAATGTGTTTTGGTTGCTAGGATTGTTGGACTTGCTTGGGGTTTGCATGGCTGGGGGCTGCAGCATCATGGCCCCCATCCCATACTCGTCCAGCCTGGGTGAATCTATGGAAAATGGAGATGTGGGGGAGGGAATGGGGGAGGGGGAGTGGTTGGTGATGAGGGCATTCAGCGAGGGCTGTTTGTACATTTCACTCATGGAGCAAGGGTAATGGCGCAACGCAAAATGAGAAGTATTCAGGGCTGAGCAGCTGGAAGGGGGAATGAGCAGAAAAAGCAAGGGCAGCAGGCGGCAAGGGCAGGGGCTATGGCAATGACGGAGGGGAAAGGCAATGGGGAGAGGCTGTTTGCAAATGCAATGGGCAAATCGTGCAGAGCAACGGAGGGGGAGCACGGCAAAGGCAAGTACTTAAAATAGAGGACGCATGTGGACACGGACTGCCTTTTTGAAGGTGACTGTGCGGCTAAGCAAACCTTATCTCCAGCGGACACAAAAGGGAACCGGGAGGGCTGGGCTCCCGCGAACAGAGCAGCGGCTGGACAGCTTAGGGGCAGGCCGTGGGTCATTATCTAATCGGGCCGCCCGGCTCCCTGCGCGCTAACAAACAAACGCTGGACGCTTTGTGCGATGGTGCTGTGAAACCGGCATCCAGGTTCTCAGGCCTGGCTGCCTGCTACCCGCTGTCATCACCCCCGTGCGCCGGGGGGGTTTCGACACCGCTGGGCCGGTCCCTGGGAGCGGTTCATTTGCGTCACGCGATCCATCCTGCTCGCGTCGCCCGAGCACGCATCCCAAGGCCCTGGCCCTTATCCTGTGCTCTCCTTGCAAAGCACGGGGCCGGTCTGAAACATGCAAATGGCACTCCGAGAGGGGGTTCTGACAGGCCAGAAGGGCCCGCCGTGCCCATTCGACGCGCCCGATAAGCTTTCAAACTCATCCCCCCCAAATCCCCTGCCCGCTCGCCCACAACGTGGGCCTCGCCTTCCCCCGTCACCAACCAGCGCGCGCACCCTCGGGCGGATCACGCCATCCATGCCTAGGTTTCCAACCTACCCGCCCGCCCCTGATTGGTGCATTTCCCCGGCCGGATTTGGACTTATTAAATTTCATTTTCATTTCCACCTGGTCTTGATCCCATTTTCCTCACGCACCCAACCCCTTCTCACGAGAGCTCCCCTTCCCCTTCCTCTTGCTATTTAGGGCCGCCAGCCTCTTTGCTTGCTCTTCTCGCGCCTTCTCCCCCCTGCCCCCCTCTTGCCTTGTTCCTTGCAACACCAGCAGCTAATCCCATCATTCAATGTCGCGCATTTTGGTGCTAGGAGTGATCCTGCTCGCCGTCGCCACGGTGTGCTGGGCCGTCCCCGTGCCATCCGATTCCAAAAAGGATGACGCAGAGCTGAAGAAGCGCGCATTCTGCGGTGGAGATCCCACCCCCCAGTGCCATGGCCGTCGCCATGGTGGTCATCACTAATTCAACTGTTTTTTTTTCATTTTTGCAGTCTTACTAATTCTCTTTTGGTCTCCTTAATCTCATGTTGGTTGGATGTAACCCTTAAGTTATTCTTATTTTGGTCTGTGTCTCTCCTTGATTGTCCCCCGTCCCCCTCTCCTTCCACGGACATGCATGTCTAGTCCCTCTTCCCCCCTCTCTCATTTTTTTTATATATCTATCCCCATATTTAGCGTAGCCGTCGCTGTTTGGTTTTCGTTTACTAGTACCTAATCCATTGTGCTGTATAATTGGGTTGTTGTTTTTATTCCTTCTTTTCATTACTCAATCATAATCTTTCACTGCAATGGCCTTATCTATTATATATATATAAGTAAAAGAACAAATCAGAATCGTTTCACAAATGTGTATAGTCGTGTGTATAGAGGTTGGGGGAGAGAGAGAGAGAAAGAGAGAGAGGAGCGGGGGGAGGGGGAGAGGGGCAGAGCCCGAGTCTATCCGTGGCCGGTCATACGGCCTTTGGGTTCCGTGACATCCGCCTGGCTAATAGGATGAAGAAGAGGGTGTACTCCGTCAGCTCCTCCTTGATCATGAAGAGCAATGCCTGCGAGAGGACGGCCTTGGTGATTTGTGCTTGCATTCCCTAATGGGGCATCAAGAAAAAAAAGAGGGCCTCCGCCAATCAGTCACCATCGCTCGTGGAGGGCGCAACCTCCTCTCGGCAATCCCTTACCTTGTACCATCCGGACACTCCCTCGCTTTTGTAGACCCTCGTCAGCACATCGATCCCCGACCGGTAGGGTGTCATCTTGACCCCGCGCGGCGCCTTCCACTGCATCCGCACCTTGGCCATGATGTAGGGGTAGGTCACGACGGTGGCAAGCGTCTTGGACGTCGCCCCCACGAAGAACGCCAGGCCCGGCGTGAGGTCCTTTCGCCCCAGCCGCCTCAGCACCAGCGCCTTCACCCGCTCGAACATCCCGTACGTGATGGCGGGGTTGACCGTGAGCACGAGCGACGCCCGCAGGCCCTTCCAAAGCGTGGCCCACCCCTCCTGCCGCACGATCTCCTGCCCCGTCTCCAGCAGCGACTTCCGCTCCTCCGGCGGCAGGGTCTGCTGCCGCGTGGTGATGACGTTGATCGGCAGGGTGAACAGCTGCGTCAGCGCCCCCGCCACCGCCCCCACCCACAGCTCCGTGGCCGTGGAGAGCGTCCCCAGCCGCTTCTGGTACCGCTGCCGGATGATCGTGTAGAAGTAGAAGTAGGCAAAGCTCTGAGCCACAACCCCAATGAGGGCTGCCGGCAGCCCCGCAAACAGGCCCAGGGGGCCTTCCTCCCGGAGGATGTGCCGAATGCCCTCCACCGTCGAGGCGTAATGCTGCGACTGGCCGTCAGTTTTGCTCTGAACCTGGAGCCGGGTCTTAATGCTAGAGTGGGAGGGGGAGGGGGGAAGAAAAGAAAAGATCATCAGTCAGCATCGGTTGACGGAGATGGATCGGGAGATGCATAGCAAGGAAGGATGATATTACATGTCAAGTGGATAGATGCATATCAGCGAGATCGCCGCTCCTCCTGCGCCTGCCAGCGCATGTCCCCATGGCGGCAGCTGCTGCTCCTTCGAAAGTGCGCCCATGTCCTCTAGTTAGTCTGCGGGTTGGCCTTTTGGACGGATGTGAAATAAAGGGGGGGGGGGGATGGAATGCGGTCTTATTTAGGGCTTGCTTATTGCTATTCGGGGTAAGGTATCAGGGTTGGAGTCCGAGGGGGAGGGCTGTTTGTATCATGGAAAAATTAATAACGAACATGACCTAACGAAAATTGCCTCCCATTGATTCTCCGAGATTGCCCGCCCACATGAAAAAGAATTTTTCGGCCGAGAGATTGGTTATCTGGATCCACGGTTAATAATAGCGGCTGCGCTGGCCTTCCCTTCCGATGGCATCGTCCCCTAGGATGCGATCTTCCGAGGCCAAGACCTCTTGGCCTCTAAGCCAAAGGGTAAAAGTGCCGCCTAAAAGTAGCCAGGCATATTTGCACCCACGATCTCATCATCCTCATGTTTGTTATTATGATGGTTATTATTATTATTATTGCCGTGTTGAGACGGCGCATCCTCTTCCTCCTCCATAAGTATGAAGGAAAAAAAAAATCGTGTCAAAGGGGGTAGGGGGGTTGGGGGAAGCAAAAATGAAAACCAAAGTTAAGCTAAAAAAAAATTCCAGTTTTGTCTTTTCCGCCGTGTACTTCTATAGAAACAAAATACAAAAGAAAAATCAAACATAAACACACACCAATAGTAAAGGAATGAAGAAAGAGGGTCCATGATCCCGAGTATTTTGGTCCAAAGCAGAGTTGAAGCTGCCTCAGAACGGGTAATATGTAAAAAGAAAACAAATAAAAAGAAAAATATATATATAAAATGCTTATATATAACGGTTATGAGAGGGAGGGGGGGGGGGAGAGCCCACCCTAAGCTTAGAACTGAAGCTTCTTGGGTTGTTCTACAAGGAGAAAGAAAAAAAGACATCCATTAGTTCCACAAAACCGGGTCGACCTCCCCCAAAAGGGGTCCAACATCACTTACCCCAAGTGAATTCCTCGCGACCGAAATGGCCATAGCATGCCGTCTTCTGGTATACGGGCTTGAAGAGGTCCAAGTCCTGCACGATCTTACCGGGGCGCAAGTCCCAGTTCTTCTTGATGATGTCGAGGAGCTCGGCGTCGGACTTCTTGCCGGTCCCGTAGGTGTCGACGTACACGGACACGGGCTCGGGGACACCGATGGCATAGGAGAGCTGGACAAGGCAGCGGCGGGCGAGACCGGCCGCGACGAGCGACTTGGCGATCCAGCGGGCGGTGTAGGCTCCAGAGCGATCGACCTTGGACCAGTCCTTTCCGGAGAAGGCGCCTCCTCCGTGGCTTCCCCATCCTCCGTAGGAGTCGACGATGATCTTGCGGCCAGTGAGACCGGCGTCGCCCTGAGGGCCACCGATGATGAACTTGTTCGAGGGCATGAGGTGGTAGCGAGT
Source organism: Calcarisporiella thermophila (assembly GCF_041956535.1). Taxonomy (NCBI): domain Eukaryota; kingdom Fungi; phylum Calcarisporiellomycota; class Calcarisporiellomycetes; order Calcarisporiellales; family Calcarisporiellaceae; genus Calcarisporiella; species Calcarisporiella thermophila. The sequence goes on from NW_027192194.1 coordinate 740,818, forward strand.
GCGTTCATCAAGGAGGTGCGCGGGGATCACGGCGTTGATGACCTTCTCACGGAGCTGCTTGCGGATGTCCTCCACCTCGATCTCGGGGGCGTGCTGGATGGAGATGACCACGGCGTCGACGCGGAGCGGGATCATGGCTCCGTTCTCATTCTTGTACTCGATCGTGACCTGGGTCTTGGAGTCGGGGCGCATCCAGCTGCAGGTGCCGTCGCGGCGGAGATCGGCCATGCGCTTGTTGAGTTTGTGGGAGAGGACGGCGGTCATGGGCATGAGCTCGGGGGTCTCATCGGTGGCATAGCCAAACATGATACCCTGGTCACCAGCACCAATGTCCTCAACGCTGAAGGAGCGCTGCACAAGACCCTGTGCAATATCGGGGGACTGCTGCTCGATGGCAACCAAGATGTTGCAAGTCTTGTAGTCGAAGCCCTTCTCGGAGCTGTCGTAGCCAATCTGCTTGATGGCGTTGCGGATGACCTAGAAGAGGGGGTTAGGATGTGAGCATCAGCGCGTCATCTCGCCTCCAAAACACCATCTGCCACTTACCGCCTGGTAGTCGAGCTGGGCCTTGGTGGTGATTTCACCAAAGACCATGATCATACCGGTCTTAGCCGCGGTCTCACAGGCAACCTTGGAGAGCGGATCTTGGGCAAGGCAGGCATCGAGGATGGCATCGGAGACTTGATCGCAAATCTTGTCGGGATGACCCTCACCAACCGATTCGGACGTGAAGAGGAAGGTTTCGCCTGGATATATCACAAAACGTAAACAAAAAGTCTTTCGTTAGTACATCCAGCCCAGTCAAGCAAGAGAAGCCGGTGGGGGGGGGGGGGCGATAGTTACCGTTGTGAGAAGACATTATATATTAGAGGAAGGGAAGAGGAAGATGGGGGGAGGAAGGGACTAGAAAAGAGCAGAGATGAGGTTTGAAAGGAAAAGGGAAAAGAGCACCACAAAGGAAAACAAGAAAAATTTTTCTGGCTCAATCACGTTAGGACCTTTAAATATCGCACGCAGGAGTTCGGGGAGGGAAAAGAAAAAAAGCCCGAGATTGTTTGTTTACCCCTCCTCATTCCTCCCCTGGAGCACCCGACCAACCAGCGCGGGATTGCAGTTGAGGGCGAGGGGAGAACGTGGTCGAAATGAGAGGTCGGCCGGCCAATTGCAGGAATTGTGCAAGCGTGGTGCAATCCTCGACCAACCACCGCTCGCCGACCTCCAGGCCCCAACAACAGCTCATTTCTCTTTCCCCTGATCTCTTTCTGATCTCCCGACCGCTTTATTAAAACGAGGATACGCTCGCGGCCCGGCCTTGAGCGCCGACTCTGGCCGTGGGCTCTCCCCTCCTGTCCTCCGCTCAAGGCCGCGCGGCGCGCCCAGAGAAGCCGGGCAGTTGGTTGGGGAACTGGCGAAGGTTTGTTGTGTGAAAAAGAGGAACAAAGGCGATAAGGAAAGAACGGATCTTGAGATTCTTGATTGCCCAACCGAGATCCCCGCGCGCTTCACGTTCCGCAAAATACAGGCTCTCATGGCCCATTCTATTTCGGATTTTTTTTCCCTCGCGGTGCCTTTCGGAGCCGGCAGCTTCCTCCCTTAGCATTTTCTTCTTCCCCCTTCTGAATAGCGCTTGCTTGCTCTCGCCCCTCGTCCCCCCCCCAAAAAAGTCAAATCGGATGATGCATTTCCTTTTCAGCCGCTTCATATGAAAATCGCCGCCTTGTTTTATTTAGCATTGAAAAAAATCGCATGTTGCAAATGAATAAGCATTTTCGTTTCTGTGGGAATGATGGCGCTGATAAGATAATCACTCCGGCCAAATCGGCCGAGCCACCCTGCCATAGGCCCACGGCTTAGGCCCCACCCGCACTTTTCGCTCGGCAGTCTCGCCACAATCTAGTTTAATTGAGCTTTTTATTAGTTCAAACTCTCTCGATCAGATACAGCTCCCCGAAGAAGAGGAAGAAGAAAAAAGAGGCGGCCCCCCACATCCATCATGCAAAGCCATTTGCTTGCAGCCATTCCTCCACGTCTCGCCCATCCCGCTCTACCCAGCTAGCTCGGACTCGGAGCGCTTCCAGACTCTGCTGAAGGGAACGTGCGAACTCGCGGGTGTCCAGCGTGGAGAAGAAGCGCTCGGCCTCACGCAAACGCTCCCATGACGAAAAGTTCCCTACCGAGGCACGAACAAGGTTTCCAAGGAGGTTCCAGGAGCGATGGTAGCGCGCGAAGAAAAGCTCAAAGTTTTCACGGAAGAAATCCCAGAGATGGGCTCGTGCCAGAGGATTGGCACCAAGTCTACGGGACAGGGAGGAGAGAAAAAAAAAACGGAGAAAATAAGATTACTCTCAATATCCTTGTCAAACCTCGAAAGGGGCCACACGAAACAATAAAAGAAAGTTCAAACTTACGGCTCGGACAGCACATTAATGTCCTGTTCTCTCACCTCATCACTAATGGAAAACTTGAGGGACCGCTGGATCAGCTCGGGGTCCCGAGCCGATCCAAGCGCTGCCAACGCGGCCATCTTCTCGTCAATCACATTCGATTTGCGATAAAGACTCAAAACTTGCTCATATTCCTGATGTCCGCCATTGGAAACTACAATCTCGTACACAATGTTGCGAATGTTGGGATGCACGGCGCTGGAATCACCCGCTACAAGCCGTTCGAATCTCTTTTTAGCCTCCTCAATGACGCTAGAAGCAGAAAAAAAAACGGTCCCGTCAACCAACAGCTTGGATCAAGCACAAAAGAGGAAAAAAAAATGTCCGCGATCAGGAAGCTTACCTTGGCTCTCCGCCACGCGCCGCATTGGCCAAGGACAGGGTGCGTAAGAGGGCCTTCAAATGGTTCTCCCCCTTGGGATATTCCCATCCAAGCTCCTTGGCAAGGCTGGCGAACAGGGCGCGCTGCAGCTCCTTCAGCCCTTTTTTGACCGATTCATCCTGCTCGTACCACGCAGACCGCAGTGCCGATAAATTCGTGGCAATTTCCGACCAGACCACGTAGTTGTCTTCGTGGTCGTAGCATCGAATCAGGCTGAGCAGGCTACTCGTTTTCGTGTACCCGCTGACGGCGAGTGCCCCAGCGTCCGCAATTAGCCCAACCCGATCGGAGGCATTTTTCAAGTCGCCGCGACGCACCGCCTCGCCAAGTTGGGCCCACAGCTCAGCCGTGTAGTTGACACGATACACGCCAATGTGCTGGTGGTTCAGTTTGACGAACGAGGAGGACGCATCGAGGTTTTCCCCCTCCAAAGCAAAGATCTCTTCGCGCTGTGTGAGGGTCAAACTGCTCCCGGGTTTGCCGTTGGCCAGGACGTTCAGAGGCACCATCCACACCACCTGATCGTCCTTCTCCTCCACATCCCCCGTGGCCAGGAACCGATTCTGACGCACACGGATTTTCCCCTCCTCCCCAGCCACCCGGCTGACCATCAGAACGGGGAAGCCCATGTTCCGCGTCCACAAGGACATGAATTGAGCCACTTCCACCCCCGATTCTTCACTCAGGGCTGCCCATAGATCTTCGGTGGTCGCGTTGGCGTACATGTGTCGATGAAGGTACCGCCGTATACCCGCGAGGAATACGTCCACGCCAAGCCAGTTGGTGAGCATACGGATGACAGACGCTCCCTTAGAATAGGATATCATATCGAAGATTTGCTGGATGTCACTTGCATCGCGCACCGGGACCTATCAGGGGGGGGGGGGGGGAGAGGAAGAAGAGGAGGGGTCAGCTGGCGGTAAAGCAACGCTGGGGGAATTCTTGCCCCTGCTTACCTCGATGGGATGCGAGGAACGTAATGCATCGAGGCGTAGCCCACTCTGCAACACTCCCGTGACAAACTGGGTCCAGACGTCCCACTCCGGGAATTCCTTATCAACGGCAAGCCAGCCTCCCCAGGTCGCAAACCCCTCGTTCAGCCAGAGGTCTATAGATATCAAGGATTAGGTTTGAAGAGATGGTGAGGGATCCTCCTTCTGCTTCTCACCTGACCACCATTCCATGGTCGTCAAATTTCCAAACCACTGATGCTGCAATTCGTGATCCACGACATAGGCTACGCTCTTTTTTTGTTCCGCATCGGACGTCTGCGGATCATACAGCAGCCTTGCACTACGGTAAGTGATCAGCCCCCAATTTTCCATCGCACCAGCTCCGAAATCCGGAATGCAGATGAGGTCCACTTTCGGCAACGGATAGGGGATGCCATACATCTCCGCATAGTATTCAAGCGTACGCGCGGCAACCCCCAGCGCGAAACGGCCCTGTTCTTTGAGGCCGGGGGTGGTATACACTCGGCACTTGATGGGGCGGCCATTGAATTCCCCCGTGGTCATCTCCTCAAGATACTCGAGCTCCCCCACTACAAATGCAATAAGCTAATGCAAACGAGATCAGTGTTCGTATTTTCAAAAATCTTATTCTCTCAAATGAATAGGGAGAAAGGAGACGAGGAGAGGGATTTTACATAAGTACTCATGACTGGAGTCCGATCAAACTTGACTTCCTTCAGACCCTGGCCCAGCGGGGTCTCGGCTACGACGGGCATGTTGGAGAGGGCAGTGAGCGGTTCGGGCACAATCAACGAAATGTTGAAAGTGGCTTTGAGTGCGGGCTCGTCCCAGCATGGGAAAGCACGACGCGCATCCGTGGCTTGGAACTGAGTAGTCGCCATATATCTTTCGGGGGGTCAGACCAGCAATATTAACGGTGAGCGGCAGGGGAGTAAATTAGGCCGAATCCAACTTACTTCGTTCTACCCTCCCTGTCCTTGTACGAGGAGCGATAAAAGCCCACCAGTTTGTCGTTTAATATTCCGGTAAACTTGAGTTTAAGAAGGGCTTCTGTACCGGCCATTAGCGACTGAGGAAATGTGATGGTGCACTGCTCTTTGGTCTCATCATACTCGATGCTCGAGGCGGAGACACTAATACCAAATCGGAGTTTAATTCGAAAAAAGGATGTCGTGTCAATGACAAGAATACCTTTGCTCTAGCTTCATGGAGGTGGCAGAGTAGGCAGCGCTCGAAACTACGATCTCAGTTGTGTTCAAAACGATCACCGACGTGTCCTGGTTCACCACGAGGCGCACCGTTTCTTCCCCGGAGAAAACGAACCGCTCCAGGTCTGGCCTGAGAGTAACGTCATAATGGGTGGGTTTGACATGGGTAGAAAGGATAAGCCTGTCTGTAGTATTCATGGCGTGATTTGTCTTGATGTCTCCGAGGCGGGGAGAGTATAGTGAGAGGCGCGAAAGAAAGGCGGAGGTGAGCAAAAACCTAGAACAATAGGCTCGGCCGATGCCAGTCACGCGGAGGGGTCGAATAAATGATAAATTAGAGGATCTTGAAATTTCTGAAGTTTTGACTGATACGTGGGGTACAAAACATATAAATAAAAAAAAGAGGCGCGAAATGCATATGCTTTCTAGAAAAAACAGCTGGTCTCTCAATAATGCGTATAGTGCTAGTGGAATCCGGGACAAAACCTACGCTATCGGCATCCCCTACAAGCCTCTCGCCATCCTGCCCCAAAGGGATTTCAGGCGGGATCTCCCACAAGAGGGAAAATATTCAAGCGCTGGGAGCGGGGTGAGGTCAGCGTGAATGTTTTCACCAATCGCGATATCTGTTTTCTAGGAATGCATTGGGAATCACCAACTGAAACCCCCTCTCGTTTAGAGAGCCATAGGCCCCATCAGCACCAAGTGGAAGGTGGCCCGAGATTATGCCCTAATACCCGAAAAAATCCGGGGGGAGAAGAAGGGAGAAGGGCATGCAGACTGCTGCTAACATTAAGGAGGGAAAAGAGGAAGAAAGGGCAAATAATGACATATATAGCTATAGAATCGAATGGATTCAGCCCTTGATTGGGTCAACAGGATGCTTCCGGCAGCAGCAAATTGCATCGCAATGACCCGGAGTATTTTTTCTCTTAGATTTTTTTATTTCAATTCCTTGATTGACACCAGGCTTCTCAATTCCCTCTTCCTGTTGCTAGGCTCTTAGATAGATACTGGTTATCGCCCTTTGAAAGCCTCGTGATCCCTCTGTTATCACACCCTCATTTAGAAGAGGGGCGTCGTTATCTTTATCCCACTCTATCTTCTATTATTAATTAAACACCCTAATACACTTTCTTTCTCCCAAACAATGGAAAAATTCATCGAAACCTACCATGGCAAGGAGTTGGGGGGAGTGGACGTGCAGGAGCAGGTGGAGCAACTCGTCAAGAAAATCAAGGCCCGCCTGCGTGAGGTAGAGCACTCCACGTATGAGAAGTTGATGGATGTAGATCGGGTTTTACAGCAGTTGGAGGAGAGCTATTCACACTTCGAGGAGCTCTCCCTCCAGGACAAGATCTCCTTTGTTATGTCCCTTATCGACCAGGCGCTCCCCCCCGCCGCCAAAAAGTTTTCTTCCTTTAGAGATAGACTCGATGCTACCCTGCGCATTCTAGAGCAAAAGTATGCAGAGCTTGAACGGCTCGATCTTGATCAAGCCATGGATGCCACAGTCGACGCTACAATGCGCCGCATCGAGCAAGTAGACACATGCATTACGGAAGCTATAGATGATATCAAGCGTGCTGCAAGCGAGGGCACAAAACGCCTGTTGAAGTTCAATGAGCTCCCTGCGGAATGGCAACATAATCAATACATTCTGTCGGGATATCGGTTCTTGACTTCACCGTGGCAGTGTCTTGCCTCCATTTTCTACATCCATAATGAATCAGGTGTGTCTTCATCCTTGGGCGGCCTCGTTCTGCTCCGTCTAAACTTATTCTTTTTTTTTTTTCTCTCTCCCTCGCTTTTTTTTTAAAGGAAACATCTGGTCCCACCTTGGTGGACTTATTTTCTTTGTGATCCTAGGTGTGTGGACCCTGGGATCACCGGATTTCTCCAACACATTCTCTGATAGACTTGTTATTGGCGTGTTTTTTGTTGCGGCGGCGAAATGCTTTGTATGCTCCACCGTCTGGCACACATTTTGTCACATTGGTACGTGGACATAAATGTTTTGAATATGCTCAGTCCAGTTGTTTTTTGCCGGTGCTAACGGTCTCTCTTCACTATAGCCCATCTGAAAGTGGTCAGGTGCTGCCTATGTCTCGACTACGTTGGCATCTCGATCCTGGTGTGCGCGTCCGTCATGGTCACTGAATACTATGGTTTCTATTGCGACGACTTATTGCGCAACACCTATATGAGTGGCACCGGTATTCTTGCAATACTCGGAACCATTGTTCCTTTCCTCCCCTGGTTTGACTCGAAGGGCGGCGAGTGGTTCCGGGTCTCTTTCTTCGTCTCCCTTGGGGCCACCTCCATTATACCCATGTTGCATCTGACCTATCTCCGCGGCATCGTTAACACCTTTATCTGGGTCTCCCCCGTGATCTACTCCATTGCGTCTTACTTGTTTGGAGTTCTCTTTTATGCGAACCATTTTCCAGAGCGTCTGATCCCTGGGCGGTTCGACATCTTCTTACACTCCCATCAAGTATGGCACCTCTGCGTGTGCGCTGGTGTCTACTACCACTACCGTGCCTCCCTCCACTTCCACCAACAGCGGATGGAGTTTGGCTGTCCCGCAACAAACCTGCAGATAAATTAATTTATTGACGAAGAAAAAACTTGCATTTTTTGAATGATACCTACAGACGCGATTATATTAAAACTAGACTCATTTCACTCTCGTTGTCTTTGTGATGGTTAGAACATCCCTCCTTTGTTTTTCGCTCTGCTTTTTAGTATTACCCTTAACTCATATCATATCCTCTTTTTGTTTCTCCTCCTCTTCCATGTCTACGCCTATTTTATTGATGTTGGTTTTTTTGGATATTTCTTTTTTTTTTTGAAATACTGGTGTTCACTTTCCCGATTCTGAAGGAAGTGTGGAAACAAGTTTAGCAAATAAAAACAAATTGCATTTGGGAG
>NW_027192194.1:752008-780633 GCF_041956535.1 Calcarisporiella thermophila
CATTTCGGCCAATCAAATTCCATAATCCAAATTTCCTTATATATTTATTGTCTGATTCATTCTGGAAACTCCCATTTCAGATTCGTTCAGCTATAATTTCCATATTTTGATCGGAAACACCTTTCCGCGGGATATTTTGGGATTTCTGAGTCACCAAAGTAGATATCCTGAAGGACTAGTAGGGGGGGATTGTCAAAAATTCAACACTAGTCTGAGCCAAGCTTGATCTTGTTAGCCAATCCACCATTATCATTATTACCCTTGCCGATTTTCCCCATTGCCACTCTATTGTGAATGGGAAGCGCCCCTTTCCTCTTTGATGAGATAGTTGTCGCTATTCTTGCTCCTCCCTTTTTTCACCTCTTTTTTTCACCCTTTTTCTTTCCTCCCCCTCTCTTCTTTCCTCCCCCTCTCTTCTTTAACTCTCTTCAACCAAAACCATCATGGACTCCCATACCTCGCTAAATAACGACCCTATTGACTCTGAGAGACCCGACAACACAAAGAAACGCAAGCGGCTCACACTAGCATGTGATTCCTGCCGCAAGAAAAAGGTTAAATGTGATGGAGGGAAGCCGCATTGTGGCAACTGTCTGCGGTCTAGAGTGCAATGCGTCTACATGCCCTCCAACAAGAAGCGCGGTCCACGCACCGGCTATATCGAACAGCTAGAGAAAAGACTAGAACAAATGGAAAAGCTATTAAAGCCTCTGCAAAATGGCCAGGGCGATGGCGGAAACGAGGACGGAGCCTCGAATCTGGGGGATCAACAGGATCAGAAACAAATGGATCCATCAAAGGAATCAGAGCGGCCACTTACTCAGGGCTATTACAATGCGCTTACGGAATTTCTACCCGTAGCTGCATCTCCCTCGCATGGCCAAGGCAATGAGCATTCCGCCAACAATAAACCATTCCAAAAAGTTCACGGCACAAGCATACGGATGAATGGCCCATACCAGGTGGAGGAGAGGGAGCAGTCGTCCGACCGATCCGAGGAGGAGGACGCGGAAATTCAAGAGGAAGAGGAGTCTGTTATTTATTTCGGCTCATCGTCCAGTCTTGCCGACGCAAACCAGGCGAGTTTTTTCCATTTGCGGATGCGAGACGTTACCGCTGCCCGGAATTCGCTGCTCTCCTCTGCGGCCAAAGAAGGTGAGCAAGGGCAGGCTCAGGATGGCCAATTCTCTCCTGTGTCCGCACTCGGCTCTACCAACTCCTCGGAAAGCACCCCACTCTCAATGGTACCCTACGATGGCAGCATCCCGAGGCCAATGCATGGCCTCGACCAATTGCCCCGGGATCTGGTGGAGGAGTTGGTCGGATACTTCTTCGGCCATATGTGGTCCTCCTTACCTATGCTCCACAAACCCACTTTCATGAAATTGCTTCAGAAGAATCGAGTGCAACCCATGCTACTCTATAGCATTTTGGCGCTGTCTGCACGGTGAGTCTCGACCTCTTTATCCCTCTGCATTTGTTGTCATATTCAATGTTTGATTCCATCCAGCTTCTCAAAGCGACCCGAATTACGCAAAGAACCCCAATGGACGGCTGGCGAGGCATTCGCCGACCGAGCTCGAGATATGATTGTGGCGTCGTGGGATCGACCGACCGTGTCTGCTGTTCAAGCAATGCTTATCTTGGGAGTGAATGAAATTGGCTCGGCAAGAGGGCCGAGAGCATGGATGGTATTAGGGATGGCCACTAGGTATGTGTTTTTTCATATTTTTTTTCTTTCCAGATGCCATGAATTTTTCTGGAAAATGCGGTGCCTTTGTCTTTTTTTAAGTCCATATTCATAATCTTTTTCTTTATTTTTTTTTTGGATAGAATGGCGCAGGAACTTGGTATGCATCGCGAGCAGCCCACTAAGAATCGGTTTGTGCGAAAAATGGACTGGCTTGAACAAGAAACTCGCCGCCGTTGCTTCTGGGTGTGCTTTTTGCTTGATCGCCTGTCAGCCGCCGCAACCGGCCGCCCCCAAACCATCGATGAGCGTGACTGCGATTTACTCTTGCCGACGGATGACGAAGACTATGAGATGGAGCGGCCAGTGGTGACGGAGCGCTTGAACGCTAATGAAGAGGAAGGCGAGGGTGAGATCGTTCGCTCGCGGCGCAAAAGTAGTGGAAACCTGACCACCCTGAGTCGTCTCGCGTATCTTGTGCGCATTACAGCTCTTCTAGGCAGAGTGGTCCAATTTGTCAACCGCGATCTGCCGATCACTTCTCATGCCTACCTGGCCGAGCTGACGAAATTGGATGCCTCCATTTCTTCCTGGCAACTGTCACTTCCGGACCATCTCCGATTAAAGGAAGAGAACTTTGATTCTGAAATTGCACGCGGGCAAGGCTGCTTTATCTTGATGCACCTGTTTTACCACACAGTCATCATTCTCCTCCATCGGCGCTATCTTCACGCCAAGCCCGAGGATAAGAAAATACTGAGTACCCTCGCGGAGACCTCGGCGGAAAACTGTATCCGCTCCGCCAATGCCCTTGTCGACCTAGTATGGAGTCTCAACATTGAGAATCTCTACGGGATCGCATCCTACGCATCGAATTGCTTGTATGTAGCCTGCTCAATCCACATCCAGAACGTGTTCTCACCGAATCCCGCCGTGGCCGAGCGCTGCCGCGAATCGGTTGAACGCTCCATGGTGCTGCTCGACCGCATGAAGTCTTTTTGGGGGATGACCGCGAAGATTCTGGCATTGGTCCGAGATACGTATGAGATGCACTGCAAGGTGTCGGAGTGGCAGCAGAAAAACCAGGGGCAAGATTCAGGGGCAAACTCAGCTCCGCCTAATATGCAAGGAGGTTGCCCGACTCTCTTCCCGATGCCCGGAGATATTTCCATAGCAGCCTGCAGAGCAGACCTCCTAAGTACCAACTGTCCGAGCAAGGCCACGGATTCAGACTTCGTGACGAGCTCTTCCCCCAACTCAACCAGCTACTCTATACCATCGTCCCAGACAACTGACCCTCCCTCGAGCTCCCCTGCAATGCAAATGGATATGCTCTATAGGACAGGCGCCGACCCGATGCAGCCGTCGGTTCAAAACCTCCCCTCCTCCTCCACTGGAAGCTCCACAGATACTACCGGGTCCAGCCTCACTACTACAGGAATGTTTGACCAGTCATTCTCCCTCCCCATCTCCAACTCCCTGCTCACCTCACTGACATCCAATGGTGCCTTCGGCACGGATGAAAACGTGATCAACGACTATGGGCTTTGGAATGGAACATTGTTTGGGTTGCCCGCGCGGCCGAGCTTCAGCCCTTCTCTGCTCTCGAACCTGAATCTCAATCCTTTCGCGGACCTCTCGCTTCGCCCTCCGTACTTTGTCCCACCCCTTTTGGAGAATGAGCGCGGAAGTGAGCAGCAACAGCAACAGCAACAGCAACATTTGTCTCCGCAATCACAACATCAACAACCTCAACACTCACTACAACTGCAGCACAACAACCCTGAGCAAGAAGCTATTCTCCGTGAAGAGAGAATAGGAAGTTTCACCAATTGGCTTCAAAGCTCAACCGTTGGATTTGGAGATTTCTCATGATATAAGAGGGGTCTGTTTGTATATAGTATTTTTTTTATTAAATCCTCATCTGGCATGTCCACTATTGTTTACGTGTTTTTCTTTGTTTTTTTTCTTCACTTTTCTTTCTCCTCCGTGCCCATATAATTTTTTTTTCGCCCCCTCTATTTATCAAGTATTTATTCTTGTTTCCCGTCCGATAAAATTGTTTATCTTCTCGATTGTAGGCATTACTAATACTATCATTATGATGTTGCGCGTTGATATAAGAAAATGGACAATGTGAGTTCAAATGAAAAAGAAAAAAAAAAGTGAGCCTTATAAAGATTAGAAAGAGAAATAATACATGCTACATCCCAAGATAAATAATAAATATTAACAAGTATATACAGCACAATTCGTTCAATGCATGACGAGTAAAAAAAAAAGGAGAAAGCAATAAGAAATGGGATGGAGGGGGGCGGGCCAAGGAGACTACTCATCGGGATGTTCCCAGATAACTTCGAGAGCAGAGGACTTTCTTCTCAGCCTCCGCCGGAGAGAGCGAATCTGTGTGGGCCACTGGGGTGGGGACGCAGTGAAGTAGCTTGGGTAGCATTCGGTGAAGCGAGGAGAGCAAATGTTCAACATGGCGATGTGGTGAGAAAGAGGAGGGAGATGCGTGACATAAAAAGAAAACGAGTTGGGGAGGGACAAGAAAAAAAAATAGGAGAATGAACTGGAAAAAAAACCGATATGCTATGATGCTGTACCCCCCAATTCGCCTCATTCATTTTGCCACCAACCGTTCCTTGGCGTGACCGAATAAGCCTCATTAGGGAAGGGGAAAGTGTCATCGGCAGGCTTTCCCCACTTTTTGGCCTCCAATTTTACTAATATAAATTTATCCAAAGCTAAAAGTCTAGGCTGATAATGCGAAGATGATTAATCGCGATGACAAAGTAGGACAGGGTGGTGAGGAAGATAAAGAAGACGTGCGCGTGGTAGAATTTGCACCTAAGGGTGGAGAAAGTCGGGTGAGAGGGCGCATTGGAAACTTTGGAGTCTGCCTAGTGATAGGCGAGAAATTACCATTGGCTGTAAGTATCCGCAGGGCAAGGATATTTCGCTATGAGAATAAACCCAAGTAGGAACCATAGGATCCCAATCGCCAGGTCAAGGACAAACGTCGCAATAGACACCGGATTACTCTGATCGTGGCCCTTGAGACGCAGCGGGAAGCTCACCAGAATATAGACAATGGAAAGTATACTTGCGACATATACCACATAGATGATGATCGGGTTATCGAATGGAACTTCCTCCCCCGAAGCCTTTGCGGTTGCAGTTAAGCACCCGAATGAATGAGAGGGAACAACAAAATAAAGCTAGGGTTAAAAGTGGGGCTTACCGGACTGGCTCCCAGCAAAAATCCAAAGGCACTGGCACTGCCAAAGAGCCCGATTAGACGCATAATGATCCACAGCCCCCCCTGCCAACCCCTCCATCCCAGTGGCCTTAATGTCAGCTGGCCGCGGCCATTCTTTGGCGTGTCCGGGGATATGTCCGTCTCCTTGGCTTTTTCTTGCTGAGCCTGCGGAGATGGTTCCATGCTCACTTCATAAGAGTCCTCCTGCATGAAATCCCGCTTGCTCTCGTCCATATACTCCAAATCATTCGCCGGTTGTATATGTAATGCAATCGGCAGAGAATATCTCTTCAACTGTTGCTGGGGAGGAGGAGCGGTCGCAAAATCAGAAAAAATAGGAGGAGAATCTTCCAAGATAGTCACTGGACGCGGACGTAATGGAGAGGTTTGCGCACGTGTAGGGATAGGGGGAAAAGGGGAGGGCGGGCGAGGAGGAAGAAAATCCTTATGATCAGGCATTCGCATTCTAAAATGAGGGGAAGGGGGAGCTTGGGTTCCCTGCCGCAGCTGAGAATAACGAAGCGGCGGTAGAGAATGTGGGTTCATTTCGAGAATGTAAGGGAGAAAAAATATAGGTGAGCCTATGTAGTGATGCAAAGTTTGAGGAAGAGTGCAAGGTCAAGGTATTTTCTCAAGGTAATTTCAGGAATTAGAGTCGGGATGGGTTCATCTCAACTTTTTTTTTGCGGGGGGTTTCGTTTCCTATTTCACACGTTGCTTTATTTCCATATTACATTTAAACAAACAAAAAAGCATACAGAAGTAAGGGGTTGCTAACAATCCCAGGAACAAGGGCATTCGAGAAAGCATCAAGGGGGGAAGGGGGTCCTGTCACGATCACATGTCCATCCCAATCGGTTGTGGCTTACTCTTCGGGCATTATTAGGTTTAGCGTGAAAGAGCCCTTGAATGCGCCCACACCTCAACACTGCTTCAAATCGAGAAATAACGGTAGGCGTCACCCATTAGAGGACGCCAAATGGCAGCACATATAAATATGCTGGAACGGATCTGCAATTTGTGGTTAGAATATCTTCACGACGAACAACTATCTTAACAATGGAGCAAAAATCGAACCTTCACCCCAGAGACGACGCTACGACTGGATTCACTACTGCAGGCACCAGGGCCTCTGGTGCAGCACCCGTTGGTGGCGGAAATATTGAGGTAGGGTTAATGCTGCGCATCTCTTTCCATAAACGGAAAACCCGGTATTGATATATCAATATCCTCTATTTACAGACCGCTGGTCGCGTCAACCAGCCAGGAATGACCGGACATACCGGCGGCACCACAGGCTTCACCGGTCACCAAAATGAACCCTTACTGCAGCAAACCGCAGGAGGGACATATGAACAGGGTGCAACGCATCCAGCCTACGGCCAAGGCCACCACACGGGCACTACAGGTGGTGCTGGTGTTGGCCCTATGGGCGAGAACCTTGGAGGAGCCGCCCCAGGACAAGGCACCCATGGAACTGGTCCTTACACGGGCCGTAGCCCCCACGATGTTTCTGCAACCTCCGATGTAGATCCTCGACATGCGAGCAGAGCAGGAGGAATGATGGAAAAATTAAAAGGTTCGGTGCAGGAGGGGGCCGGCAAACTAACCGGAAACCAAAATCTGAAGGCGCGCGGTGCGGAGCACAAGGTCCAAGGCGAAACTGAGGCAGAAATGGCCAAGCGAAAGTGAAATGGAAGATGAAACTTTTCATCTATTTCAATCGCAATGTATCAATTGCACATTTTTTTCTTTGACGGTTATGTTATGAGATCTTCTTTTGTATAACTTTTGCATATTTCCGTATATTGAAGACTTGAAGTAAATATCAGTTGGACTAAGTGTAAAAACAGCCTTCACTCAAGTTTTTCTCTACTTTCGCATTTGTCTTCTCCAAAGTGTAGTACATTTAGGGAGGGTTCCTGTAAAGCTTAGGTCGAAATATAAGTGAGTAAACGAATCTCGGCAGGACATGAAGAGTGGGAAGTAACTTAAAAAAAAAGATATCTTTATCAAGTTTGGCTTTGCCAAATTCTGGTTGGCTAGACCTAACCTTTCATTTATTGTGCAATCCCCTCCCCTAAGCTCTCTCAAAATATCCCCGATCTCGGTAAATCTGACGCTAAGCCACACCGTTTTTTAGAAATAACTGTAACTTCAAATTTACCCTAACATGATATTAGCCATATTATCTTGATCAAAAATTTGAGCATGGCAGCTCTTCAATCCCTTCCTGCAGAACTGTTACATGACATTTTTACCCACTTGGATTGCCAGCTATCTCTTTCTGAGATCTCCAAGGTTTCTCATCATTTTCGATCGATTGCCCTCCCCATTCTCTACCGTGCTCCTCAGTTCAAGACGGTGCGTGCATTCAACGCATTTCTGCAAATTCCAGAATCCTTGGGCAGCCTTGTTCGAGAGATAGATTTATCCATGACTCCACATCGGTGGCGACTTGTGGACGACACTCACATGGAAAAATTAACACACATTTGCAATAAACTGGAAAGGTAAACCCGAGCTTTATTATGCAAGCACTCACGACTTTCTTACCATCCTCGTATCCATTTATCTCATGAATTATGTTAGAGTGGATTTCGGATACACTAAAATAACCGATTTGGGAGTCCAACTTCTTTGCATTACCAACGGAATGACCCTTCGAAGTCTCACCGTCTCACAATGCCCAAAATTAACCGACGAATTCATGTTTGCAATTGCCGAATCCTGCAAAAACCTAGAGCAACTAGACATTTCAGAGACCCGAGTAACTGATGACGGGCTTATGCCAGTAGCAAGTAGAGGGCAACTGCGCTGGCTGAGTATAGCCCATTGCGACATCGATGAGGGTGTCCGGTTACTACGCACTCTCTGTCCGAATCTTGACTATCTCGACAAGCACGGGGTCTATTACAGTAAGTCGCCAAACTCAGGATGATCCAATTTAGGATGAAGCGGTTGAATAGGGTGGATGTGTAAATAACATTTTATTATCAGTAGGCTCGGATATAGAAGACGAAGAATCCGACGAAGGTTCCACTTAGATCGTTGGAAAATTGATATAGCAATCACTTGGCTCTACTCCAAGTGAATATGATTGTATAATTCTCGCTATAAATTGTGCGCGAAGCCGACTACGGAGCCGAAGCAAGCCCCCACTTGGCTCTTTACGTCTTGCTAGACAAGGAACCCGTACGCATTTCGACCAAGGCTTTGGCGTTTGTGTTCAGGCCTATTTGTAACTTTTTATTCCCTATTAAACACTATTTTAGTCTTATATCATGTTTGGGATCTTGAAGAATAGAATATATCTCCCAATAACACTGGGATTACCACTTTGAAACGCTTAGGCTGTATTAATTTGGAGGATCTAGGTCTCTGACTAAAATTTTGAGGCGATTTTGCCAGAACAAAACTATTTTATAAAAACGTGGAAATGGGGTTTGCGTGCTCAAGTGCCCGCACGAAGCCGTTGCTTTATCCTTATATATAACCGTGTAGTTGCTCATTTTAACTTTGATAGTCACTGATCGAGTAACCGGTAAATTGGTATTTCACAGGGTTGATTCTCATACTCTAGCTATATTTTTAACAGAGATGTAAAGACTCCTAAGGCTGTTTATGAAATCTTCCGCGCATCAACGCATAGGCCTAGCCACATGAGCGCTAAACCTATTAAAGCTGCTGCCGTGCACTCGGGGCTTTCAACATTTCTAATAGATTCAGTATAACATGTCCACGACTGTTGGCCTAAGGCTTCATTATTTGCCTGTAAGCGAAGGATATAGAGATCGCTTAAACAACGCGATAGTAGTCATCTCGCATCTTCAAAAAGAAATGTAGAGTACTTTAGCCACGATATAGCTTGTTTTCATTTTTCATGGCAAATCAGGATTAATCCATCATCAATCCATCAAACAGAGCTTTGCATAAAACATAATGGAACTCTACTCCCTGGGCAAAAGTCATTCTGATAATTATCTTTTCAGGATAAAAAAGGAATAGGGTACTGGGTTCCAGGGATATCACTTTTAAAAACACGGCTGGATTGGAGCAATGTATACAAAGCGGGCAATCAGTGATGAGCCGGGATCCTATTGGGAAACCTGATAAGCGTCATTTCTAGACCTTTGTCGACGATTGCCTGCTCCAGTGTGATGAATAATCTGCCTTTTAAGAGAATGAAGAATTACGTCTGTCAAAATTAAGGAACTGAAACCGTTTTCTTATGCGACGTCAAATCTTCTCCCGAAAAGGCACTAATCAATTGCCTGATGCAGCGACGGGATGGTGAATCTGTACTGATGAAAGGATCCCACCCAGAACTGCCATTGGCCCTCCAAGCCGCGAAATAATGATCCTACATTGAATCAATTCATTTTTAATACACCTATTTTCTTTACATTTCATTTACTCCCTAATAAAGAAGGGCATCCCTGCCGTTCTGAATTGGCAGATGTAGCTATAATTGTATCCTCTCTCTTTTTTCTCGCCTCCTTTGTTTTTTTTGTTTTTCTTATTTTTTTTTGTTTTCTGTCAAGGTCAGCAAAGTCGTGTGCCATTCTTTCTTTCCTTAAGGTAAACATTATACTACAATGGCACCTTTTGAGAGCCTCTCGTGAAGTTGTGACCTTAGTTTCTCAATAGACCTACCCTAATAACCAACAATTAAAGCATAAATTCCCTGCGCTTAATGCCTTGTGTTTAACCTTCAACCATCATGTCCTTGCTCTTCCTCCCTTTGAATCCACTCGACCATCATGATACCGACCCTCCTCCCACCCATCCACCAAAACCCGAGGTTGCCGACCCACCGCAAAAGCCGGCAAACTCGGATCCAGTCCAGAACCACCATTTCCCAGGAGTTTTACCTCCAGCCACGCCCCCTCATCCTGCCCCTGCACCGGTTCCTAATTCATCTATACCCACACAAGATAAACCTGAGAAGTCGAAGCCTAAGCAAGTAGAGGACAGCTCTGCGCCCAAGAAAGACGAGAAAAAAGATCCACAGCCAAAGTACACTTCAAATGATGGCGGGGTTAAAGGAGAGAGTAATGGCGGAGCAAAAGAAAATAACAAAGGGGAGGGAAACAACAGTGGAGAAAAGAATAGCGGAGTCACAGGAGATAGCGGTGAAGGAGGACAAACAGTGTTGAGGGATCCTTTGCAAGCTTCTTCATATACACCCGCTCCAACATTTCCGAAGCACACAGAAAAAAGTACGCCCATTGTCTCTGATATCAATCCGGCGTCCGTCCCGATAACCACCACCGTGGGATCACAGTATCCCGTCGCAACCCATAACTGCAATCAAAACACCAATGATTCCTCTACTAACTGCTTAGGCGGCACCAAGTCCTGCGACCCTCAAAATGACTCATGCATGACCAAGCTGATGAGCGGAGAGCAGTGTATCTCCAATACTCAGTGCCTTTCAGGGTTTTGTGACATCAGAGGAGTGTGTGCTGAATATTCTCAGCAGGGATCTGGGGCAGGAACAACATCGGCTGCTACCGCAGGCATGATTGCGGGGGTGGTATTTGGTGTCTTATTAATAGTGGGGTTACTAGTGTTTGCTCTAGTGCAGGGTCTCCGCCGAAAAAATTCACAGAAAGATGAGAAAATGCGAAGCGATTCGGCAATAACTAACCCAACCAATCCGGGGTTGAATGGGAAGGAAACGCTGGCAGTGCCTGGACAGGCAATCGACAGGACATCATACATCTCTAATGTGCGTTCATCACAGACATCCGAAGGATTTTCTAGTGCAATGAAGCGTCTAAGTTGGGTGCTGCCTTGGAATAATGGGGTCAACATAGATCCAGCATATCCTCCAAATAAAAGGGAGCCTATCTATGGAATACTCACTCGTTATTTTTACAAAATTCGCAATTCTGGGCGATGGTCTTATGGTAGCCGACTACCAAGCCGTGGATTATCAGTGGATATGTTTAATGGAATCGTTATAGAGGAGGAGGAGGCAGAGAAGAACCGGGATGTGAACAGAACGGCCCCGACAGTAAGCGTGGCCACAGATGAAGGAGAAAAGAGATACACAAACGAATTGGACTACCGAGTATCGCGTGGGTATGCATCCACACAGTACACGAGCCAATCGCTGGATGCCGCCTCGATAGACGACGAGCGAACGCGATCTCACTTTCGTTTCTCCTCTGCACCTGTGCAGACTCTGAGCCGTGGATACGATGGTATCGAGGGTGAATACAGTGCGGATAACATACATAGATCGTCCCTTGTACGAGATGACCCATATGTTTCACGATATTCATCCGATTTACCCAATCCGTTTGTTCGAATGCTAAGGGAGCAGGCGTCGCCTAACCAAAAAGACTACAGCGGAAACTCAAATGTACCTTCAATGGTGTACGGAATTCCTCAACAACGATTGGAGAATCAGCTTAATTCATTAAATCCATTTGCGAGCAGATTGTCTGTCCAGTCCGAAGGGGGTAAACCTATGGCTGCCGATGGCGCGGAGGAGAGTCCTTCATGGGGATCTGAAGAGGGGGCATCATTTATCACGGTATCATCGGACTTAGATCCTGTAGCACAAGCTAGTTAAGAAAACCATGATATATATTATATGTATCTTTGTCGAAAATTGTATTCTCAACCTACTTTATACCCATTCTATACTTGCCTATTCCCTATTTCTTTCCTGCATTTTGGATGTGTGGCTTTTACGAATAATATACTGTTAAAATAAGTTCACGGGCCCTCCAATGGAGTTTAAATCAAATTTTCTAAAGATAGTTCCATAATATAGTTTATTTTTACCTGGAAGATTAACTGAGATTCGTATATTTGTTTTATCGTATTAACTCCTGAGCAATCCATTCTTCGCGTTTAATCTATCCGAAATTTTAGTTTTTGTACTTTTATACCCAAGCTTCCTCTTTGCATTATTTTCGTTCTACGTAGCTTTGACCCACCCTAATGATTGCGACTGAGGTTAATGCTCCAATGCAGGACTCAAAAGCCATAATGTCCATAACCAACAGTGATCCCGAAGAAAACGATTGTGTTGAAATTGGACGCCCGCCTTCTCTTTCTAACACTGAGGATACATCGCTTCGTAACTCAAGCACAAGTATCTCAACTCTGAACCAATCATCTTTTCTGGGCTGTGAGAATGAGCTAAACTTGGAGAAGCTCAAGCTTGCTCCTCTGGAAAACAAACTTTTACTCAAAACGGCTGGCCGAAATTCACATTACCGCGCTTCATGGTCGGGGGGATTTGGTGGGAAAGATGCATATAATTTCACCTCCCAAAGCGAACTTACCGTACCCACAGAGTTGAGTGATGAGCACAGACCACGCCGAGCTTCCTATATCGACGTTTCAAAAGATTCCGTTCTGTTTACATTCTCGTTTAGTCAAGAGAGAAAAGGTGGAGGGAATGCAGGCCAATGGGCTGAGGCTGAAGGCGAAGGAGAAACGGCCCAAAGAGAAAAGCATTGTGACAGAAATGCTTATGACGAGATGGTCGACTGGGGTAAGCATTAAATTTTCACGCCCTTTTTGCCCTGTTAACCAGCGGCATATTTGTTTTGTTTAGAATTATGGGGTCAATTGGCGTCCGATTTTGATGCTCTCTCCAGGCATAA
This sequence comes from Calcarisporiella thermophila, assembly GCF_041956535.1. NCBI lineage: Eukaryota > Fungi > Calcarisporiellomycota > Calcarisporiellomycetes > Calcarisporiellales > Calcarisporiellaceae > Calcarisporiella > Calcarisporiella thermophila. The sequence goes on from NW_027192194.1 coordinate 764,592, forward strand.
CCCTGAAAAAATCACCCAAGCGGCCTGGTCCGGAGTGCCTTCTGTATTGCGAGGAATGATATGGCAATTGTTTACTCGGTGCAAAGATCAAAGTCTCGAAATGTTCTACAATGAATTACTTAAGAAGGATTGCCCATTTGAAAAATGGATCGCGCTGGACGCAGAGGCTGTAGTAGGGGTAGCAATGGGCGAGGAAGAGAACACCATCAACCGGGATAGCATTTTTAACCTAGTAAAAGCCTACGTAGTTCATGATGAGGAAATTGGATATGCACCACAACTTTGCGCCATTGCGAGGACTTTGCTTTTGAATGTTTGTCAATACAGCTGGTAATTTGCATTCGTCCCCTTTCTCACATTAGTTTATTCTATTAGATGCCTGAGGAGGAAGCTTTCTGCTTACTTGTATGCGTTATGCAAGGTGGGCTCCGGAATTTTATGAAAATTGAGTCGGAGGAACTTCGTATCTGCATGTATCAGCTTGACCGTCTGTTGGAGGAGTATGTGCCTCATATTTATCAACATCTAATTGTTCAAGAGTGCAGCTCAAGTATTTTCGCGAATGAATGGTTTATGACGCTCTTTTCCCACCTTTTACCCGCCAATATCCTGCTGCGAGTATGGGATGTGATCCTTGCGGAAGGTATGGTTTCTCTATTCCAGTTCGCAATCGCTTTCCTTCAGATGACTGAAGGTGTTATTCTCGGGATGGAGCGAGAGGAACTGGTAACATATTTAAGGATGGAGCTGTTGGTGTCCGAATGGGTGAGAAATATTCCTTTTTCTTTACTGTTTTGGGCGAATAATAGAGTCTTAACTTGGAACCATAGGATGCCGAATCTCTGCTACAATATGCCCGCGCTATTCACATCACCGAGAAACAGTTGAAGAAGCTTGAGCGCGAGCAGAAACTTGAAGTCCAAAAGACTCAAGAATATTTCAGTCGTGAGAATTCTCGTCTTGATCGCAACATTTCGAATTTGACACGGCAACAGGTCGATGTTGCGAAGAAACTTATCGAGAGCAAAGCGAAAATGCAGGAAGTGGCCGAACAAAAGGAGGAACTAGCAAAGCAAAATGCAGATTTGGAGCAACAGCTATTCGCCATTGAGGAGATGCTTGTAGAAACTCGAGTGAAGTATGCTAAATGCGAGGATGAAAGAGAAACTCTGTTCCAGCGACTGGCATCTATGAAGAAGACATTGGATAGATAGAAAACCCTTTGCTATTTACAGTATTTATTTCTTGTAGTTTGCATGTTTATTTAGTTAATTATTTACGTTTCAATTTTTACGAGCTGTGATGACTGCCTGCATTTGTCTAACTTTGATGGAGTGTTGTATCAAGAGTGATTGTTTGCTAGCTAGGAGTTAAACCTCTTACCCCTCTCTTCTCTATTTATCTTTCGTAGACGTTATTTTTTGCTCTTGGTGTAGTGTCTATTACATGTCTGTTTATTCGGCTATCGTTTCTTTTGCAAAATGAACCAAAATATAATAAAAAACATAAAATACATTGTACTAGTTTTAGTTTCATTGTATAAACGTAGATCCATATGAGAGAGCAGTAAAATGTCTATTATTAATCTTTTTTCCACAATAGGCTAATAAGGCTGAACACTGCTAAAATAATAAATTTATTAGTGATGGGGAGCACCGTAGGTGAGATTGGCAAGAATTAAAATATGCCGATATTAAGGATGTTAACACCCTTCAACCATTTATTGATTTGGATGTATTACCCCAATGTCATGACCCAAAATTTAAGAAAGACAAGGAATCTTTGGCTATTACTTTTTATTGTGCATATTTGATTTGATTTGATCTAAAATGCCATTAAAAATAAACACACAATAAACACACTCACGCAAACAAGTAACAAAGATTACAGAGCATGAAAACAAACAAGTCACATAGAATCAATTCAATTGATTCAAGATCACCATCGGAATATTTTATAAAGTATATATAAACTAGAAAAAAAAACCAAAATAATACAAGTGAAAAACAAGACGAAACTAAAAGGCTATGCCACTATTTACAGCATTGTCTAAGCATGATGAATAATTAGGCCAAGATCATCTAGTACTGTTTCTTTGTCGTCTAGCTGTGGCAAAGGATCAGCAGCTAAACATTAGATAGATTGAGTGATTAATCAAGATCAAGCCAATTCTCAATAGGGATGGGTCTTACCTGAAAGTCGCTTTTCCATTCCAACAATTGCCTCAGGGGCACCGTCCATATAATTCAGGCTATTCCGGTTATTACGTTGAGCCTGTTCTGAAAGGAACTTTGGAGACGCTAATGGGCCGAACAAAGATTCCATTTCACCTAGAAACGACGTACTGGAATAAGAAGCCAGTGCCCCCACATCCAGCATAAACCCTACATTTTTCGTTTCGGTGGCACTTAACGTGTTAGAATCCTTGCTGTCTAGATTAGGTTCTTCCACGGCCTTTTCAGGCAAATTTGAAGGCGACTGTTTTATACGTATCTCCTTCATTCCGTTCGAAGGTGCGACGGCCTCCACTACAGAGGGATGGTATACGACTGCAGGGATATTCATATTCTTCTCTAATTTCGGTGCTCGTGGATGCTCCTCCTCAGCTTCCTCTTCCCACGACTCCTTAATTATTCCAAGTGACTCTGGCTGCTGAGGTGGGGTCAGCTCTTGAACAGGGATGGGAGGAGGTGCACTTTGCGGGGGCGGGGGAGGAAGTTTTGAAAAATCAAACATTCCACCAACCGACATCTTCACCCCACGTTCCTGTACTACTGATAGCTCACGTGTGTGTTTCTTCGCAGCTATACGAGGGTTTTCAATATTATTCTTTTCATCCTCATTTCCACGACCGCCACTTCTCTTATCATCCTTCTGGTCCTCTCTCGGCTTTTCTGCTCTCTCTTCTTGCCTATTCTCCTTCCTAATATTTGCTTGTTTCTGTTTCTGTTCCTGTTCTTCCTCATCATCTTCAAGCATTTTTGGCTCTCGCCCTCCGTCTTGATTCACATAAAATATATAGTCAAACTCCGCCATAAGCAAACTAAATACACCAGCTGGGATTCCAAGGGAAGGTGAAAACACGATGCCCATATTGCGCATTGTCATGCGGTTCACGTTTGCATTCTGGACAATTCGAATAAGATGAGCAGTAAGTGCTCTGAGTAGTGTGTAATTTGCCAGGGGGAGTGCTGAGACAAGACGACCAAGTTCACGGACCCGTTCTCGGCGGTCAAGGAGATCTGTTTAAGTGAAGGGAATTAATAAACTAGTGAAATATTTTAAAAAAAAGCATGTTATTTTGGCTACCGATAACCCGCATAAAATCCTTATGAAGATCTTTGGTCAAAACGCTCGTGGGAAGTTCTCGAAGATAAAGTTTTAACAACCCAGCAATGGCATGCACGTCGTAATATTCGCCCGATCCCAGTAAGTCAACGTCACCCTCAATATTGAATCGATCTTTTAACATTTTTATGGTTGCAGAGCTTCCAGAGAGCCGGTAAATACCCTCTTCTTTTTCAGCTATTGGCCAAATAAAGTAGATATGTTTAAAACGGTCAACTTATATTGATTTGCAATATATATAGTTTTACCATTTTTCGCTTCCAAGTATTCGATACAGCGATACACAACAGCGGGCAACTCATAGCCTTCTTTCACACGGGATACCCGAACAGCTACCTGTAGGGGTACACCAAAAACTATTTTCTGAGGAGGGGATAGCTCGTCACGCGAGTGTTGCCTACGATCACTATCCTGCGGAGAGAAGCTTCCAGGCCCAGCCGAGCTTAAAGATTCGGAGCGAAACATGCGAGGCCATGCAAAGGTAAGTCGGCTTTTCTGGTTTTTTCGTAGTGCAGACATAGGGTTTACATCACTTTCGCCTCCCTGCGTCATACCTGGTGGAGTTGCAGAACGCTCTTGACTTGGCCCATGATCACTATTATTCCCAAACTGGTGCGCTTCTGGAGCCGCGGTATCCATAGCTGGGTTATTTGAATTGGATGGGTCGAAATAGGTGTGTAGCGGAGCACCTGATTGATCTTGCAAAGTCCGTGGGTGGTAATTATATCTCGATTGCTGAGGATTATGTTGTTCCGCCACAGGTCCACGTAAATTAGATCCATCATTTCTTGGATTAAAATTACCAGAAGATGATGGGAGAGGAGAGGTATTTGATTGAGATGTAACGATGCCACCTGTATCAGGTTCCAAATGCCCGCCTTTTGGGAAATTTTTCTGCGCTGCAGTGCTCGGATCCGAGTTTGAGCGCGCGGGAATATCCTTCGATTCTTCATGAGACATATTTCTTGAAACTCGATGATGGTTCTGTTTTTCTAAAACACGACTGTCATCTTTTGATGGAAAATATGCCCGCCCAGCAGGTATTATATTATTTGTTTTCTGGCGAGCTTGTTGCAAATTCTGTTGCTGGTGGTGGTGCTGTTGTTGCAGTTGCGGATGCAGATGTTGTTGCGGCTGATGGCGATGCTGCTGCTGTTGGTAATTCTGTAGCCTCTGTTGATGATTTTGGTGTTGCTGATTTGGTTGATGTAGTTCACCCATAGTAGCCAAGTCCGATGTGGTCCGCTCTGGAACTCCAACCCATTTTGCAAGCGCATTTACCCACTCGTCTCGCTCCTCGTCCGATTCTGCACATAGAATATGTCTTAAGACACTGGAGGAGCCGGGCCTCTTTGGTTCGAGGATAAGAAATGCGTGACGATAGTTGTCTCCACCCGGAGCACCAGACGACACGTCTGTAGGGACAAGATGCCGGCCGATCTGGGAATATGTTAATTTAATTGATCCAAGCCACTGTCCATCCTTCTGTAATATTGAAATACATAAGTCTATAGGGGTAAAAAAAATAAGCGAAAGTAGTGTCTTACATTTTCAAAGTAATCCAAGACAGGGCCACTCTTCAATACAAAATAGCGTTTTTTCCATCCTCCAAAATTTTTACCCCGCTTGATCAAATATCCCTCCTTGTGCCCAATTCCCTTAATAATAAATGGATTTTTATGATTAGGAAAAAAAAACTATACATTGAATGAAAAATTCACTTACTTTTGCTGTGATATTTTTCTTATTGTCAACGACGTCGGTGCTTAAAAATTCACAGATATCACTGGCATCTGTAAAGGGTAAGGATACGATATGTTGTAAATACTTCTGAAGAAGAACCTAGAGAAAAATAAGTGAAAATTAGTTTTTGTAAGTATCTAGTCAACAGTGGAAATGTACCTTTCTCTGGTCAACAATCGAGGGAACGTTGCTATTGAACATGCTCTTATCCGGAAGCTTGATAGCGCTATCGGGGGTTGATTTATTCTCTTTACGTTTGATCTAATTGAGATTGAAAATGTATATGTCAGATAGCAAAGATATAAGAACACATAATGCGTGTTCACCTTAGAATCAAGTGCCAGAAAATCCGAGTACAGCTTCTCCACACGCCAAAGCTCCTCCAATTTACCAGCTGCATTTAGCTTATTCACGGTTACCACAAAACATAATACTTCCTTTCCTTTCTCATTTATGCGAACTGTACTCCCGATCACTTTAACGATTATTCCAGAAACACCCCCCAGTGAAATTGGAGCCTCGTCTTGGGTGGCCGGAGAAATAGGCTGTTGTTTCGGAGCAGATTCCCGTGGCAATGTAATTCTACTGGGATCCGTGTATGTTTGTTGAGGAGGAGTGCTAGTGTTTAGAGTGGCCTCAGAGGTCGTCAAGGGGTCCTTTGCTTCTCTTGGTAAGGGCCTTTGATCTTTAACTTTTCTTTGTGCAGACTCTGTATCTATCTCCAGGAATTGTCGGGTAACAGTCATCGAAGGCATTTCCGCTGCGGAGGGCGGGGAGACCTTATATGGAATAGCATTTAGAAATACGCTTTCTCGATTTGATCTCTTCGCTTTTGCAGAAGGAGAAGACTTCGCATTAGGGCCGCTATTAGCTTTAGCATCTTGTTCTGCAGGAGAAGGTTGCTTGGGAGGTGGAGAAGCTCGAGAATTTGGTTCATGCTCCGGAAAAGGTTTTGGCGGAGGATACATAGATGAGCGAGCACGCGACGATTTGTTTTGAGAAGGAACCGGTTTTTTGGCATGCAATGCCACAGGAGAGGTTGATGATGTCGGTTTTGGCTTGAGTACTACTGTAACATCCGTTGAGACCCCGTTTGGCACCTTAGGTGGCGAAGAACTCATTTGAGCCGAAACGTCCTGGTCGATTTCAAACCTCACACTAAGTGGACCTTGCTTCTTTCTATTAGGCACAGCTCCATCGCTCGCAATAGACGTTTTTTGTTCTGGAGTATGAGGCGGAGATGAACCGGAAGATTTGTCGGTGTGTATCGGGTCAATGATTTGCGGTGGTTTTGGAGATGTATCCCGTGCTATTGTGCTCTTTTCCGATGCCCTGTTGGAGGACGGGGAAGTAGATATCTCAGGAGCTGCATTTGCCTTTGATTGCACCGAGTCCTTTGACTTTATCGGCTTGTTTCGGTATAATGCTTCTGTTTGAGAATCCCATGGAATGGAAAGGCTTGCAAGAGAATCGTCTGGAAGGTTTTCAAGTATAGAGAGGAGTCGACTATCGAGGATTCGCTCTTCGGCCTTCAGAAGCGCTATATCAGAAGTTTCTCCATTATGTGAGGCAGTATCTTCGCTCTTGGTAACCAAAGCCTCTTCGAGAACCAGTTTCGAAACAGGGCTCAGAGGACGAGGTTCGGATTGCTTATTGGAAGTGGAGTCAGTTAAATTTGAAGAATCGGTGACTTTTGCGGCTGGCGTTTGAAAAGTGTTTCCGCTTGATAACGTGATATTACCGCTACTTGAATTTGAGGCCGCAGAGGATGCTGTTTCAAGCAGTACCTGTACAGAGAATTCCAAATCTTTGTTTGCTTGGCTTAATTTATCCTTTTCCTCGGTCACTAATTGCAGATTCGCTTGCAGACTCTGAATCACTCTCCGCTGTTTTTCCACCATTCTCCAAAGCTGATCATTTTGCGAACGCAGAGTGGCCTTTTCACTGAGAAGTTGAGTAATACGAGATTGCATCTCAACTTGTGCAGCGATAGCACCAGTATTTAAAGCAACCTCCTTGCCAGAATCATGTGAGGGTATACTTGGGCTAATGGTCGATGTAGAGAGGGGAACAGCGGCACTATTCCCTGAATTTGACATAGAACCAAAATGCTTGGGATATTTGCAAGATCTGGAAACAAGAGAAAGAAGATTAAAGTTCTAGGAAAAAAAAATTGATGAGCAAGATGAAAAAGAGAATATCAAGAAAATAAATAAATTAAAGAATGAGTTAGGGTGATATAGGGAGAAAAAACTATTGAAATCTATGGGCGGATCAAAGTAGAAAAAATATCTACTAAATTTTAAATAACAATTGATTGTGGATGATCTATAAAGTTGAGGATAATAAATACATACCAGAAGACCCGCAACTAATTAAAGATGATCGAGGTGTGTGCAACGTGACTTTTCCTGGGCCATCCAAAAAGAGGGAACTAATGCATAAGCGACCTTTAAATTTTGTAGTGACGAGCCCCTATAACGCTGCCACATAAAGATTCTTATAAATTTTCCAGTTCTGATACCTATTGTCATTGTTTATATTTGCATTATAATTTTGTATGCGGGTTATGAATATTTACTTTGTTACATATAGAATATCGAAACAAACACTCTCAATTAATCTAAGCTAATTCAGTGCTGGTAAAGCCCAAATCATCTGCCCTTCAACATTATGAATGATTAAGTCGACACAGAACATATTTAATAGCAAAAAAAACGAATCAAGAAAAATTCTACTTATCAATTAAATTCAATGTCATGCCATATCAATAGAGGATTACAACTATAGGTTCTATATTTCTTTTGAATTACTCGCACTTTCAATCATTGCATACATCTATAGTGACACACTGTTTATATCTTGTTACAAATTAATAATATTCTGTATACGTTTGGATTGCAAATTTCAACTCTTCCATCCACATAGTAATCTCGTGTAATTATGTAAGTTTGGGTTGCGATAATATTATCCTATTATACTTCCCCTGAAAGAATAATATATTCCAATAATACTGGGAAGAGTGTGATATTGGCTCTTCTTTTTTTTAATGACTCGATATTCTCATGAATGTTGGATTCCAGATTAGAAAAAATGAAGGATTCGGAGGGGATTAAGTAGAACTTTGCTTTGATAAGATGAGCAAATAAAAGCTTGTAGCAAATGAGTTAGTAAAATCGTGCACAATCAATTCATCTTTACCATTTTGAACTGTTCTTTCACGTTTATCAGTTCTGGATTAAGCTACAGGTGCTTATAATTTTGGTCAAGAAACTCGCATTACTTAAATTTTAAGAAATCCCCTTTTTTCTGCAAAGAAGGTTTAGCGTAATTAATTTTGTGCCTGTCGATCCTAATGCCTCTCACCTGAGTTTAATGGGATTGCACAACGATTGGTCACTGCACACTCTTGTTTTTGGACATGCAAGCGAATTAATTGCGACAAAAAAAAACGAGATCGTTAGCCGTGATATGCACGGGTTTAAATACTTTGACTCTCATAATACCCTTCACACTTGCTCCCATCCTTCCTTTATCATAACACGGCCCATTCACTATGCATCGCATCTCCCATCTTCTAGCACTTATCGTAATCTGTTCATTATTCAATGTATTTGCATTGGCCGCACCTGCAAAGCACATGGTCGGCGGCGACATTCTCCGTCGCGATGGTGGAACAGCATCTGCGAAGATTATCACACAGTGTTCTGTTCCTGGTACCTTCGCTATAACATTTGACGACGGACCCCATCCCACATATACCAATCAATTGTTGGAATTTTTGAAACAAAAAAATCTTAAGGCAACGTAAGTGGGCATTTTTTGATGGCGATTTCGAGATATCTTAATATAGAAAACATCAGATTTTTTGTGAATGGTCAAAATTATGGAAATATCCGGGACAATTCCGCTATAGTACAAAGAGCATTTCAAGATGGACATCTCATTGCCTCACATACTTGGTCTCATAAAGATCTTACCACTCTAGATGAGAATGGGATTAAAACCGAAATGATTCAGTTAGAAGAGGCACTGAAGGACATTATCCAAGTCCGCCCTATGTAAGCTACTATATTTTTCTATCACTTCATATTTTTCCTATTGACTTCTCCACTTCAAAGATACATGCGCCCCCCTTATGGAAATGTAGATGATAGAGTGCTAGGAATCCTCGATAGAATGGGGTACAAAGTGATCAAATGGGATATCGACACTAATGACTTCAACGAGAACTTAGAGTCGTCGAAGCAAGCTTATCAAACTAAGTTGCAAAGCCTCAATGCACAAGATAGCGGTCATATGTATATACCAATAATTCTACTTTAGGATAAACGCTAAGTGTTCATAACCTCTTTTTTCTCTCTAGATCCCTTCAGCACGATACTCATGAAATCACTGTGAGAGATCTCGCGCCCTGGGCATATGAATATATTGATAAAATGCATTATAAAGCCGTTACGGTTGCTGAGTGCCTCGGGAACTCAAATCCCTCCACCTGGTACAATCGGGTATAATCAGGCTTAAATTTTGTCTTCCGCTTGTTATATTTTATAATTTTGTTATTAATTTCACCAACACTAATTTTCACCCAACATCCCTTCAAATCTAATTAGTCAAAGGATCGAGTATCCTTGTTTTCAATTAAGAAATTCATAAACAGTAAAGAAGTTTTTTACATAGGCTCTGCTTCAAATATTATGAGAATATATGTCATTTATTCGGAAAAAAAGCAACCCTACCGAATATTTTCGGTATATGGGTTGTGCTGAAATTTTTCTGTTCGTTGAATATACTTGATTTAATAAAGATTTTAAGTAAATATTCTATGAGACATGTTGAGGTCCTTCTCTTAAATAATATTTTATTACCGACTGATACAAGATATCACAATGAGCAATATACTGTATTGAAATAGCTTTACTAACTTTAGGTATATCAAAGAAGATTAAGAGTATAATTTACCAGTATAGTAACAGCCAAGTTAGACAAATTATAATCTCCATCTACATCTTCCAATAGGATGCTCTTCGGTGACTCTGCTTTAAAGAATTGTATTAGTTATTATATTTAATAATAATACAATATGAATAGAAATCAAAGTTTTGGTATATTGCAAATCTCATGCTAGATAAATCACTCTTAGAAAAGCCCGCCAGGTCATCTAGCTCGTTTTCTCTAATTCAGGTACATCGGAGAACTTCTTTCTGCTCTGTAAAGAGAGCTTATATAATGCCGGCTTCGCGTTTATCAGGTTGTAACTCAATCTGTTCATCATCCTCTACTGCTTGGTCAATTCTCAGTGGTTTTCTGCCATACGTACACACTACATCAATAGTGATACCACTCATGCCCAGCTCTTGGTATACGTTTCGTAGCAGCTCATCATATTCTTCCGGACTTAAAAACATCACTTGAGCTAGATGTGGTTTCATTGCACTCAGAAACTGCATCCATTGTTCCAGTCCAGAACTCCCGTCTCTATATGAGTGTTTACCGACCGGAAAACTCTGAATCAGTGAGTGAACATCCTGAGCACCGATTATTTCCAGATAGCCACCAACTCTATTAGTCCAAGATGGGTGAATGTCGCGTGCACGCAGTGTATTATAAACTGTTATAGAGCATGGCCAATGTCATTTACCTCATCCAATTCATGCATACAATATAATTCACTTACTTCCATCCGCAAGCTTCCTGAGAGCACCTTCTTCACATTGGATAGAGTAATCTACAGTTGATTGCGAGTAGCGTTAGCAAACTAATACTTAATGCTGTTCAGTATTCTCTAGTATTCTACCTACCAGCATCAACCAGTTCCACATAACCTCCAGGCTTGAGGATCCTTACCACCTCTCCAATTACTTCAGGCCACTCTCCTTGAAATATTCCGAAACTCATGTGGCGAATGTATACGAAGTCAAATTCATTGTCTTCGAATGGCAGCCTCTTGAGAATATTAACGATCTGAAATATGCAGTTAACTGGCTTGATGTGGTTGGGGAACATGTTGTAGATGTCGATACCATAGAACTGACTATTCGGATATTCTGTAGCCATTTCCATGGTCCATGTGCCTGGTCCACATCTAGGGAAAATACAAGAAACGTCAGCGCCTATCCAAAACACTTTTAAGAGCAACATATACCCTGCATCTAGCACCTTGGCTCCATCCTGCAGAAAGGCGTGAACAGGTGATAGAAAATTGCGGTTGCCGAATAATGTACTGATAGCGAGGATAAAGTATGAATAACCTTCCAATCTACTCTACAAAAGGGATGTGTACCGGAAGAAATAGTGCTGGCTTATTAATCGATCGAGCTCCTCTTCGTCGTTAGGCAAGATATAGTGGATCCCTGCATTTATGATCCAGTTTTTAAGTAATATCAGTAATATTATCTGAAAAACTTACCTGGGCTGGCGCAGAATCTCCTTCCCAGCATCCATTTGTTTCCACCATCGTCGATCGACGAATCCGGCAAATCTTCGGTTGAAAAAACGAACTGCTGCTGACCAGGTTTGGTTGTTGTATTGTGATTTGTGTTCAATTGAGCCAATTGCTCTGGCAATATTGTTTCTTCTCTTTCAGGCGTACGCAAGACATCCATGAACCTAACTCTCCGAGCAAGAGATGAAGATGTCACTTCATTATTCGGTGTTGATGTACAACCGGGTTTATTCTGCATCCATGAGTCCAGATGCGCGAGTGTGTCTCCTCCGTCCAACTTGGTGGATGCATAGGATATACTTTGAGATTTCGACTGAGGTCCCTTTGATTTGTTAAAGGAGAATTCTCTGATGGCGCTTGAGAAAGTTGGGTTAAAAAAGAAGATAACCAGGTTGAAAACCCCTTGCAATCCAGTCAAGATTGCCTTAGCTTTTCCAGTGGAATCACCAAAAGAAGTATTGCGGGATTTTGTTACATACAAAAGAAGAAGTATGCACTCGGCCGGCAGGCATATGATAAGTACCAGTGGGTATCCAAGGAGTCGAATCATAGAAGTCATGACAAGACGTTCTCTAAGACGATATTGCTCTCCACGAAGGTCAACCTCTCTTCTTTCACGGGATATCGTAGTGAAGACTTTAATTGCACATGCAAAGATGACAGTGAAGGAATACAAGATGCAGGCAAAAACGACAACGCTGACCAACACGGTATTAGCCAGCTCTATTTCATAAGGCCAATTTAAGATTAATATTTTCTATTACATGTACACAATGCTTAGAACCCTATATATACTTTAAGATATCAAATAACCTTACCAGTTTCGAATTATATAGCAAGTTCCCGTAGAAAAGTAAAGGTGATGAAAAGGCAAAAGATACTAAAGTGGATAGAGGAAGATACCACCTCTGAAAACTAGCAACATTTAAGTGCTTATGGAAGGCTGAAAGATGAAGATCAAATGCAATGCTCACAGTGAGTAGTGAGAACCACATAGGGAAAAAGTAATAAGACCAAAGAATAATTCGGCCAAACCAAAGATTGTTAGGTATAACCGCATCACAGAAATCTCTTTCCGCCCATACGACGTATAGACTTCGATAGAGAGCATCAGCTAGACCAATCCAGAAGCTAAGTCTAAAAGATATGCTGCAAGTTGCCAGAGGCTGGGTATAACGAAGGAAAGCCACCAGAATCATTATGAGTGTAGCGCACACAATTGAGGCGAGGTTGATCGCGAGCTCCCCCTCTGATATTGCAAACTTCATCAATTACCTTAGAAGAACGCAGGTCAAACTAAAGCTGAAAAGCTATATACAATATACAATTGCACTTACTTATAGGGCAAAGAGGAGAAGAGTATGCTTCCAACTCGCCTTGCCCGCACTTTAACCACAGCATATTTTTTTCTCGAGTACAAAACTTTGTAGTTTGAGCAAATTTTTATCGCAAACCTATTTTCGAGATACAATAGGTTGTTCAATATGTTAAGTCACGTAATTTTGCTAAAATATATATATTTAGTTGGGCGTAAGTAATTTAGATTTATTAATGAGCAAAATCCCAGGTCATAATAAAATACATAAATAGTTCATTTCTAGAGTTTCACCCAAGATTATATAGAAAAATAAGATTTATCCTATAAAAAATAAATAAAACACAGAGTCCGGTTTTTAATATAGGATGTTGAGCTATACACTCACGGCAAGAAGCTTTACTCGTAATATCACATTACGACATATTAATTAAACTAATTTAGGTAGATATTGTTAGAAGTAGTTGAGTAAATTAATATCAGAGCGAATAGAAGAAATAGGAAAGAGTAAAATCAATATAGAACTGGTTTAACAAGTTGAAAATTCACTCAATCCACTGGAAAAGGGTATAAGAATACGATCCGCTTTTTTCTTTGCCTCCTTCAATTGCCGTTCTGATAAAACCTGGTTATCTTGCTCTTTAGGAACTTGCTGTACATTGAGTTGATCATTCGCTTGCCCATTTATCTGATCATTTCTCGGTGCCATTGCTAGCTCATCGTCGGCAACTTGTTGTAGATGTGGATATTTCTTCGCATAATTAGAATAGGCAGCAGTGCGGTTCCAATATTTCATATATTTGACATCTTTGAACAACTTGAACTGGCTGAGAGCGCCTGAGAAAGCAGGATTGAATAAAAAGATAATCAGGTTGAAGACCCCTTGTAATCCAGTCAAGATCGCTTTGGCCTTTCCGGTGGAATCTCCAAAAGCTGTGTCGCGAGATTTCGTAACATATAAAAGAAGGATTATGCACTCAGCAGGCAAGCATATGATAAGTACTAACGGATATCCAAGCAATCGAGTTACAGACATCATAACAAGGCGTTCTCTGAGGCGATTCTTCTCTCCATGAAGATCCTTTTCTCTCCTTACACGAAACACCATAGAGAAAACTTTAATGGCACATGCAAAGATGATAGTGAAGGAGTATAAGATACAAGCAAAAACAACAACGCTGACCAACACCGTTAAAGCGAGTTCCAGTCCAAATGGCCAATCTAAGATAATTATTTTCTACCACAAGAGTACTTAGATTGGAAAGCTAAATATACTGAAATAATAGTGGACTTACTATCTTCGAATTGTATACCAGATTACCATAAAAAAGAAAAGGTGAAGATAATGCGAGAGGCACTAATGTGGATACAGGAAGATACCACCACTGAAATCTTGCAATGTTTAAGTGTTTATGGAAGGCCGACAGCTGAAGATCGAGAGCAATGCTCACTGTTAGCAATGAGAACCACATTGGGAAAAAATAAAAGGACCAAAGAACAATTCGCCCAAACCAAAGATTGCTCGCTATAACCGTATCACGGAAATCTACCTCCATCCACATAACATAAAAACTTCGATAGAGAGCATCAGCAAGCCCAATCCAGAAACTAAGTCTAAACGAAACACTACGAGTGGCTTGAGGTTGTGTATATCGAAGGAAAGCGACAAGGAACATTATGAGTGTAGCACACACAATTGATGCGAAATTGATCGCGAGTTCCCCATCTGATATCGCAAATTTCATCTTTAATTACCTGCGCTAAACATTACTTAGAACAAAGACAATCTTTCATCTAAATGCAACAAAGTAGTTTCAACTTACCTGTTTTTACCACAAAAGAAATGTGGATTATCAAACAGCCTTGCTTCTTTTATCGCAACATTTTAGCGTTTTTTCTCGAGGACAAAACTTTATAGTATGTGCAAATTTAAAATTTAGGACATATTTCAACTTTTACCAAATACATTAGGTTAAAGTCAATTGCTCATATTATATTGTGTAAATTTACATTGGGAATTATTCTTTGTATAAATAATTCGCTTTTTAGGCAAAGTCCTAGTAACAAATCCTCCAGGCATTACATATATCCGAAGTTTAACCTTAGAGTTCCAGATAGTACCGATTTTCCAATTCCAGTTATATCTGGAGATTGAACAATATATTTTAACAAATGCTGTTTGTAACACATTATCGGGATTAAATCCAATACTAAAAGATATTTTGAGATCCTCAAATACTCTTGACTCCTTACAAAATTATGCATGGATAAAACAAGTAGGACCATATGGAAAGGATGGAGAAGGTTTGAGTTTCACTATAATGGTCTAAATTGGTATTCAATATTAAAAAAGAAATTGGCGTAGTAAGCGCACACGAAGATAATTTATTTATTTTTGATTAAGTGAATCCTTGCTTCATTATATCCCTACAAAAAAAGCGGGTATATAAAGTGTTTAGAAAATATCAGGCACTTTGAATCACAAAATAAACCTCTGGGTGCTTCTATATTTTATCATCCCATCTCTCAGTTGTTTATTTGCCAATAATGGATATTTTCCAAGTAGGTGATTAACCGCAAGTTTTATTAAACGGATATTAAAAAAAAAATTGCCTATACATTATTACTTATTAGGATTTTATCTTATGGCATTGAAGCATGATACCATCATCTGATATCTCCGATTCGGCAGAGTCTTCTTCATGGATACCGCTCTCTACAGTATATCATGCAGTATTTGAGTCTTGACTCTCTGTTTCATCAGAATGTTATGCTCAATTGTGTTGTATCTCTTGATTTTACTGATCGATATGCATATAAACCATTAATTAAAGTATAAAACGATAATGGTTACGAGTAGCATGAATAAGAATGAAATGGGAGTTCCTGAAATTTAAAATCGCCTTGCCACTTTTACGTGTGCCATTTGGCAAGAAATGAGCCCCAAACTGAGAAATAAAAAGGGGAATGAAAGTCGAAAGAGCTGCCATAATGAAGATAAAATCGTGATATAATAGGTTGATATAAATTGGACATACAATCTATGATTATAAGAAGCTGAAGAATGCAAACAAAAGCATTCGAGAATTATTACTCTAGTTATCGAAATTTAAAAAGATTTAAAGTACCTTCGGAAAGTTTTGGGGCACCTCTCCCTACAAAAACCCGCCTGGTGAAAACTGCTAGAAAAA
>NW_027192194.1:781291-841789 GCF_041956535.1 Calcarisporiella thermophila
AGGGGGTTCGCGATTCCCTATAATTTTTCAACAAATTCAAACAATGGGAGAGGAGTCAACAAAAATTTGTAGACTCCTCTCCCATTATTAATATCGAGAAAAATAGGTGAAAAGTTTGTAAAAATTTAGGGAATCGCGAACCCCCTTCATCTTTTCTACATTCTCCTATACTTTTTCTAGCAGTTTGCGCCAGGCGGGTTTTTTTGTAGGGTCTTTATTTTTAATAAATTGATTATATTTCCTGAAAAATTTCTATTTCAAACATACTCTATTTATGTTTTAAAAACTATCTGTGCCTGCTTTCACGATGTTTACAATATGGACTATTTTGTTTGCAATTTTACAGGGATATACCGATTTATTATGAAAAATGAAGTGGGACAATAGGGGTAGAATTGTACCCTTGTAGCTCGATATCTAAAGGTGTCTACGGCTCGAAAGTTGCTCCGTATTTTCTGATAATCATACTCTTATTTATTTTATAAAACAAGCCCTATACCTCGAATCACTCCAAGTAAACGTGCTCGCGTATCCGTCTTCCTCGAAGAGGGATACTCAACACGCAAAATTGCAGCCGGAGAAGGCATTGGAAAAAGTAGCGTGGCGAGAATACTCCAGAATAAAGAGAATGCATCAAACAATCCTCCAAGAAAGAAAATGGGTCGCCCTCGAAAATTATATAGCAGTGGTGAAAATAGATTATGTAGAAGCGTGGCGACGGGAGAGTGTAAGAACGTAGTTAAGGCGCAAGAACTTTGGAACGAGACAACTGAGGAGGTTATTTCCGTGAACACTGTTCGTGAAGCACTCCATCGTAATGATTATGTAGCTAGGGTCAAGAGAAAAAAACTTTTCTATCGAAAAGGCATCGCCTTAGGAGACTGGCATTTGCAATGAAATACAGCAGTTGGACCGTTGAAGGTTGGAGTCGTGTCATATTTTCTGACGAGTGCCAAATACGCGTCGTTGGCAATGAAAGGAGAGAGTGGTTTTGGAAGAAGCGTAATGAACCACTACAAGAGCATCATATACAGCCAACGATCAAACACGGTGGTGGAAGTATAATGATATGAGGTTGTATGACTTCATATAGCATTGGAAGGGCATGTCGCATAATAGAAAATCTTAATGCTGAGTTATATTCGAGAATCCTCGACGAAGAGTTGTTACCTACGCTCTAGTCATATAATCTCAGTAAGCAATTGACAATGTTTCAACACGATAACGACACCAAGCATTAAGCCAAACGCATTGATCGATGGTTCGAAAATAACCAAGTCCAAGTTCTCGATTGGCCTTCACAATCACCAGATCTCAACCCTATCGAAAATTTATGGGATGAGCTAAAGGGATGTCTTAGGAGCAGATTTCCAAAGATAACGAGTCAGGATGATCTGTGGGAAAAGGTGAATATTATCTGGGAGTCATTCACTCAGGAGGATTGTATGATGTTGATCCGCACGATGCCAGAACAGATCCAAGCTGTTATTAAGGCAAAAGGGGGATATACTAAGTGGTAGTTGGAGAGCACTTTATTTATACAAACTATTGAGTATTCATTATAATGCCCCTGTAAAAAAAAGAGAATAAAAGGTTGGCACCCCGTAAAATCTCTATATTTGGATTTAAGGAATTTTCCGAAATATATTATATTTCACTTGAAGAGAGTTAGCAAAGGATATTCAGTTGTATATGTAATTGTAACGGCGTAAGTGGGGTTTTCAAATATTTAATTGTTTTTTATATGGACGTTGTTTGTAGAGAAATATTTAGGTAAAAGTAAAAATTTTAAGGTGCCCCAAAACTTCCCAGAGATACTTTATTAACAATTGCAGATTTTTCTGAAACTTCGATTTTCCAATAATTGGAGAATCGTGTATTCAGTCACATTCTAGCACTAATTCAAGTAGTTGTTTATTAGGAGGCATCAAAATAATTAAAGGATCGTTGTAGCAATTATCTTTAAAAAAAATATAACACCACCTCTTATATATCTCGAGTTTGACTTTGAAATTATCAGTGTTGCTCAATATGACCATATTCAGAATACTACCAACTGCAAAACACTGATTAGTACACCCCGGATTCCCACTAAGAATACTATGATGCACTGATATCAATTTGAAGGCTTATTAATTGGAAATTAAATTATTCTATCACTGCCAATTTTGCATGATTTGACCTTTATAACTGCGATGTAGCCGTGAAATGTGATAGTAAAACTGAGATAGTAAAACCAGGATTTTAACTGAACTGAGCATTACAATAGATATATCAATCAGTGGCAATATATAGATTACTTTGATAGAGTAGACTTACTTTCTACCAATATTCAAGTAAGTAAAATCTGCATTTCTATTTAATGAGAAAATATCATCGATTTCATGTTTATACATTTGCAATCATTAAAGTTAAATATCAAGAGAAAAAAAATTTTAATATGACATTCGGTGTATTTATTTCGGGTGATGGCTTTTTTATCTTAGGATTGGTAGTTTATTCCAATTTATTATATGCCACTCAATCAATGAAAAATTCGTTTCTGAAAAGTTATGGGTTGAAGGGTACTCTATCTGAAAAAAATGGTAATATGGTGTTAAATAGCTTGAAATTTTAGTGTTAACCTAATCTTTATTCCAGAAACTTTATCTAGTGAAGCTCAAGCACCCTTTTATTCATATTAATCGAGCACATTTACAATATTACATTCCAAGTATTCCAAGTACAGTGAGCTGATATATCGTGATATAATAGCTAACTAAACCATTCAAAAAGCCGGTTTAACAAAGGTTTACTCTATGCTGTTTATTCAGCACATATTCAATATAACTACATGCAATATTAATCAAAGACAAAGTATGTATCTTCAGGAGGTATAATTGTAAGTTATGGTGTATCTAGAATCTTGTGTTAAAGAAACTCACCCTAGCATAATCTGCCAGATTGTCCAGCTTGATATCTCTAAATCAGTTATATAGGAGAACCACCCCCTTGCTATAAATAGGATCTACTTGTCTTCCGGCTTGTGCTGATCTTCAGGTTGCATCTCGATCCGTTCATCGTCCTTCACTAGTTTTAATGGCTTCTTGCCATACGTGCACATTACTTCAATGGAGATTTCATTCATGCTCAACTCTTGAGATGCTCTTTGTAGCAGCTCATCATATTCGTCCCCGCTGATATACATCACTTGAGCTAGATGTGGCCGCATTGCAATCAAAAACCGCATCCATTGCTCCAGTCCTGACCTCCCATCCCTATCTGAGTGTTTACCAACTGGAAACCTCTGAGTCAGCGACTGAACATCCTCGACACCCATTGTCTGTAGAATGTCGCCAACCCTACGGCCCCACGATGGATGAATGTCGCGTGCACGCAGAGTGTTGTAAACTGTATTAGAACACGATCAGTGATCTTTATCTCTTCCAACTAATGTATGTGATAGATTGTATATACTTACTCCCATCTATCAGCTTCATGGTTGCCCTTTCGTCACACTGGATAGAATAATCTATGGTTGTTTATGAGTTATGTCAGGAAATTGGTGACCTAATTCAATCAAGTATGTTATGATAAACGATATACCGGCATCAACTATCTCAACATAACCTCCAGGCTTCAGGGCTCTTAGCAAGTCCCCAATTACATCACCCCACTATCCTTGGAACACTCCGAAGCTCATATGGCGGATGTATACAAAGTCAAACTTATTGTCTTCGAATGATAGCTTCTTGAGAATGTTCGCGATCTGGAAAGTGCAGTTGGATGGCTTGCTGTGGAGCGGGAACATGTTGCTGATGTCGATACCATAGAACTGACTATTCGGATATTCTGAGGCCATCTCCATGGCCCATGTACCTGGTCCACATCTAGGGGATATACAGAATACATCAGGACCTATCGAATAACAGTTTTGAAGAGTAGCATATACCCTGCATCCAGCACCTTGGCTCCACTTTGCAAAATGATGTGAACGGGTGATAGAAAATCCCGGTTGCCAAATAAGGAGCTAGCAGCAAGAAATATGTGTTAATAGCCTATCAACCCACTCTACAGAGGAAGCTGTGTACCGGATGAAGTAGTGCTGGCTTATCAGTCGGTCGACCTCCTCTTCGTCGTTAGGCAGGATATAGTGGACCCCTGCGATTTTTGATTTAATCTTCAAGCATCTTCAGCAAAATTATCTGAACAATTTACCCGGACTTGTGCAAAATCGTCTTCCCAGCATCCATCTGTTCTCTTTATCGTTGATCGTTGAGTCCGGTAAATCTACTGATGAGAAAACTAATTGTGGCAGATTGGGCTCTGTCAATGTATCGTGATTTTTATGAGTCTGTCCCCCTCTCTGTCCCACCGTCGCTGTTACCTCTTCTCTTTCGGGTGCGTCATCCATGAATCGGACTCTTCGAGGGGGAGATGAAAATGGTTTTTCATACTTCGGAGCCGATATACCAATAGGCTTTTCCCTTAACCACGATTCCAAATGCATAAGCGTGCCTCCTCCACTCAGCTTGGTGAATGCATAGGAAACACTTCGAGACTTCGACAGGTTGCTATCACAGAATTCTCATTCAACAATTCTGTTGAATGAGAATTCTCTGATAGCACTTGAGAAAGTCGGGTTGAACAAGAAGATAATCAGGTTGAAAACTCCTTCTTCACGAAAAATTGTAGTGAAGACTCTAATCGCACATGCAATTATGACCGTGAAGGAATACAAGATGCATGCAAAGACGACGGCACTGACAATCACAGTAATTGCCATCTCCACTTCATAGGACCAATACAATAATAATATATTCTGTGAGATATATACTACGATTAGATATCTGATTACATATACAATACAATAGCTTTACCAGTTTGGAGCTATACTCCAAAGTTCCGCAAAAAAGAAAGGGTGAAGATATAGAGAAAGACACTAAAGTAGACGCAGGAAGATACCACTTCTGGAAACTCGCAATATTCAAGTGTTTATGGAAGGCTGAGAGTTGAAGATCCAATGCGATACAAACGGTAAGTAATGAGAACCACATGGGGAAAAAATAAAAGGACCAAAGTATAATCCGGCCAAGCCAATAATTGTTAGGTATAAAAACAGAACAGAAATCTCTCTCCATGTATATAACATAAAGGCTCCGATTGAGGGCATCAGCAAGACCAATCCAGAAGCTGAGCCTAAAAGAAGCGCTGCGTGTAGCCTGAGGTTGGGTATAACGAAGGAAAGCGACAAGGATCATTATGAGAGCAGCGCATGCAATTGATGCGAAATTGATTATTAGTTCTTCTGAAATTGCGAATTTCATTTTCAACTCCCTGGAAATAACACATCTCAAAATAAAAATCCCCTCTAATCTAAATGCCTACAGATTAAGCTTACTTTTTTTGTGTGCATAGAGAAATGTTAAGGCCATTAAGATATTTTACCTCCGTTTTATCATTACATGCTAGTAATTATTTTTTCTCGAGGACAAAACTTAGTAAATTATATTAACTCTATTTAGTGTTAGATTTTAACCATATGCATTTCGTGTTGGTAGTAAATCAATTAATCCTTGCTAAATTAATAAGGCTATTTCTACCTTCTTATTTCTAACAACTTGTTAAATGCTCGCAACGACCTATATTTTCTTTTATAAAACACCAACTCGAAATTTTTTGTATATATCTCCAAGGATAACTACGAAATGAAATTAGAAGTTCTTAATGTAGACCCTTGAACATCCTGGTCACGAACACTTAACGCCAACGCATGTTGTTTTGCGCATGACTTATTACAATCACACATTGCCTTGAAAAGAGATATGGCTAGTATGTATCCTATCAGACCAAAAAGGCAGTCAGTTATTAAGTAGCTTGAAATAGCTGGGTTTAATCTACACTTAGTTCAACTACATCTAATAGCATGGTGCCAGCTAAAAGGGAATGATGTTATTTAAGTATAAAGCTCTTAATCAATGGCGACAGATCAAATTTAAATATCAAAACAATCTTAATGAATAAGATCATGTTATAGCTTCACCATGAAAAATTCATGTCCTCAGTAAGTAAAGTCTAGATAATAATAATCATCGATTTATAGGTACAAGTAGGGCTCCGGAATGACCCGAGTTAGAGCGAATATTTTCTTAATCTCTAATAGTCACCTTTAATGATATTATAAGTTCCTTTATATCTTGCATAAAATTCTGATAAAAGAAAACATTGGGCAACATGGATGAGCAAAATATGCTACTGGTATTGCATTTTCTTGAGATTACAATAGGATATACATATAATTATATTAGGATAAATATCATTATAGATAAAAGTATAGTAGTATTGATAAAAAAAAAGGTACATATAAGAGAAAGGAAGCCAAAATTCAATATTGAATCGGTTAAACGAGTTAAAAGTCCACTCAATTAGCTGAAAAAAAAAATATAAGAATATCAACGAATTTTTTATTTTGCCTCAAGCTTTATAACTACTTATGATTTAAACTATCCCTATGTAATAAGTCGAAAGGCAATATATATTAATTGATCTCGAATTGCCCTTAGAGCGCAAATAAAACTTTTCTAAGAAAGTTAGGTGTGACCAGTGACTTTGGCATTGAGAAAATAGCTTTAAATACACGATGCAAAAGATCACGAGCTTCTATTAATGCGAGATTACATGGTAGCTTTCACAAATAGAGGCCTCAGAATGCTTTAGAGAGGGTGATGAAATGATCATTAGAGCAATACGTATAAAAAAGACATTAAACCGTGTGTTCAACACAAATAGTAATGGTAAATATAATCGTATCTTTCTACTATACATCTTTTGCTAAGGTAGCTATAGTTCAGGAATATTTTCTCAACTGCATAACATACTTTATTGATAAATGATACGGATTATATTAATCTGCTCACGATTATTCCAGCGTCATGCATTTGGAAAGCTTTCAACTGTGATTCAGTACAAAGTATGAAGTCTTAATTTCACAAATCCTAATTTCCTTACTCTTAACATTGGCTAAAATCCATTTCGTTAAAAATATCCTCTCTTGCAAGTCGCAGAGTTGGCCTGCAAACTCTGTAAGATCGGGTGCCAAGCTAATAACCTGTCTTCAAAACAAAAACGTTCTTTAGATGTCATGTGTCGCGCCGCGGAATAGAGGCTTTTCTATATCGAATTTGATAAAGCCAAAAATAAACGACCACGCAGTTAAAAATAGACCAATGAATTGCGATTTGTGCAACGTTACCAAGATCGAACACTCTCTGAAACGTATCGATGGCTGTCGCATATTAATGAGCTTAAAACACGTTTTGAAGGCGGCTACTCGTTTGATGGCATCGGATGGAGAAGAAAAGCTAATAATTAAAAAGCCACTCGGATAGATTCAACTCAATAAATATCATTGTTTCCGTTGGCGCTATTTTATTTGTTTTTTATCGTCTTCCTTGGTCCTCCCTCCCTCCCCTGCCTACTCCTTATTCATTCTTCCCCTGTCAATTCCCGAAACTCATAGCTCCTTCCCCTCTCCGCTCCTTTGGTTTATTCTTCTCCCCTACAATGCGCTGCACTCTCTTTTTCTTCATTCTCGCTACGACCTTCTCTCTGCTTTGTGGCCTTGGCTCGGCTGCAAGGGCTCGCGTTTACACTAAATGCGCCCGACCTGGTACATTTGCCATCACATTTGACGACGGACCTTATATCTACACCGAACAATTGGTGGACTGGCTTAACAAAAACAAATTTGTCGCAACGTAATTATTTAGCGCTATTTGAGGCATTTGTGTTTCAAAATTCCCTCCCCTTGCCCTCTAACTTCCTCTCTGTGCATATCCATAGATTTTTCGTGAATGGTGATAACTGGGGAAGCATTTACGACTATGCCGCTGTTCTTAGGAAGGCCTATAATGCTGGCCACTTAATCGCGTCACATACATGGTCGCATGCAGATCTCACTAAGCTTAGCACGACTCAAATCAGGACCGAAATGACGCGGTTGGAAGCTGCCCTAAAGAAAATATTAGGCGTGCGTCCCACGTGAGTTCTAAGATGTATCAATTTTATCGAGCAAACTTCTGACATTTCCTGGTTTGCTTTAGTTTCATGCGCCCCCCTTATGGCAGCTGTAAGTTTTTGTTGTTTTCTTCTATCTTAATTCATCTTGGGAATGGGAAGCTTACTGATGCAAAACATCTTTTTCGCACTCCAGCGAATAACAAGGTGCTTGATACTCTAGGAAATCTTGGCTACAAGGTTATCTTGTGGGATATCGATACTCTCGATTACAATGGGGATGTTGAGGCTTCAAAGAATATCTACGAAACCAGCTTGCAAAATTCAAACTCACGTACGGACGCACACATGTAAGAACGTCAATTATCATCAGATACAAATTCTCATTGGGCTCTACATTTTTTATACTAACTATGGCACATTAACCATTAGTGCTCTGCAGCACGATGTGCATCAAGCCACCGTGGACCAACTCGCAAAATTTGCGTACGACTATGTACACAAGAAGGGTTACCGTACGGTGACTGTGGCTGAGTGTCTTGGATTTGGCAAGGGGGCTGGTTACCGCAAATGAATTGCTTCTCAGGATTTCTTGGAATATTTATATAATCTTATCAAGTATTTAAATTATCCTCAATAATGAGCCATGTCAAGATCAAGACACGGATAATTTAGTTGACCACCACCAAGTGTCGTAAGCCTAATTCATTAGCTGATTTTGCACTCTATTTTGCGCGGAATATTTTGTGGTGGATATAAATTATAGAAAAGAGAAAAAAGTAAAATTTTTGGATATTAAGATAAATAGGAAAATAGTAGATTAAATAAATAATGTATGATATTGGTGATACATATGGATATGCAGTTTAGGGATAGAGAATTAAGCAAAGAAGAATCACTTGGTACTCAGAGCGAGAACCGAAAAGCCAAATCTCTATCTGTCATTTCTCTGGTATAAATACCGGCTTTCTCCTGCTCCTGCCCATGCGGATCACTCAACTCCGCCGCAGTTTGTCGTTCTCGCGCACGATTCAGGATATATAGGTGGAGCTTAATACCAAGAGCCAGGACAATGGTCAGGCACATCACTGCGAAACAGATAGAGTGGCCCCGAACTTTCGTAGTATGAATCAAACAGTATTAGTCAACAAGTGCCGAACCAAAGGAAACGTATTCAATGCGAGTTTACCATAGTCAGGCTGGTCATCTTTGCGATATATAAGTGGTCCAGTTGCACCAATTGCGTTGCCAACCGTGGTCATGAAAGCAATGGCTACATTGCGCTTCTCGGCGGGGTAAAAATTAGATGTGCACCACGTCAACCCTATGGGGGTAGTGGGAAAGGCTCTGTAGCAACAGATGCATGTGAGAAGCATCTTACTTCTGCACAGCCGCGTTATAACTTACCCCGCATACACCAGGAAGATTGCAAAATAGCGCACGGCATTGTTTCGCACTAACATCAAAATAAGGAAACCGATTGTCCCAACAGCTGCGATCAGTGCAATATGGAGCCCACGCTCGTAACGCAATTCACTGTGCATCGATAGCAAAATCGTCAGCAGACACGCCACAACATTCGGTGCCACACTCAAAGCTTGAGAAGTAAGCGTATCGTTCCCCATTTGGTTGATGATACTGGGCAAAAAATACACAATAGCATAGAGGGGGAAGGTAAAGGTGCCACAAAGCACGCCAAACAGATATAGTCTTGGTTCGCGGAACACATCCATGACCCAGTGCAACTTGACTCGTGTCATTTTTTCTTCGTGGAATCGAACATCCCGCTGAAGTCGCTCCACGGCGAGCTTTCGTTCTTCCGAGGTGAGAAACTTGGCATTGGTAGGGAAATCTGGAAGCAAGAGGAAAGTGAAGAAGGCAACTATAATAGTGGGGAGACCCTCGATAATAAAGAGCCACTGCCAAGGTCGCAGCGGTTGACTGATGCGCGTTATTCCAAATGCAATCATACCACCTGAATGATTCGTATCATATTACCATGACCAGAAGTTTCATTAGATTCTTGGCAATGGTATATAAAATCTTATTATATTACCAAAAGCCCCGGCAAGACTTGCACCAGCAAAGACATAGGCCAGGCGAGATGTGATTTCATGTCTTCGGTACCAGAGTGTCAAGTCTGTTAAATAAAAATTGAAAATAAAAATTGCCGCTATTATTAGTAAAGCTGATAGCCCCCCTGCTACTTACAATAAATTAGTCCAGGAAAGAGTCCAGCTTCAAATAGACCAAGTAAGCTATTTGCAATATCAGCTGATCAGCATCACCATGTCCAATATATACTTTTTGATGAATTCCTTACAATCTCGTAGAGAGCAAGCTCTTGAAATCGGTCGAGAAAGCCATGCAAACCGCTATTATCCCCCAAAGTAACATGATTAAAGACAGCCATAGCGAAGGTCGAAGCTAAGAGAACACATAAAAGAGAAATCAGTCTAACTTATGTAAAGTTCAAACATTCAAAAGCTTACTCTTTTTAGCGCAATATTGGAAGGAATTTCGAATAGTGCGTAGCCTGTAAAAGACATATTAGAAGACAACTGAAAAGTTGTAGTTAAAATTGCGGAATTACCAAAGAAGAATATGATAATGCACCACAGAAATTGCCCCTCTGTGAGATTAAGATCCTTTTCTATATCAGCTATTTTGGCCTAATGAGGTAGATAATTAGTTGGATATGGGAAGTTCAGAAACACAATGGAATCAGATATATATACATTCGAAATATTCGTTCGATCGAGGAAAGAAAGCAAGTAGAGCAATGTTCCGAACTAAAAAGTAAATACGGGAATTCAAGTCAATAAAGACACGATTTTTTTTAAAAAATAATCGCGTAGGTTACTCAACTGGAAGAATGCGTTTATCGAGCTTCCGAAGCAACCGTTTTTCAGCATCAGGATCGATGCTTAATTCTTCATTCACGACCCCTTGTGCTTGGGGGTAATCACGAGTCTCTTTACTCTTGGTGCCCATTGCAATAGGGATTTCGGTTTGATTATCTTCGGGATGTGTGTCCTCCTTCTGGTCCATATCCTTAATTTCAACAAGGAAATTTTTCATAACGCTTTGTATTTATACGGAAGTGAGTGGCTTAATTCGCTAGCAATCATCTTCACTATAATAGGAAGTACAGCCCTGACAATCAGGGGTTGGACAGGGCATGACTTTAGTCTGAATATACTCGGACACAGAGTATAAAATCGAAAGGCCGCCTTGATAGACAACTCGTCGAGCAGCTGCGAAAATACGTTATGACTAACTTATTTTAGCAAAGATCGGACCTGCTATTCACCAAATGGAAATATAGAGTCGCAACGTGCCTCCTAGCTAGGAAATTCTAGTAAAGTCCTACGTATTGCTTCAACTAAATCCTAATGTTTTGAACTCACTATTAATATCGCGTGCCCTCTTCTATAAGTAAATATGGAACTAAATCCCTGTGCTCTAACCATCTTTGGAATTTTTCATATTGCTAGTGGAATCCACCTTTCTCAAGAGATTTTCGTATTATACATGGAAGATTCATTTTGGCTTACTCCTTCTAATTACTATATACTACCTAATTACTTATATTTAAAATTTCATAAGCGGCGACTAGCTTCAGCATTCATATACTCAAAATATCCTTTCCCACCGTTCATATGAACTCCAGACATTGCATGGTATAATGTGCATGGTATAATGAGCTGCATGAATTGTGGCAAGTTTTTCCCAATGTGACATTCTTGAACCTTTAACATACAGTAAGATAGATTGGTGAGTGTGAATTTATTAATACTTGAGAGAAAAATTGGATGGGGGGAAATGCGTTCCTAGGCTATTTTCATCCAAATTTCAAGCGCAAGTACACATCAAGCTCTAGAGCCATCTAGCAAAATTTGCGGGTATAGTGTGCAGGGGCAGATGGAGTTTATGAGTGCGTAGTTAAAAGTGTGATTTATTTTATAAGATATTTGATTGATTTGATTGAAAGAAAATGAAATAAAAAAAAATAGAGCGATCCAGCACAGAGCTTTAAATCCTTTCATCGAGTGAGACAAGAGTGCCTTAGCTTCTAGAGCAATATCAGGATCTCGTATATAATTTATTTCAGCAGTGGGACTAATCATATTCCCTGCTGAACTGGGATTCTACGAGAACCGTGCCCTCTCTTAATGACACGCCTCCAAGTGTATCGTGGGTAGAAAACTGTCTATATAGAAACTCGTATAACCGCTTGACTGGCAGGCCGGTTACCTTATTTCCCTAGCCTCGTACGCAAGCAGTGCTTATATCTCTTGTGATAGTAAGAATAAGGTTTTTCCATCGGAGTCGCACACTCAACTGATTCATTTTGCAACATGAACGATAAATACTCGACGAAAGATTATGAGGTGAATACGGAATTTTGATCGGATCCGTTTTCACGGACCACCCCCCGTTTTTAGAACCTGATCTCGATGTTGTCCCCTTTGCTCCCGCCAACCGAATTTTATATTTAGTTTTGCAGTGTGACAATTTCGGTATTGGAGTGTTTCGGTACGACGAGTGTCAGAAAATGCGAAATTAAATTTCCATGGCACTTATATATTAATGAGGGCATCTAATAAATGCTTGCTGTAAATACGGTTTCTTTATTAACGCTTTCTCCTCCCTCTCAAAGCCATTCTCTCTTTTTTTTTTTCCTCTCCCTCTGGTTTACTCTTTTTTCTTTTCTTTATTGCGATCTCCTATATTCTCACAAATATGCGCGTCATTTCTTATCTCTCCCTCTTACTGCTGGCCGCCTCGGTCTCTTCAGCTGCAAAGTAGGTCACTCACTGGATTAGCTCTGCCCACGTTTCGCTGATTGACATGCTATGCATTTGATTCTAGGAGTAGCAATGCCACTATGAATGCAGCCATTCAGGGCTCCGTAAACCTTGGGAATGCCACCACTACCCAAAAGCCAGCAGGGGGCGAAACCTCGGTAAAAACAGGAAGTAAAAATTCCACAGAAACGACTGCAGTTAATGCCACCGGCACAGAATCAGCCGTGGCCCAAGTGATCACCAAGTGCACTGTCCCAGGCACGTTTGCTATCACCTTTGATGACGGGCCGTTTCAGTTCACAGAGGGTTTGGTCGACTATCTCAACCAGAACAAACTCAAGGCAACGTAAGTTAAACGCTTCATCTGGGGTTTTGCCATTTTGGTGGTGGTGATTGTGAAGTACCAAGGCTCACCTTCTCTGCTCTCTCGCTTGTCCAGGTTCTTTGTCAACGGAAAGAATTATGATCGTATCGAAACCTATGCCAAGGTAGTCAAGAAGATGTTCGACTCAGGACATCAAATTGGCTCGCACACCTGGTCGCATAAGGACCTCGCCACTTTGAAAGAATCAAGCATTCGGTGCCAGATGAAGAAGCTCGACTGCCACCTTAAGAAGATCATTGGTGTGCGGCCGATATACATGAGACCACCTTTCGGATCGGTGAATAAGCTCTGCTTGAGGGTGCTCGGTGAGATGGGATACAAGGTGGTGACGTGGGATGTGGACTCGAAGGATTATGAGGTCAACAACCTCGAGAAGGAACAAGCGAATTATCAGAAGGACTTGAATGGTGCAGACCCCAAGACCACCGGCCATATGTAAGTTTTATTGGTTGGTTCCGGCGGGCCGGCGTCATATTGCAGCACGTACTGACCATACAATGTTTCCTTCACCTTATAGCTCCCTACAACACGATGTCTACAACATCACAGCAGGACAACTTGCTCCCTGGGCATTTGACTTCGTACAAAAGCAGGGCTATAAGGTATGATAGAAATGTAAGAATCGCTTATAGAATAGGCTCGCTCACATTGTGTCTCTCTGCTATAGGCGGTCACCGTTGCTGAATGCCTGAACGATAGCGATCCAAAAAATTGGTATCGCGCCTAAAATTCTGTGCATGACAGCCGTTAACTTTTTCTCAATTTTTCGAATGCTCTCCTGGTCGAGGCCAAATCTATCATCACTCAGCAATTCCTTATCTAATCCTCTCCTTCAGCTTAGAGTTTTTTTTTCTTCTCCTGTTACCATATTTTAGTAATTCCACCCATGTGTAGACGCCATATTTAATTATATAGTGAATTTAATAATACCACACATATGGATTGAATGAAGTTTTTTTCACATGTGTCTGCGCCACATGTTCTATCCTCACGTAGAATTTTCAAAGAGGTAGAAAACGACTTGAAGCACGATTAGTATCAGTCAACTTCATTCTTTTCTTTCCCCCCTCTATATTTATTTTTCTCATCAAGCTGCGGTCAAGGCCTGCCTAATTCTCTATTTGGATAAAATTGTCTGGGTTGAAAGATGTCTGCTGATGATAATTCCGATCAGAATGCATCTGAATTGCCACCTGCTGTGTCAGAAGATAACAGCACGCTCTCCTCCGCTCCTAGCGACGATAACTCAGCGCCTACACCATTATCGGAGACGAGAACTACTGATCCCGTGAGAGACCTATTAGGTGAACGCATGACTCCCGAGGAAAGAAAAAAAAAGCGTGATCAGCTTCTTAAAATGCAACAAAAGGCACGCGAGCGGCAGTCTTTATCCAACTCGACTGCCCCCGACTCTGCGCCCAGTACGGTTTCAAATATGGCGGCTGCTAATAATGCATCACCACCCCCTACAGTGGCATCATCACCAGAAGTATCTGCAAATGGGAATGGAGGGGCCATTCGTGAGGATATGGTTCAACGCGCTGTGCAATTTTTAACCTCGCCCAATGTTCGTTCGGCGCCCCGTGTACGGAAAGTGACATTCTTGGAAAAGAAGGGCTTAACACCCCGAGAGATCGAGGTTGCTTTTGAGCGGATCGGACCAGAGACCGATGAGAAATCGACTACTGAGGTAATTTCTCAATCCCGCATGACGAGTCCACCTGACATTCACTCGGTCCTTTGCGAAATATTTACTATATTTCTATATTTCATAGGGCGCAGAGGGAGAAGCGTTGCTGTCCTCAACAACAAACACAAAAGAGGTAAGCCCAGCCCCCGCGCCAGCTCCTCCGCCTCTCCCAGCCAAGACCTATGTTTCCGCCCCATCCCAAGCTTATCTCTACCCTGGTAATGCGATGCCACCACAAGGATACCACTACCCATACGCAACACAACAGCAGATGATCCAGCCGGTAAGCCCGTGGAAAGGAGTCGTTTTAACTCTGCTATTGACGGGAGCGCTTGCCGCGGGCGTACTGAGTTTGATCAAGGTAAAAATGAGCACCGATTTTTTTGGTGGATATCATGAAAAGATAGATAACTGAGCTCGGTCGCGTTAACAGAGGCTGGCATTACCCTATCTTCACTCCATCATCAAGTTCCGCTCGTCACTCTTTCAACATCAGAATTCACTATTGGCTGCCTTGAGCGCCAAACTTAAATCCATGGCCTTCTCCCCGTCTTCCAGGGATCCATCGGAACAGCCTTCTGCCTCCTCCACTGACAACGTCGTCCCAGCTGTCGCCGCAGATAACTCAGCCCTTACACTGGGTCCCACTCTCGAACGCCTGCAAAAGCTCCAAGCATCCCTCATCTCCTACCGTCTCCAGGCCACCGCCAGCGAAGAAACTCGCACTTCGCTCTTGACCTCGCTTGGCGAGGTCATCGACACCGTCGCCAAAGAAGCCTACTCTCACGCTAGCGGGTACAACAGCGGCTCCTGGCGGTTTGCGGGGGAGAACAACGCCGTCGCGCAGGTGAAGAGCGAAATCCGAAGCTTGAAGGGAGTGCTCCTGAATCGCCGAAATTTCCCGACGGTGCCCACCGTGGCATCATCACTGTCGAGTGGTGTCAACCGGGCAGCGGCCGAGGATAAGTCGAAGCCAGTCGGGGCTAACCCAGCGACAGGGGCCGATCAACAGTGACCCTGTTGATGGCGTGTTTATTAGCGGGGGAACGGAGATCCCCTCTATTCTATGGATGGGACGCTTCTCCATTTTGTATATCTTATTTGCTTAGAATGAGGATGAGGACTTTATAATAATAATACATACATCAAAGAACAAAGCCGAGAAAAAACCGAAAAACAGGAGGAAAAAAAAACCTAAAGCAACCAGAAAGAAACCCATTTAAACAAGGAAAGGGAAATAAAAAAACCAGTAGAGATGAAGAGTGAAATAGCAGAAATGATAATAAAATAGAGAGGAATAGCACCATGGAGAGGAATAAATATGCGTGACGGAGGCAAGGAAAACATGAGAATGGGGAGGGGAAGGGTTGTGAAGCCTAATATGCATATCAGGCTCGATGCGCGCTCTTTTTGATAGGTGACTTTTTGCCCTAAAAGTCTATAAATAATTCCTGGTAGCTCTTCTCGCCCACAGCCAAACTGCCTCCATAAGTGCCCTCCGCCTCTTCCGGGTAAGCGTCGAAGCAGCTGGCATCCGAATCGGCACTCACGCGTGGGATATAGGGCGGAGTCACCTCTTTCCTCACAAGCTTACCCCAGTCCACCGACTCAAACCACTTGTGTCTCTTCACATCCTCACACCCGCCTTTCAAGTTCCCGAGCCGCTTACTTAGGTCCTTGGCGAGAAGCCGCTTTATCAAATCTTTTGCGGCGCCGTCAAAGTGGCTGGGGAAGCGGGGTCTTTTCGCGGCCACAATTTTCTCGTACAACCGCATCGGATCTGGATCGTGGTAGGGGGGGTGCCCTGCCAGCATTTCAAAGATGAGGACACCGAGCGCGTAAAAGTCGGCAGCCTTGCCGTAGCCTTTGGTCGTGATAATCTCGGGCGCGAGATATTCTATTTAGGCGGGGGAAGCGGAGAGGAGCGGAGGATGTTAGCTAGGGAGGGAAATCGGAATAAACTTTAGCAAAACCTAAAGCGGTTACCTGGAGTCCCACAGAGTGTGTAGGTGACATTATCGGGGGAATGTTTGGCAAAACCAAAGTCGGTAATACGTAAATGGCCATTTCGGTCCAATAGAAGGTTCTCGGGTTTCCTAATGCCACGGGGACGCAAAGAAACAAGAACCAAAGTTAGAACGGGGGTCGTGCAGAGGGAAGCGTTGTGAGAAGGGGTGATTACAAGTCTCGGTAGAGGACATCCATCGAATGCAGATATTCTATTGCAAGCAGGACCTCGGAGGCATAGAACCTGGCAATGTCGTTGGGGAATCGCTACGGGCACAGCAAAAGCAAGGCTTGAGTCAGCCGGTGCCCACATCTCATAAACCTTAAAGTGTAAAGATTCACCAACCTGCGATCTCCGCAGCACGCTGAATAGCTCCCCACCCGGCACGAAGTCCATCACCATGAACAGATGGGTAGCATCCTGAAAGGTGCCCCACAAATTGACGATAAAAGGATGGTTGATTCGTTCAAGGATTCGCTTCTCGTCGTTGGTGTGCTGAACCTGCTTGAAACGCACAATATCCCTTTTCCGCAGGGTTTTAATGGCGTAGAATTTTTTACTATGGTTCGATTGGGACCTAGAGGGGAGAGGAGAAAAAAATATGAATAAGCACGGTTAGGAGGTAATATCTCCACGGCTTACAAATGAACCCTGCCGAATGACCCCGTCCCAAGGGTGCGTATTAGCGTGAAATCCTGCAGCGCCATTTTGCCCAACAATTGAGGTTTAGGTGGGATTTGTGCGAAGAAATCCTGCGATTTGGATCGTGTTTCTAAGGAGCCAGGCGAAGCGCCTGTAGCTTGAGGAGATGAAATGAGGATCAAAAAGAGGGGACAAGAAGCTCGTGATATCGAAAAACTTACTGCTCTTCTCATTATTAATCTTTGCCGCGTCCATCGAAGTATCATTCGAGCACTTGTCGCTGGTGTAGCCACTATCTCGTGGGGCCTGAATCTGCTGCTGCATTTCGCATTGTTTCTGTTGTTCTTGCGCGTAGCTCTTCTCCCATTTTTGTGCCGATGCGGGGGAATAGAGCGGGTGATCACTGAGGGGTGGCTGGGGCAGTTGGCTGGCTTGGGACTCGACGGGAGGAGTGGGGGTATTAAGGCGAGAGACGTCATGACTGGATGGCCCGTTGGATCTGCTAAGCGATTTTTGGCGATGTGAGCCGCCATTCTTAATGACTGAGGTCAGCTTTTGAAGAAACGCCATTATTGATGAGAGGGGGGAGGAGGGCGAGGGGAGGAGAGCCAGACTTTCTCGAGGGTGTTGAGGAGAATGCTCAGATGAATGGAAAAAAAAAAAGAAAATGGAGCGATGTCGGTATTACATGTATCTGGAGAGAAAACGGTTAAGTGTTGACAAAAGCTAAAAAAAAAAAGCTAA
The DNA here is from genome assembly GCF_041956535.1 of Calcarisporiella thermophila. NCBI lineage: Eukaryota > Fungi > Calcarisporiellomycota > Calcarisporiellomycetes > Calcarisporiellales > Calcarisporiellaceae > Calcarisporiella > Calcarisporiella thermophila. The sequence continues at coordinate 799,567 of NW_027192194.1, forward strand.
TGGGGATTGGGAAGTGTAGAAGAGCAGAATTAAGAATGGGCGGGTTAGACAAATGACATTGGTGGCAAAATGATACCACGCCCCTCAGGATTCATTTGATAGGTGACCGCCATTCCACCGGTTTAAGGCCCACCTGCTTAATTGCTTGTGGGCTCCTCGATCATGCACACATGGAGACAAAACAAGCACGTTATCACAAAGCAGGACTCGAATTCGCTATTGCTGCAGCCACACAGGGGAGCTGCGCAACAGAAGGGGCCTCGAGCCCTCCCCTGCTGAGTGGGCGGATCCGATGACGATAACGAGCTCGCTGGCGTCATGCCCCGTTCCGCGCCAGCTTGCGAGCATTTGCGTTTGCCACCCGAACAGCAGGGGCTCTAGCTGTTAGCCCGAGATCCGGAACACGGGGCTAATGAGTATTTTCAGTTTGGGCAGTGGAAAAGAAACGACTTTTAGACAAATAGGGATAAATAGTGTATATAGAATGGCGTGGGCATTACAAGCGATAAGTAGGCCGGGATAAGATTAACAATGGTATTTTACAATAAACAAAGGGGAAACACACACTTCTCGCTCCTTCTGTTTCAATAAATATCACTTTGTAGAGGTCCGGGGAAAACGTATCTGCTCTTGGCTCTAGGGAGGGGAGGGGGGAGGAGCCAGGCTAGTTGGCAGGCTTCTGGCCGTAGGCAAACACCCACTTGCCGTGTCCATTGGGATAATCTTCGCTCAAGAGCTCCTGCTGGGCCTTGCTGAAGAGATCCTCGAATTCTTCATCGGACACCTGCATTACCTTGAGCAACGAGGGTTTGGCGGCTCGGATCAACAGGAGGACGTCTTCCGCGCCCGCAGCGCCAAGTTCAGAAGTGGCTCCGCAAGGGCCGATGCGTTTATTTTCAGCAATGTGGATCAGGCCCAATGACTTGAGATTTGGGCCGAGATTGTCAAGAATGCTCGTATCGATGTTTTTCGACTCCATGACCTTATAGACTATCCGCAGAAGTACGAAAGGTTAGAGGGGGGGGGGGGAGGGACAAAGACTTTCTGGGGTGCCATAGGCGGGGACGCTTACACTGCTTCAGCAAATGAGTCGAGTTGGGGCCACACTCAAACAGGTCAAACATCGGCTCGGCCAACTATAAAGGGAGCTCGGTTAGTCGGCAGTATGGGGAAGGGGCAAGTCCGCACAGCCTGATGCTCACCTCAATAAAACCACCCGGTTTCAACACGCGGAACAATTCCTTATATACGTCTTGGGTTTTATCGCTTGGGTATGCAAGAATCGTGGCACGTTGGAATATAAAATCTAGAGTAGTTAGGCATAATTAGAATGGGGAATCGCTCTAAGAAGCCTCTTTTTGGAGAAGGGCCCAGGCACACGAACCAAAGGTATTGTCCTCGAAGTCGAGGCCATCTAAGATATTGTTTTGAACAAAAGTACAATTGGGGGGTTTGATGCTATTTGGGAAGATGGGTAACATGTCCACGCCGACGAACTCGCTGTTGGGGTATTCAGATGCCTATAAGAACGGAGGGTTAGAGTCGATACAGGATCAACCAAAGACTTGGAAAAGGGGCATCCACCTACCATATCCATAGTCCACGCACCAGAGCTGCAGCTGCAGTCATGAATAGGATACCAAATGAAAACAAGTTTAGTGCTTCAACCGAGGAATGAATTGGATTCAGTCGACTAACCCAACATCCAGCACTTTAATTCCTTCTTGTAATCTCGCCTTGATGGGGGCCATGAAATTTCCAAACAACTGCTTTAAAATGAAGTGCTGCATGGTCATGCGGTCGCTCTCCTTGCTGTCTAGCGGAAGGGAGTAGGGGGAGTCTAAACGCCGATGGGAGAGAGAGGAAAAAACAGGGATAAGAAATCAAGACCAGATGGGGACATCGAGAAATGCTTACTCTCGATCTTGTGGTATTTCCTCCCCTCGATCAGGCTAAAATCCTCATTTTCCTCGTAGGAGATGGTCGAGTTGCTGGTATGATCCATGGTATCTGATGGAGGGTACACTGACTGGCGCTGCTTACTCTTTTTCCTACTGTTGAGGAGCCGAGAGGGAGAAGCATTACGGCCATCATGGGGTCAGAGCCTTGCAGGAAAGTATACAGCAGGATGCATCACTTACACTAGGCGGTATAATCTCTTGAAAACCTTAGAGTAGAGCAGCGCGTACATGTTCCATCAACCTTTTATCTTGTTCTTGAGAAGGAAGATTGTTTCTAGGTTTTCCATGGTGAGTAGGGGCGGCCCTAGGAAGAAGGTTCATAAAGCTTCTCCGACCGCCCCATTAAGGAAATCCTCTGGGTTTTCTCGAGGCACAAAGGCCTATCTCCGCCCCAGCGTCCTAAGCGCAATAAATCAAGATAGACCTCGAACACCGAAGAGCACAGAAGCGGTGGGATGCTCTAGATTTTACAGCGGCCGTCTCACCTGGGCTATGGCCAAGGTCAGTGTCGGTGAGGAATGGCCCCTTTTGTCCAAAGCCGCGCCTTCATCGGCAATCCCTTTGCCGGCATCCGTGAGCCGAACCTCATGGATGTCGAGGCAATTCCCCTTCCTCGAGGCAGATGTGGCTCAATCGGGCCTGACCTCACCGCGCAAGGATTGCCCCGTGCATTGCTCTTCGCCAATGTCTTTCGGAGATCAATCCATCGACCAAGTCTCCCTGTGGTTGGAAAAAAAAAATAGAAATTGGCGAAAGAGAGCGTCGCACTGTCGGCTTGCCGTCAAACCCCTCAACTTACATCAGGGCTTACGTTGAATTGCGGGGCGATGGCCCGGCGGCCTGCTGCGTGTATTTAAGCCGGCCCGCAAACCCTATCCACGCTACAAAGCTTGCTCGACTCGGCGGCCTCCCATATTAGAGAAAACACCCCCCTACCCATCCAGAGGTAGAATGATTTCAGACCACCTCGTGCATGATCCAGCTTTCAGAAGTTTCTTATCGCCTTAGCTGAACTGTGCAGAAGAGATTCGCCCCTCGGATTTTCGACCCTTGTTCTCCCTCTCAGGCTAAAAAATAAAAAAATCACGCTGCGCGCTTTTCATTCCTAGCATCGCATTGCAATCATCGCAGGAATCCCAAGCAATTTATATTGCCCATCATTCTGCCAAAACCAAAACCACACTCTAAACGCAGGAAACTTACGGGCGACCCCGCCTCCGCTGCCGCCACTGCGACCACTTCTTTAGACCACGACCAACCGATGTCATTCCCACCCCACCTCACCCTTCTAGAACCGCACAAACGCCTACTTGAGGAGCTAGGAGATGAGCTCGCTCGCATCCAGCCAAGTGACGCTTTGCAGTTTTGTTTCAACTACTTCAGTCGTCGGTTGGAGGAGGAGAGATCGCGTTTCATGAGTGGTAAGTGCCGTGGCTCTCCGCCTTTTTTTTTCGCTTTGTTTATCCATCCGCAACCTAATGGCTGACGGGATTTTTGCCATGACTTAGGGGGTGCACAGGCTCCCAATCAGGCATTCGAATCCTCCATCCCCCCCTTCGCCCCGGGAGATGAGGCCCAGCTCCAGCAGGACTTCGACGAGCATCTCATCGACAGCGATGAGGATGACGTCGACGAAGAGGAGAGCGAGGATGTTTCCCCACTCCCCGCAGTCGATCCCTCGCGTTACAATCCGGCGCGCCGTACAAGTGTCAGCGCCGAATCCATGACCCCTAGCCGTAATCAGCAGGATTACGTGAAGCTGGTCGTGCCCAAATCCGAGGAACAGCGCCGCCGGATCGAAGCTTCGATTGGGAACAATTTCTTGTTCAAGAATCTGGACGAGGAGCAGCACCGAGACGTGGTCAACGCCATGACAGAAAAGCGCTTCAAGGCGGGCGACGAGGTCATCCGCCAGGGAGCCGTCGGAGACTTTTTCTACATTGTGGAGACGGGGACCCTCGAGGTCTACATCGACAAGGGCGCGCCCCAGAAGGTGGCGGAGTATGGGCCGGGCGGCAGCTTTGGGGAGCTCGCACTGATGTACAACGCACCCCGTGCTGCAACCGTGGTCGCCACCTCGGACTGTGTCCTCTGGGCCCTGGATCGGGTCACGTTCCGCCGTATCCTCATGGAAAACACGTCCCAGAAGCGCCGCATGTATGAGGCCTTCCTCGAGGAAGTGCCCCTGCTCGCCTCGTTGCAGCCCTACGAAAGACACAAGATTGCAGACGCATTGGAGAGCGTTTATTTCGACGATGGCCAGCTGGTAATCAAGCAGGGCGACGTAGGCGACAACTTCTATTTTGTGGAGGCGGGTGAAGGCGTCGTGATCAAGGCCGACGACAAGGGAGTGGAGCACGAGGTGTTGCAGCTGAAGAAGGGAGACTACTTTGGCGGTAAGCTCAGCCGTTCCTCACCTCTCCCTGCTCGCCCAGTGGGTGGACAACCTTACTAACCCCCTCTCCTTGCCTTTCCGCCCTAGAATTGGCCTTGCTCAACGACCAGCCCCGTGCGGCAAGCGTCCGCGCTAAAGGCCGGCTAAAGTGCGCAACCCTGGGAAAGAAGGCGTTCACCCGCCTTCTCGGGCCTCTGCACGAAATCCTCAAGCGCAACAGTGCTCAGTACGTGAGCGTCATTTCCTCGCAGGGCCAAAACTATGGTCAGGATGTGACCATGTCCTAGGAGCAACGCTCCAGCGGCGATGTTTCGTTCTGATTCTTCTATTTTTCTTTCTCTCAGTCTTCAGTTGAAGGGAGGTGTGTGTGGCATGAGTACACTTTTTTTTCAATAATTTTCCGGATTCTTTTTTTTTTATTTCTTCTGTTTTCTCTTTTTTTCCCCCTTTAATTCTCTCTTGTTTTTCTCTTTGACGAGCATTTTTTTTCTTTTCTTTTTATTCTGAAAATGCAAAGTTTGAATAAATTTCTATTGGGACAATCTCTTTTTTTCCTCGAGCTCAACAAAACAAAAAAAAATGGACAAACCATTTGGAAATAACCCATGAGCCATAGGTAGAGGCATGAACGTGGAATGAGTTTCTTCTAACATTTATTTTGAAGGGGAGCATAAGAAAAAAAAAATAAGAATCCCACAATATTTGCAAAAAGAAAAGGAAAAAAAAGAACAAGGAATAGCGATATAGAAATGATGGAAAGAAAAGGATGGAAGAAGGAAAAAAAAAAAGATTGCCTTGCTCTCCCCCACCCTCTGGCCAAAGGGAAATGCCATAAATAAACAAACAGTAACAACACAAAACAAACAAACCGTGAAATCATATCTGTCCTTTTATATCTATCTTACAATACTTTTTCTTGGCCTCCTCAATGATCGGCAGGGTTATCTTGGTCAGCAGCATACCGTTGGGTTTGTCCGTACACTTACCTGCCCCATGCTCCCCCAGAAACTTCGACAAGGCCTCAAGATCTTCAAACGCAAGCTCGTGCCGAAGAAATTCCAAGCTGATGCTTGGACGGTACGCCTTGCAGATGGTGGCCATGGCCTTCACCCGCTCGCGCGCAACAAAATGATCCATCAAATAACCACACATAAACGGGGCGGAGCGATAGAGGAGAAAGAAGAGGTGGTAGTTCGAGGTGGCAATCGCGGAGCGGACGCGGAGGGCATGGGCGACGGCTCGATCCTGCTTCTGCTCCTCCGTGAGTTCGGCCATGACTCCATTGACCTCTATCGGGATTGGGAGAAACAAGTGTCAGCAGGCATACAAAGAAAAAAAAGAATCATCCAAAGTGGATCACGAACCGGTTCGGTTCTGCGTATGTAACAAATACAATATCCTGTAAGCCGTGAACTCCATCACTTTCCCAGGTAACCCAAGCTTGTAAAGCTGGTTAAGCTGCGATTGGCACTGATTGAACTCGCCAAGGTCACCCTAACGGTCGGGTCCACATTAGCATTCCGTGGGGGAAAAAAGGTGTGGTGTCACAACTATACCTTTTCCAGCGCAATGCGGGCGTGGATTTCGTACACTTGAACAGTGAAGTCGTTCTTTATCCGTTGTACCTAGTTGGAATTTTTTTTCAAAAAATACAATTACGTAAAATAGTCATTATCATGGACTGTTTTCTCCACATCCATTAGTAAAGGTGAACTCACCGTTAGGTCCTGGCGCATCGACTTGAATTGATCGCAGATATAGGTGTAGTTGCTTTCCTTTTTCCACTTGAATTTCAGAAGCTCGAGGGTCTGTTTCAACACAGGTAGTGGGCGTACCGTCGAAGGGTCTGGGGCGGAAGTTAACCTGAGGTATTGCTTCTCCAAAGTTTGGCACTGTAGAAAGGGCACAAAGGTGAATTCGAGATCATGGGTCAACCCATTTCCAGCAAAATACTCACCGTTCCCACAATGGTATATTCATCCCAATCAATCACATCCTACGTTGAAGAGACAAATCATGAGGCCATCCATCTATTCATGATAACTATCTAGGAGACTCACAGGGTTATAGGTAGGAGGTTCGGGGGGAGGGGCCGGCGAGGGTTGCTTAGCATTAGATTCGTTAGTTTGAAACCGCTTGAGTCGCTTCTCTCGCTTCCGAAGCTCCTCCTCGGTCTCCTCGATGGAAAGTAATGGAATGTCAGGGGTGGAGTCGCGAGTTGTACTGAAACAAAAAAAGAAATAAGACACAGACATCTGGTAAGTCGCTATGTTCGTGGATCAGCAGTGAAAGATTATTTTACTTCTTCCGTTTGGACGACTTGGTCTTTTCCACATCTGTGCTCGATAGGTCAATGAAGCTAGGAGTGCAAGAAGAGTGCATAAGAGATCAATCCATAAAGGCCACAAGCCATCAATTAGATTACTCCAAATTCTCCCGTGTTTTATTTTTGAACCTCTCCACACACCTCGGCAGTGGCATGTTATCCCAATCTGTCGTGTTAATCCTGCCTCGACGGAATGCATCTGTTACGATTTCTTTGAGTTCCTCCTGCACTTTGTCCTTGTAGCTCTCAGGAATGTTCTCAAAAGCCCGATTGATATAATTCCTAGAAACGACCACAGGTGTCAATTATTAACCAACTGGCCAATGGCATATCCTATCATTAAGAGGTTCCTACTTCAACGGCACTGGCCAGGATTTTTGGCCAGTCTCTCCCTGCTCGTTAGTTTCAGAAGTTGAAATTTCCTTTGGCCGCGAAGAGGTTGAAGAGGGCGGGGTCGGCTGAGCAGACTGTGTAGTGGAGGGAGTGTCAGAATCAAATACAATTCTTTTCTCTAGTAATTTTCCCTTTGGTTTGACTGAAATATAAGCGGGGGCTAATGGTACATATGAAAAAAATAAGAATTCGTTAGGATATAAAGGATGCGGCTGTATTATGCACACAAGGTTCAGCAAACCTTCTTTGACTCCACCCGGTTTCACGTCAAATCTTCGCTTGCTTTCCACCTTTTTCTCTTTCTCCTTTCCTTCCACACTCGGCGGAACGGGCTGCTTCACAATACTAGCATAAGACCGCTTTTCGGGTCCTTCCGTGGCCTTTCCACTCTCCGCTGTGTTGGAACCACCACTTGGCCTCATGAGAGGAGGTTGGGAACCGGGAGGAGTGGGATGATAGCCATTAGCGCCACTAATATATCGATAAATCATTTTAACATTAAAATATAATGATCCATTAAATCTAAAGCATGAAGAAGCCATATATACTTTGCCGTGGCAGGTGTGCTACCCGGAGGAGCCTTCGATGCCGCATAGCTATAGTCCGGTGTAGTCCCCGGCGCTGCCACTGGTGCTGATGGTGGCGGAGGCGCTGTGGGAGGTGGTTGCGAGTAATTAGCCGCTTGTCCTGGTGCTGGATTATAAGAATAAGGATATGAATAATAATATCCATACGGATAGCCATAAGTAGACGGGGGAGCCGCAGCAGTTCCACCCGCCTGTGATACACCTGGTTGGGACGGCGGCGGCGGTGGAGGAGGTTGAGGATAATTAATTGCGCTCGAGGGAGGATTATGGACGGTAGAGTTGGTGGCAGTATTCACACCAGGAGGAGGAGGGTTTTGCGGAGCAGCAGTCGAGTAATATGCATTATAATTGTACGCATCTGCAGGGTATTGGGCATAGTACTGAGGATAGGCGGAGTACGGATTCTGCGGTGGTTGACTCTGGGATGCATAAGAGTACGATGACCTAAAGGAAGACACCAAGGATCAGCTTTAAAGCAGGGATCTAGAAAGAAGAACTCCTGAATGATTACCAGGACGGATTTCCTGATCCGCCTGTTTGGTAGCTGTCTTTCGAGGGATCCAGGTTGTTGCTCGCTTTTGCTCGCAATCAGTAAGACGCAGATGGGATGCCTAAGGGCAAGGAAAAAGAAAGCCAGGAAATGGAACTATACGGACTAGCGTCGATCACTGCAAAGTACGACTTCGAGATCGGGATGCGGTTTCTACAGCTGGAGCAGAAGGAAATAAGACGAATGGTGGAGGAGATATAATCTTAGCGATCAACCTTGGACAGCCGCGTTTATTGAGCACTTTGGTTTCTGAAAATCAGAACACTCGGTGGCTTAGAGTCCGGTTACACCATTTCCGTCGTTGTGCCGCTTGAGAGTGGGTTACTGTTATTATTCTGGTATCAATAAAATAACAAAGGTGTCATGTTGCATGTCAGTTCATAACTTCATCTCATAAAATTTGTATTTCTTCCCTCCAGTCTTTACTTGCATCATCTATTCTTGATGGAAACTTTCCATCCCGTCAACTTCGATCTGCTCAAGCAGCCATCATCTTCCCCAGCCAAACCTCTCATCAATGAAGGCGGCCTTTATTCAAATAGGAAGATGCTCCCACACTCACCCAATTCCCCACAAGTTCCACTTCCACAGCCGAATCAATCCTCGTATCTCACCCCACCAGCCTCTACCGAATCGCTAACGCTCGACACTGTACGGCAATGGTCGAAGGAACGAGTGGGAACATGGCTCCACGAGTGCCACCTTGGGCATCATGAAAGAGTTTTTACGGGTACGGTACAATTGTGGTGGATGGATTCACCAGATGAGATGTATTAATATGCATTGGTTGTGTAGGAAACGATGTGAATGGTGAAGTCCTGTTAGAGATAGACAATATGTTTCTTAAAGAAATGGAGATTCCGACAGTAGGAGAGCGTGTACGCATCCTAACTGCAGTGCGAGCTTTGCGCCGTGAATGCATGATGAACCAACATCTACCACAGAGAGTGAGTCTATGGCGCACTTCCACCGAGACTTGTGCCCTTAATTGACTTGAATGCTCTTAAAATTAGAATCTTCGCCAAGAGGCCGATTTCATTCGTCACCGATGGGAGAAATTTTCGCCACTACTTAGCTCCACCTCGCCCGCCCGCCTGCTCTCTCGTTCAGACTCGAAAAAGAATAGATATGATTTATCCGATCAGCTATCACCGATAGAATCCACAAAGGTATGTCTCAGTTCTTGTGCACGAAAAGAATTTATTTTTCCAGCTAATATCCTTTCTCCGGTTTTCAGAGGAACTCCGTTGAAGCGGATATTATGTCATTGGAGCATGTCAAACAGGTAAAGATGATACGAAGTACTCATGTGCATCCATCACTAATAGCGACCTATTCTGTCATTAGCGGTGTGTGCGTGTGATTGGGGATGATGGCCAAACCAGCGTGGTGGATGTTAGCAATGTATCTGATGCAAAGTCCATTCTCGACAAAGTGCTCCACAAGTTTGGTATTAATGATCGGTCAGACAGATACGCCATTTTCGTGACTTCTGGTGGAACGGATAAGAAGGGCGAAGGTAAACTAGCCATGCTAGCCCATTGTCTTTCTCAGTCATGTGGATTAACAATGCATTTTACTAGCCTCGGCCCGAATGATTAATGACAAGGAGCTTGTGGAAATTTGTAAGTCGGTCGATCGTCCCGAGCGAGACCGTCTGATTTTACGCAAGCACCACCAATTTATCACACATAATGAGTTCAAGCGCATGGGATCGGTGAACCGCTCGGTGAACCATCAGTACCAGAAAATTCAAAAAATCCAGAAGATATTCGGCGAACTGCCCCCCACCTATCCCGAATTCGTGCGGTCTCCTGGTCGTGTGAAGACCTTTGTGGGTGAGCGACCACCAAGCGAATTGATCTCCTCGAACCTAGCCGAGTTTTTCCCTGGTCATCGAACGGACCTCTTGGCGGAGGTAGGCACAAGGGTATCCATGCGGGCAAGTCATGCGTCGAGATTGGTGATGGATGGACGCGATTCCGAGATAGATCGAGGCAGTGCGGCCAACGAAGAGAACGCGTCCCATTCAAACAATCGGCGAAGGTCGTTTGCCTCGGTGTCGGTGAGCAGAACTCCTAATCGGTCCTCGAGTAAGCGGTACTCGATGATTCCGATGGATAACATCAAAACCCAGGTCGAAGCATTACGGCACCAACGAAGCCCGCTTGCAGAAGTTCAAGAGGAAGGAAGTGATGAAGAAACATTGGCAGAGGAGAAGGAGGAGGAAGAGGAAGAGGAGGGAGCAACCACTGCAGCCATCGTTTTTGGCCTAGAGGACTCATCAAAAAGCGATGAGGCGGTGTTTGAGGACGCGGAAGAAGTGGGAGTTGAAGCTAGTGTAGAAGAGGTGGTTAAGCAAGGTAGGAATGCAGCATGGTTCAGTTCATCTAATCTAGACAACCCACTTATATTTCTTGTTTCTATCGCGTAGAATCCAAAAAACTAAAATGGATGAAGGGTGCTCTGATCGGACGTGGATCTTTCGGTGATGTCTATCTTGGTTTAAATGCGATAAGCGGAGAGCTGATGGCCGTCAAACAAGTGGAAATTCCCCAAGTGAACTCGGCAACGAAGGAACGAAAGAAGGCTATGGTAAAACCAATTTTTTCCCCCTTTCTTTGACCACCCACCGCTAATTCGTTTGTATGGCTTTTTTGTTAGTTGGACGCGCTACAATTAGAGATTTCCCTATTGAAAGACTTGCACCACGAGAATATTGTCCAATATCTTGGTGAGTGCTATGTTACCTCCAATGTTTTACACAACATTTCCCCTAAAATAGAATATCCTGACTTCTTTCAGGCTCAAATTGTGACGACACCCATTTTTACATCTTTTTGGAATATGTTCCTGGAGGGTCGGTCGCAGGCCTTTTGGCTGACTACGGTGCATTTGAAGAGCCACTTGTGCGGACCTTTGTCAAGCAGATTCTTCACGGTTTAAGGTATTTGCATGAGCGAGATATTATCCATCGAGATATTAAAGGCGCAAATATCCTGGGTACGTTATCGAAATTGACTAAATCAATGACAAACTGTGCAATAGTTAACTTTTCGCCTATCTTCCCCTCATTTTAGTGGATAATAAAGGGTGCGTGAAGATTTCAGACTTTGGTATTTCGAAAAAGATCGAGGACGGTAAGTCAACCATGGCGATTTCCCGATGAATCACATAAATCTAACCGCGTCCCACTTTATAATAGATATTCTCACTGCGTCAGGAGCAGCACGACCCTCATTTAAGGGATCTGTGTTTTGGATGGCGCCCGAAGTGGTGAAGCAGACGCAATACACCAACAAAGCAGATATATGGTCACTCGGATGCTTGGTCATCGAGATGTTAAGCGGTGACCACCCCTGGCCAAGCTACACGCAGATGCAAGCTATTTTCAAGGTAAGCTATTTCCTTATCCAAGTAGGTAAATAACTCAGCTCGTTGATATATGCCATTTCTTCTCCTTTAGATTGGTCGATACGCCGCTCCTGATATCCCTGAAGTGGCTTCCAGCGATGCTCGAGACTTTTTGCAGCGCACCTTTGAATTGTAATTGTCTTTGCCTTGAATGGATGAAAGATTGACCCTAATGGCTTTATCTTCATTTTGCTTTATAGAAATTACCAAGACCGTCCTTCAGCCACCGAATTACTAAAACATGCCTTCCTAGCGCAACCGGGTGGATCCACGCCCTAACTGTTTTATTTTTTACAAATATTTATTTTTTTTCTCCTAATATGTTAAGGATCCATGTATTTCCTGATGCTGAAAAGTCTGTGTTTTTTAGATTTTTTTTTTCAAGTGGTTACTTTACTTCCAGCTTTTTTCCTTTCTTTCCTAATGTTGTAGTTTTTTACTTTTATTTATTTTTTTTTAATAATAATCTCATTTCCACGTTATTCGGACGAGTAGTCTAAAATCTCAGAGCCACTTGAGGCGAGCTCATCAGCGATGCTTCGCACATCTACATCCAGGCGTAATGGGATGGTTTCATGTGTGAAGTACGGATACTTCAAAACCTACCAAGGCAAATCAATTAGCACACTCATCTCAGCGGGCAGAAAATAGCTAGACAACTTGTTCGCAGCTTATTCGACGTGAAGCGGAATACACGAGGATTTTTTCCAAAATCCTGAGGGCATCTAGGGACGCAGGTATCCGCTTGTCGAGTGGCAAGGCGGGGAGCGGTTGGAACAAAATCTTTCCATAATCGGGCATATCTTTCCATTCCTATGGATAAGCTACATTAAAAATATCCATTGCTTCTTATTCAGAGGGGTATATAAGGGGTTACCGGCCAGGTCAGCTCGTCGGGTGTTCCGAGCAACTCGAATATGCAAATTACTTGATGAATATCACTTCGTCCGCAAAATAGTGCCTTATCTCGAATAAATAGCTCAGCAAACACACATCCCGCAGACCAAACGTCTATGGCACAAGTATAGTTCGAGGAAGCGAACAGAAGTTCTGGTGCACGGTACCACCTTTTTCAAAGAGAAGTTGGCAATGTCAACACCAAGCTACTTACAGATGGCTGTGTTGCTCACACTTGAATACCTTGTCCCAACGTGAGCGCTCTTATTTTCGTTGGCTTTCGCCATCACCGCCGTACCAAAATCGGAAATTTTAAGGACACCCTCTGGAGATATAAGCACGTTGGTCGGTGAGATATCACGGTGCATAAAGCCGCATTCATGAATGTAATCAAGACCACGGAAGAGCATATAAGCACAGGATTTAATCTGGAGAGCAGAGAGAGGAGGGCCGTTGCGAAGGAGACCATGCAAGTCGAGAGGTAAAAAAGGGTATATGAAGGTGTGGGTGAGGTCGTCTTCGGATTCAAAATAGTCAAGAAGAGACACCACCTATCGGGTGTTTAGGGAAACAATTAGGAGGTAAGTCTACCACAGGTGCTAGCTAGAGATAGAATAAATAGCTACATTTTCATGATGCAACTTCTTGGATCCTTCTAGTTCACGCTTTGCGTGTTGCAAAACCTCTTTCATCATAACATTTTGCGTCGGCCCAATACGTTTCAGCGCCACCAGTTCACTTGTTTGAATGTTGCAAGCTTTATATACGTTTGAATAGGTTCCTTCTCCAACATGAGAGAGGATTCTGTACTTGTCCATGGGGATTCAGCTCCTGTTTTTCGAACTTCTCTATCTCAATAACTAAATATTTGCCACGAAAAATACACAGTCACAACTGGAGGTAGATTCATTTTCTCTATGAACTATAGTTAGGTCAAAGAATTGCTTCAGATGGAATTCCAAGGCTTTCCTCGCCTTCTTTCTGTATTCTATGCAGAATTTCATCCGGATAAAGGCCCCAAGGTACTATATGAAGTACCTGAAGGCTCAGTGCTTCCTACACCCAATATAACACCTCTTGTCGATTTCGATTCTATATCTGAATACATCGTTCCAAAAGAAGAGCTCTCAGACCGCCTCGTTACCATCACGACGGGTCATCACAAAGTCATAGGCTATCCTGTACGCCTTGAAGGAATTCGATACCACAAAAGGAGGAATTTGTTCCAGTTTAATTTGTGTTTTGTATTCGATAAAGACGCGGAAACAAGCAGCTATGATCCAGTGGTACGAAAATGCGCACGTGTGTTAAAGGCAATAGAGGTAGGTCGTTAGATGTTTTGGATTGTATGCAGATCACAAGTTTCCCGTCTCATGAATTAACCTTTGTGGATATGCATTTTTAGGAGGAGAATCTTTTTCTCTCAAATTCGTCTACAGGGGTTGCCGTTCAAAATCTTATTGAGCAGCTTCTAGAAGATCTTAACAGCTACTGCGAATGCCAAATACCTATAAGTAAGACGAATCTTTGTAAACTCTTTTTTATCTTTACTCTGCGTGCCCACACTTCATCTCTAATCTTGATTAGACCCAGCAAATACCATTAATCTTAAGCTCTTCCCCACTTATCCTAATCCACCCCCCGTATACGATTATCAAGTTCCAATATTGACTGTTAATGTTGAGGCACTCATGGATGTGAGTTGGGACATTACCATGCAACGTATCGCCAAGCACATTGATGGAGTAAAACATGTGCGCAAAATTGCCCATCTTGCCGAAGTGGAGCCATCCTTAGCACGCAAATGTATGGAGCACCTATTATATTATATGTGCATTATCATGGTGGATATATTCCAGGTAAGAATCAGTGTCTCTGATGAAATGATCTTGCACATTAAGTATTTATATGCAATATCAGTTCGGAAATATTTATGCTACAAGGCCGGACGTGAAAAAATTGACGGAAGACATAACATTACAAAATGAATGCATTTCATACTGTACAAAGCCTGGTATTCAACTTTTTAATTTCTTGATTAGTCCTGCTTGGAATACATGTTAACCTATTTACACGATTTGACGTGAAAGATATGCTTCCGCCACCCTTTTCAAAAATACTGAATATTTATTGTAGCTTGAGACACGGGCTAACGCTTCGGGATTGGATAAAACAATACGATGTCTCTTCCTATAATATTGATATTCGGTCAGTAGATTGGATTATATCATTGCTAGCATATTCAGATGTCGCGGTTGTTAATCTAGTTATTTTTATAGACGCTTCATCTCGTTTGGCGTGATGAAAGGGTTCCTCTATCGAGTCCATAAATATCCTTTGTTGCTCAACAATGTACAGCCGGAGAACACAATTGAAGGAGATTATCCTGCATCTTATTCAGAGATATCGCCACGACTGCGCAAGTAATTATAATTTCATTATGTAATGCTGGATGATTTATTTGATCATCCCTTTGATGAAATGACAGGTATCTTACGGGCACCCATCACTATGATGAGATTTGTACAGCGCTCGAGGTTAGCGCACGAGAGCTCGACGACACACTAAGATCAAACCCAAATGTCGTGTTTTTGTATCGATAGCTTCGTGTATTCACACTATTTGCTCTTTGTTATTTGTTATTTGTCATTTTTTTCTTTGCATAGCTTACTAATGGTTGTCACTTTAATATATGGGGTTTTTGAGGCCGGAGGTTTCTGCTGGTGCTTATGAAAGCATATTTTTTCTGGAGTATCTCAAACGGCACTAAGACTCCAAAAATAAACACCAGGAAAGAGAAGCTTTGTAATGCTCAAACATTGGCATCGCCTTAAGTCTTGTTAACTAGGCTCCTACGAACAACGAGTGTTCAGCCTGACCGATAGTGAAGTTGAAAAATCTCGAAACTACAAAATTGATTATGGAAATACCCAAACCATTTTCAAGTTTGCTCAACAACAACTCCACATCATATGTCCAGCGATGCCTGCGTCATACTCCGTATGTGGTTGGCTTTTTATCATTGTGATAATCCTAATAGTGTTGACTCTGGCAACTCCGTCGGCGATATTTCGCACTCACAAAGTTCAGTGGACTCCTTTTAGACCGAGCTTAACTCTGCCAATAATGGGGCCAGTTGAAAATGTGCTACGGTCAGCCTAGCTCACTTCGGCTAAGCAAATCCACCGCCAAACTTAGAGACTGGGATGGCATGAGGCCAGTGACTAAGCCAAAGCGGGATTAACTGCAAATAAATGATAAATTCATTACTTCCCGATACATTTAGATGGAAATCGCAGCAACCCCCTTGGGCCGCTCCTCAGGGCAGCAGCCGTCGCGTCTCTTCAGCCGGTCGGCATGGAGGGCCAAACTTCACATAATGACATTTCATCATCCAAGAATACGTGGCAAGGTTTCCTTTTGTGCTCATTTTCTGAGCAAAGGCCTATGATTTTGTAATTCGGTCTGGATCCCTCAATATAGTTAAAAATCAAATCTGGTCAGATTTGGTTGTACAAAATGCGCGTGAATTGCATCTTTAATATGGACTTTTCCCTCTCTTATAATGAGCTCGGCGCGTTCTTCGTCCCTTATTGCTGTCTGTCCGACCTAGTTTTTCCTTCCCCCTTCCCTTTGATTATCGATTCTTTCCATTCCTTAATCACTCTTCTCTCCTAAGTAAAATGCGGTTCAACTTGGGCATCGCCGTGATTATGGCGCTTGTCTCATCATGCGCAGTCGCCGCTAAAGAATTTCCTTTTTGCAAAGGAAAATTTGCAAAGCGTGATGAGATTTGCAAAAAATTTCATTTCCCCCCTCCTGGCCAGGGACGTACATGTGTCACTCCTAAGAATGGGACAACGTTCTTCGATATCTCAGTAAGGCTCATTCGTATTTTTGCATAGCTACAAGTATACCTATTGGCTTTTTTGTTTAGGATCTACCTAAAACCACCTTCTCTGACCACGGACGAAAGATGGCCCAGCTCATCACAAAGTAAGTGTTAATTCATTCTCCAATCTATAACACCGATGGCTTGGCATCCTTTTTCGACACCCCTATTAACTTTTTCTATCTTGCTCTATAGTGTTTTCGAAAATGGAAACAAGCAGTTCCAATACCAGGTAAATATACTCTCACATAACTGGACGCGTTTCTATATCTCATCTTGGTGCATTGCACTCTAATCGCGTTCATTATTCAGTATGTAGAGTATCTTGGAGACGGCCGTGGGTACACTTCTGGCAGAATTGGATTCACCACAGGCACAAACGACGCCTATAGGCTAATCAAGAAATATTATAAAAAGAAGAAAAGTCCTCTCAGTCGCTTTTTGCCAGAGTTGAAGCGCCTTAGCGATCTAAGCTTTTGCTCCACCAAGCGTGACGATATTAGTGGCCTTAAAGGGTACAAGAAAGCTTGGAAGCGCGCCGCCTGCAAAGATGCTGATTTCCGCAAGGCGCAAGACAAGGCAGTGCAGCAAATGTATATGGAGCCTGCGCTTCGGTTCGCTGGATACGCCAAGGTAAAAACGGAGCTAGGAAAGGCAATGCTCTATGATGTAATTATTCAGCACGGATGGCAGTGTATGTATAAAGAATTTGAGAGGTGAATAGCCGAAGGTTTTAACTCATCCAATATCTAGATACCGAACCTGATATCAACATTTGGCGACTCATTAATCTTTCGGGAGGACCTCGCCGGAAGAATGAATCCGAGAGTTCTTTCCTGATGCGTCTTATAACAACACGACGAGAAATGGCTTGCTGCGCAAACGATGATGTCTGGCCGGAATCTGCAAGCCGTATGGACGACTGGATGACGGTCATCCGGTCCAAGAATTTCGACTTGAAAAAGCCCGTTGTACTCAAGAACTTTGGGGTTACAGTGACCGGAAAGGAGAACCCTCGGGTGCTGAACAAAAAGGAGTGTAAACCTTTCCTGAAAAAGGGCGGCGGAGGAGGCGATGACGATGAAGATAATTAATCCGTATAATTTCTTAAAGTCGTTATTTTTTTTATCCACCAGCTTAATCCATTATAAATAATATACCCCCTGTTTGCTGACCACTTATATATTTGCCAATAACAGCAATTAATCTTATAAAAATTTATTGTATTTTGGATTGTCCATTAATTTATATTATTTTGCTCAGCAGATATTGTCTCCGTTTAATAGAGGATATATTTTGTTCAGGGTATAGCTCACTTACCTAAGAAAAACAAGAGTTAGTAAAATTTTACACGTTTCCTTTGCCAGAGAAATTAACAAAATGATCAGGAATAAAATATTTGTCTTTCAGAATCCGAAGACAATCAGAATTTTCAGTGTATAAACATCCTTTCGGCAGAGGAAATGAATTTTAGTAGAGACTCACCTATACAAATATAACTGGCAATCTACACGCTTGGCTGACTTATTGCATACAGTATATATGATTGCCTGAATGAAATAAAAAGGCGATTAACAAAATGTCTAGGGAAAAAAGTATCAAAAAATATGCCTCAGACAACTTCCCGTCATCTTCCGTAAGCCTCATTAAAGACTCACGTCCGACTTTGCAGACAAAAGTATATATCATCATAGGCAAGGAAGGGTTGATATTTACCGAATACAGCAATCCCTGGAGCATACGCGTAAATAAAGAAATATATCTAAAGTGTAAACACTCGGTTAGTAACGCTTATCATAATTTAACATTAGATATTGCGTGATCGCTAATTATTCAGCAAGTGAAGAAATTCATATTTTGCGCCACATGGTTTGTTCAGAAAGAACGCAGCGAATGAATCGACTCATCATTTAAAATTAAATGAATGATAAAAATGATACTAGATTCTTACCATTACAGAATCATTATATAGCGGGACTGAATGTATATCTATCAGAGATATAAACAAAACATTAGTACTCAGTCAGAAAACACCAAAAGTTATTTGGTATAAGGACGCTCAGAAACAGCCTCTAAATTTACAACATGAGTAGAATTCAGGCAAACCGTGATAGAAATCATCATAGCGCCGTTTAGAAAAAATGAATATAAGCTATACTCACCAGCTATATATACATGTAAAAGTTCAGCAATAAAATTAATACAAATGAACAGAAATGATTAGTTTTAAAGAAAAGGAAAAGGAAAAGAGACTTGTAAAGTACCATACACCTTAGGCGATAAGTTTATATACACGAACATATAGTAGTCACGCACTGTAAACAAGAGGCTATAACCTAACCTAAACCGCCCTCTACAAGGTTGCCCTGCTTTTTGTCAAACTTCAGCAACTTTTTCACTCATAATCCTGAAATTCCTGTAGTTGGTTGGGCTTGCTGCCATTGAAAATAAAGTTGATTGCTTTCCATTTCCGCATATACCAATAGCCATCGTCCAAAAATGATCCACAAGTCGCACCCCCTATTTTTAATATCAATTCTATTTTTTTTTTCTATCAGTGTTTTTCCGTTTTCTCTGCTTTTTTTTCCTTCGTGGCCCACCTTCCTATCCTTTCCTATTAACGCTGTCATTTCTTTGGCTTCTCCATTTTCCTATGTATAAATAGGAAATAAATCATAGCCTAATCTTTCCTTATTCTACAAAAAGTACCCTTTTCAGCATGCCGTCCTTCAATTCCCTTGTCTCGTTAGCTCTCGGCTCGCACCATATATCAGATTCGGCGCCTCGTCCTATGCCCGATCTCAAAAAACGTCAAGATGCCCCTGCGGGTGAAAAGGGCTCTTCTAAAGACCAGCAGCCTCCTCCAACGGAGAAACCCTCAAGCGACCCGAAAGAACCTACTAAACCTCCTACCCCTTCTGAAAAGCCTTCAAGCGATCCAAAAGAGCCTACTAAACCCACTGCTTCTGAAAAGCCTTCGGAATCAAAAGAATCTCCAAAACCTCCAGCGAGTGAGCCAAAACCATCGCAGCAGCCGTCGCAGCAACCATCGCAGCAGCCGACGCAACCTCCTTCCGAAACGCCTCCATCGAAGACGCAAGAGTCCGTGCCATCCTCTCCATCAGTAGCACCTCCACAACCCTCCAGCAACCCTGCTCAACCGTCAGTCTCTTCCAATTCCCCTTTGACTAGCAGTACTTCTATATCCGTTTCATATACAAGCCTGCAGCCTATCTCTGCATCAAGGACTGGCAGCGTAGGTCCATCCACCATTCCATCGGGTGACCAAAACGAAGGCAGCGGTGGGAGTGGCCCGCTAGTGATTGGAGGAGCGGTGGTTGGATCGATTATTGTGGTAATTGCGGTGGCATTTGTGGCCACCAAATTTATTAGACGGCGCCGAAGGATCAAGGAATGGAATGACGATACGCTGGGACCTTACGGGGGACCGATTACCGATCCTTTCAAGCAGACGCTAGACATTTATCACAAGTCTTAAACCAAATGAAGGGCATTTGCTCGTCCATATTCTCATTTTATATATATCTTATTTTGATCTTCTTTGCTCTATCCGCCCTAATATATATATACTCTCATTCTATTTCTTGTATTTATCTCCAATTTTCACTTGTCACCATTAGGTTAATATTTAGTAGTATAAAAAAAGTAGTTTATAGATGAATAAAAAAAAGTAAATTGCTCCCAAAAAGAATATTAATAAAATAGGATACTAAAAATGAGTTTTTTGCACTATTCATACACTTCCTCGTAATCCTGCGGCAGACCTTCTTCCTCCTCTTCATCCGCCTCTTCGCCATCTTCCTCATCATCCTCTACCTCGGCTGCTACTTCATCCCCGTACATATCTTCGCCTGTGCGAGTACCGCCATTCTCGGTTTCCCCGCTCATCATCCCTATCGGAGACGAGGCCGTCATTATGCCATCGCCTTCCTCCGTCGCATCGTCCACAAAAGTCACATCCCCCTCTCCTGTCCCCATATCCACCTCTACCCCCGTTGTAGTTCCGGCCTCCCCGGATGTTCCGGGCTCCTCTGTTTTTATGTTCTCCTCTACACCTGCTAGTGCGGCAGCCTTTGCGAGGGCAGCAGCCGCTTTTTCAGCCGCAGTTGGCCTTACTGTGCCACGAGTCAATAATTTGCCGAGTTTCTTTTCAGAAGCGTGTGCTACACCGTGCGCGGTTCTTGTCTCCATTTCTTCGAAATGTTGCCATATGTAATTGCGGCACTTATCAGCATTTGGCAAATCTTGAATCATCTTGGCTATGGTGGGGTGGGTGAAGCCATAATAGTCCGGCCCCGAAGCAGCATTCGAGTGACCACGATTGCGAATGGCGTTGGCCTCTCGCACCACAGTTGTCCATCCCCCTGTCGCCGAGTTAGCAACAATCGGATTGTCCTTGCGATCCTCCGGAGTAATGACAAACTAGATACACAGCAGGTTATATTTCACCCCATCGAGATAGCACAATAATTTGTGTAGTGGTATACCTTTGGGAAATTTCCGCCTTCTCCCATTAATATCTCACAATGATACAGCACTTGTTTTGAGGGATTGATGGTACTCATGTAAGGGCGTGAAATGTGGTAATGTAACGGAAAAATATACCGGGGATTATGGAAAAACTCGCGATCATATACCACCTCGCCCAGGTTGTGAACGGTAAATATTCCCACCTGCGCGGGCAGCTTGTAATTACCATTTTCGTCTCGCTCTACTCGTTGCACGCGCCTTACTTTGCCCGCAATAGGCTTTTTGAGACGTTGACGCTTGCGCTCGGGGGGTTGACCGGTAGAAGATTTGCGCTTACGTTTGGCTACCGAGGTTTCCCCAGCAGCAGGAATAGGCGTCGAAATAGGAGGAGAATTACCGGTACTTGGAGCCGGGACAGAGTTATTTTGAGATTGTGCGGAGTCTTGAGTTATTACTGAGGCAGCTTGCGGTGGCGAAACTAGCTTGTTAGATTGTCGGTGAGGAGGACCTGGATAGCGACCATTATGAAATGATTTTTTCTTTTTTATTTTCAAAAATGCCGATGGGGTGTCTCGACTTACCAGGCTCTACCTCAGAGTCAGAATCGATCAGGTCAGAAGAGCTCCCCGAGTCCAGGGAGTCTGTTCCCTCAAGCCGTCCAATTCGGTCAAGTAATGCACTATAATAATCAGAATGCATTTAATAAACCGTCCACTCCGCTATTATTAGTCTCAATACCCACTTTCTCTGCCTTCTAAGTGTCTGCAATTTCTTCCGTGATCTCTCGAGAGCGTATAACACTTGATCATTGCGCTTAAATATTACGAAAGGGATCATGAAGTAAGTAGAGATCACCAATGACGCGTAGCAATCTTCAAATACCTGCATAACTTCCTTCAACTTGCGTTTCATCTGCTTATACTTTTCAATTGTGAATCCATTCTCTCTGGCGTTACTACTGCTTGCTGGTCGGCCCCGTCCTCTTCCACGCCCACTTGCTGGTGTGGATGAGGGGTGATTAGTTGTATTTGTTGAACTGGTTGTATTGGTAGTATTTGCCGCATTGGAAGTAGTTGAGGCGGTTGCCGTATTTGTCGTATTCGTGGTGCTAGTTAAGATTGTTGAACTTAGGGGTGCGGCCGGTGTCGCGCTCACAGAATCGTTCTCTAATGGGAGCATGAGCCTGGAAATGGGAGAAATTCTGTTTAAAGTACAGGGGAAGTGAAATGGCAAAAAGTGGACAAGAAGTGCGATGTGTGAGAAAAACGAAAGGGGTTTATTTTCGATAAAGCTAAAGAATTCCAAATTGAAAATTTCAATTGCCATTATCTAGAAATTGACTCATTTTATCCTTTTATTGCTTGAAAAATAGCAAACGTTATTTCTGATAGAGACGACGCAAATAAAATATCAATATACAACATCTAAACACCATGCCCTATTTAGTTTTTGCAGGCTTTCTACGTCTCCCCCCTACATTCTCGGCTGTCTTCGCTTCTTTTGAAGCCCGGGCTCGACGACGAGCAGCTTGACGCTCTGCCTCTCTTCGCTCTCTTCGATTCATTGGTCGTTGCTCAGCGTTTTCATCCTCTTCGCTTTCCTCCAGTCTCTCCCTTCTCTCCCTCATTCTCTCTCTGATCGATGTGGGTCTTGCTTCTTCCCCTGAATCCCTATCTTCCTCCGCTTCTGAAGTGCGTTCGTCGAAACCCTCTCTTTCAGTATTTTCGGCGCTCCCCTTCGCTTGTTTACGACTATTTCCTTTCCCTGTCAATAACTTCGGGAGCCCAATTATTCCTTTCGCGACTAGTACAGGAAGTTTAAATACGATCATATCAAGCACTCTGGGTGTTTTCAAATTAGCCTCGTCCCAAACAGCACATTCATTCTCGGTCTCCCAGAAAGCAATTGCACCATCATTCAACACCTCAACCCATCCATAATCTTCTAAAAAGACTCGATTCTTTCGCACTCGCTTTCCTGCACGCGCGAGCATAGCAGATCTGGCGTCTTGTACCAACAACCGAATTCTCTTTCGCTCTTGATAAAAATTGATCCAACCAACCGCGTATTGAAGGGTCGAACTTAGGAGAGTCAGGAAAACTAGAACAAATGCAAGACCAGGGCGGTGGCGACGATAATAGTATCCCGTGCCACGCCAACGAGGCACTCCGTTTTTCAAGAAGAAATCATAGCGTTGGCGGCGATAAGGATCCCGAAGTATATCCTTTATGACACCAAGACGAGCAAATCGAGCCTGAGATTTCTTTCCAGGATTCTTATCGGGACTAAGAGAGAAAATATTACGATTGTCATCTCTGTAGAACTATGTAATAAATTTAAAGACTAACTGAAGTTCAATCGAGCGACGACGATACGCACGATCGATTTCAGCGCGGGTACTTGAAGGTTTGACACCAAGAAAAGAGTAAAAGTTAGTATCTTTTCCCTCAGCTGCTTCTAGATCATCAACCAGATCGAAAATTTCATAGTCGCCTAAATTCATCGAATGCCTGAATTAATCTATTTGCTCGTCGTCAAATATACTGTGGTATGCAAGTAGACAAACCTTCCTCCCACGCTAGAACTGATGGTAGAATCAGAAGAAAGAGAGAGAGGATCGTGAGGAGGATTAGCCGCTTCGATGCAGCCATCGTGTGTTGTTTTAATTGAACTTTTGGAAACTTCACAAACTCGGAGTAAACTAGCTATTATCTAATAACTTTGAAAATTTATGGCGCAGCCAATATTGAATTACGCGAAAAATTTATAAATTTCTTGATTTTCAAATTATTTCGTGGTTAACGCGACAACGCTAAAAATTTTAAGGAGAATACATGTCCTCGAGAGATAACCGAATTTTGATTGGAAGTAGCGGTGGCTCTGGGGTTGAAAATCCAGAGTTCACTAGAGATTCCTTAGATGAATTGTAAGCTTAACTTTGATAATATCAATGTTCTTCATTTTCGTGTATTCAACTAACTGTTTCAATCTGTCTATATAGCTTGCAGAGTGTTGCACCAGTGACTCCGCGATCCAAATCGCGCACAACCACTTATTCCACTCCGGAACTATCACGGACCTCTAATCGTATATCTACGCCGTCCAACCGGCCAGGAGTCATATTTTCTCCCTCAAGTCAGAATTCTCCTCTAAAGTAATTGTAAAAAATATGTAGTTGAATACAGCACAAATTAATTTATATGTATTTTTATTCTAGACCGTCTGCTCAGGGAGTAAAATTTGCAGAGCGTACAAACAAAGGCAAAGTAGAGGAGATTTTCAATTCCAGTATTCCCCTAAGTAAGCAGCCAGCTCTACGCAAACGCTGTCATATCACGACTCTCGAGGGACAAATGGAAGCGTATCGATATATGTTTGAGAAAATCATGAATAAAGCTGATGGTAAATTTTAAGTGCTATCTTTAAATCGAGTAGTTGGAGAGCCCCCGTTTACAACGGCTTTTATTTAGTATTGGATGACCGGATTGAGTACTTTGCCGAAGTTTACCAACAGCATTATGGATTCGAGTATTTTGGTCATCCCGCTTATCCAAGTCAGGACGCTTTTACCACTATCGGACGAATATGCTGCGATGCCGAAGGTCGCCTCAATGATCAGTCAGTAATGCTAGAAGCATCGCGAGCTATTGGAGGCGGAAGTCGAGTTAAGCTGATACTGAATGAAACACAGGAATTTGCATTATTCCCAGGACAGGTACACTATCCAATATGGACCTTTTGGTAAAAAAGAAAGATTTATGTTAACCGAATATATAGATAGTTGCATTAGAAGGAGTCAATAGCTCAGGCAATTCAATTGTTGTATCAAAGATATACCCTGTAAGAAACCAAATCTCTGAAAATGTTATTGAATTATCCGATTAATCCAAGAATCACTTTATAATAGCTCCCACCGCCGGATTTATATAAATCCAAAGCCCAAGCTCTTCTGGATTTTAATTACAGTGAGCAAGGCTTAGCAGGGGCGCCTATGACAGTGTTCGTTGCTTCAGGACCCTATACTTTTGAGGATAATCTCTCGTATGAACCCTTAATTGAATTACTAGCCAAAGTAGAAGAGGAAAAACCTGACGTACTTATACTAGTAGAGTATTTATTTACGCCGCATTTCAACCCATTGTTTAGCTAATTTTTATTATTATTTTTTAGCTTGGACCTTTTCTGGATCAAGATCATCCACTCATAAGAGAGGGTAAAATAGATCAGTTGCCTAGTGAAATATTCCACTCGCGCATATCCTATCCACTTTCTCAACTGGAGCAAAACTGTCCTGGAACAAATATCGTATTAGTGCCAAGCACTAAAGATATATGCCATGAATATACTGTATTACCGCAGCCACCTCTCTTACGAAGTGGAGGAGAGCTGGGCTTGCCCAGAAATATCGAGACAGTACCAAATCCGGCGGTTTTTAGTGTCAATGAAGTGAAGTTTGGAGTTATTTCTGCGGATATGCTGTTTTTGCTTGGTGCGGAAGAAATTGCACGGTACTTTGATACCCTATTTACTCCTGTCTATTATATCATTAATTAGTTATTTTTAATTATAGATTCCCTAACGGTATGCACACGGATAGACTTGCTCGACTTTCAAAGCATTTGCTTGAGCAAAGAAGGTAGTTGAAAAACGCTCCTGTAAATATATATCAAAACTAACATTTTTTTACCATCCTAGTTTTTATCCACTCTCTCCTCACTCACTAGCTGAACCTCTCTCCTACAGTCACCTATCGCAACTCAATCTTCTCCACTCTCCCGATATTTTAATACTTCCCTCACAACTTAAACATTTCACCAAGGTGCTAGATCCATATGAAGTTGTGTGCGTAAATCCCGGAAGATTAACGAGAAAACAAGCTGGCGGCACCTATGCCAAGTTAACTATACAGAATATAGCTCGAGAAAAACTGGAAAAAGAGGCTCCCGAAGAAACAGAGCTCAAACATTATATCAAAGAAAGATGTAGAGTTGATATTGTGCGTGTATAATGTAAATTTTTAAATATAACTGAAGCTTTCGCTCGAAAAACTGGAGCATGTTGCCCTATATATAAATCGTGCTAAAGTTTTAACTCCACAAAAAGAACCATACCCAGAACCATGAATGACTAATTTTTATAAATATCACTTAGAATATGGCACACTTCTTTCTCTATTATTCTTTTAGATTCAATTGGTTGTCCCTGGACATTATATATTATTATTCCTCTACCTGTATTCTCCTGATTGTCGAGAGTTTGAGCAATTTAGTCGAATATTTGATCTCTATTAAGCCACTGAACTCACCATCGTATAAATTAGAGATATACTATAGTTGCTTTTTTGAAACAAGAAATCTACAATTAAGAATGGCAATTGCCTCGTTATCACGCTCTCAACCAGCCTCACATCTTCGTGTAAATATAATAAAGCATATCACGCAAGGTCGTTTCTCGAAGCCATCCATTAATACTACTCTTCTGGCCAGATCATTTGCCACTGATTCCCCTCCCACCCCACCAAAACGATCGCTTGTTCGAAACATTACTCTTGTGCTAGGTGCAGGAATTCTTGCCAAAGTGCTATATGACGCTGGTAAACGCCAGGCTACCATCCACATAATGGACAACACTCAGCCTCCTTCTCAGAGCGGTGGTAAACCCGATATCAATTTCAAACTCATGAACGCGCTCACACCAGAACAAGTAAACTTCCGATTGAAAGAACATGAGAAGAGTGTCAAAGAGAGAATTGGCACTGTATGGCGCTATGATATCAATTCTGTCGCAAGCAACTACCCGATCGAAGATGACCATTCACAAACAGTAGTTTCCATGCCAAATGGAGGCCAAAAACTTTTGCTCTCAGTCTTTGATGGACATGGTGGTTGGAACTGTTCAAAGTGGCTTTCGCGTCGCTTGGGACACGAAGTTGGTACAGCACTTGTTACTGCCGAGCAGAATGCTAGTAACAAAAATAGAGTTGATGTTATCACCGAGACGATTCAGCAGACATTTTTGAAGGTAGATGATGAGATTGTCAACAAAGCCGCAGAACACGTCCTGGCAGATAAGAATATGACGCCTGCTGATGCCACTGCTACTCTGTTACCCGCCCTTAGTGGTTCGTGCGCCATTATGGCATACTTAGATTCCGAGACCGATGACCTATTTGTAGCTTGCACGGGAGATTCCAGGGCAGTTCTTGGAGTCAAAGATGGAAAGTGGAAGGCGGTAGCTTTGTCGGAAGATCAAACGGGGCGAAATGAGTCAGAAAAGAAGCGAATGCAAGCTGAGCATCCTGGGGAGGAGAAAACAGTAATAAGCCGGGGACGAGTCCTTGGTTTTCTTGGTAATATATTATATACTCTTCTTCATCCTTGCATTTATTATATATCTCTACTAAGAACCTACAAGGGCTTTCGGTGATGCCACTTACAAATGGTCTCTTAAGGTTCAGGAGCAGTTATTTGATCGATTTTTCCCTAATCGACGCTCGGTGCCGAGCGCTTTCTCTACGCCTCCCTATGTGACTGCAAAACCTGTGGTCACCCACCATAAGATTACCGACAAAGTCAAATTCCTTGTGCTGGCAACAGATGGGCTCTGGGATAAATTGACAAATGAACAGGTGGTTGAACTGATAGGTGGCTATCTTGATGGATACCGGGGAAATCGGGTCGATTCGACTTACGGTGCTAATCAAGAAGAAACCAAGACATCAACTAATTCTTCACCCAATACGGCAACACCACACAATCCGATGGTTAACGAAGACCGACCTCCCAAATATTTTGCCTATGTTGATAATAACGCGGCTACTCACTTAATCCGAAATGCGCTTGGCGGCGCAGACGAGGAGAGAGTAGCAATTACCCTTAGTATTCCTTCTCCCATGAGTAGGAAATTTAGAGACGACATTACCGTGACAGTGGTTTTCTTTGGCGACATTCCTACTAATGGACTCGCCCGAGATCCCGTTCTCCCCTTAAAAGCGAAAATCTAACTTGCAAGTCTATTTTGGTCTGTTTTTCGTAACCCTTTACGTTCTGGTTTGGTCAGAGTATATGAATTTTCTTTTTTGGAGCCACAAATCGCCTTTTCAATATATATATGAGATCGCTACCTATAAAGACAATTTGTTCGCATCGTTTATTAGATATAGAACATGCAGAAGAGGAAAAAAAAGTCCAACATAAGGCTAAACTATCCTATCACAATATACAATATAACAAATTAAAAAAAAAAAACTTTTTGTTCCTCTAAATTAATCCATTTTCACTTTCTCTGGTTCAGAATGCGAGACGCTTCCGTTCTTCCAGTTTGGAGTCCCCTCTACATGCATTCTCTCTTCTACCTCCTCTTCGCCAACTGCAAAGCTTCGTTCTACTACTTGATCTGATTGAGATTGGTCTCTATTAACTACCAAAGTTAGATTCTTGAACGGCTTGGATGGATGTTTGAAAGGGCAATTTGGTCGCGCGCATATCAGCCCAAACTTGCATGGCGTCTCTGCCATTGCACTGACACTGCTCCATTCAGAATCCCATGGATGGATGAAGTGACAGCCGGGGCGAGTGCACTGCTGGCCGAAGCGGCACGCACGCAAAACTTTTTCGACTTCGTGAAGAAAGGGGCAAGTTGCATTGGTACAATTAGGGAAGAACTTGCATTTGGGCATAGGGGCACTTGGTTTGGAAGATTGATCTAAAAGAAGTGCTGATCAGTGAATGACTAATTAAAATGACAGCCAAACCAACTCACCTATAACGCTCTCTTCTGCACCTCCGTCCCAGCTATTTTCTTCTCTCTCCTCCCTTAAATCTGTATTTGAATCCCTCCATCTTCCTCGTCCTCTCCCCATTCCCACTCTTTTCGCTATTCCCCCCCCTCCCCGCTCCTCTCCCTCTGGATCCTCTCCCCATTCCTATTCCAGTTTCTAATCCCATCTCCATTGATGGGAATTTCACTTCTCCACCCTCTTTAATTACTTTTACTAACTCCTGTACTTCAGGGCGCGGATCATCAGGGTGAATCTTATCACAGGTGGTGGGGGAATTGCCACAATTAGGCCAAGCGGGGCAGAGTTCGGTGGGATGCGCAAACTTGCACCCCGCACCTTGCCAGCAGTTTGGCCAGTGTGCACATTGCTGTCGTGACGAAGTCAGTACGATAGAAGAAGCATCCGTGTATGCATCTGAGTTATTATTGTACATCATATCAGGGAAGACGGGCATTCCAAAAGGCATACCTAGTTTTTAACAGTCAATTAACATATATCCTGGAGATTTCATCTGTAAGGAATCTTTCTACACACCAAACGGTGCCATAGGCATCGGAAACATTGGACCGTTCATTGGGATATTTCCTTGCTGCATATTTTTTCGCGTTCCAAGTCGATCCCATATTGGTTTATTTCCCTCTCTCTTTTTTATTGTGTCACTAACTTGGTGTTCACCAATTCGACTCTCCTCTCTATGGTCCTTTTTCTCACGATCATGCTCTCTCTCTCGGTCGCGGTCTGCCCTTCTTGGGCTGGGATCGCGACTCCTTCTCCTGTAATCTGAAGATCTCTCTTCAGCTCTACGATCCTCATTTCTACGATCACGTTCTCTGTATCTCCGGTCATCTGGCCTATATTCATCATATCTCCTTCTCTCTTCTATTATTTTTAAATACGTGTTTAACTATATTTCCCTTGAATATGTGTAAATGAAGCAGCTAACTCACCTCTACGCTTTTCATAGGTATCATAGCGTCTGCTATAGCCATTCATACCCCTCCGTGGAGATCTTTCTCTGTCACGATCGTACTCTCTGCGTGGGGACACATCCCCACGTCTAGGAGATCTTTCTCTCCGCCATGATGTCTCATCTATGTCACTGAGCAATATTCAAATAATAAAAAATTAATAAAAAATTGAAGAGTAAATATGAAATAGAATTAATGATTACCTTCCGCCGCGACCATCATCATTCTCTGTATCCATCATGGTTTCAGCTCTTGAGGCATTTTCTCGACCGAAAGATTCAATCGTTTTGAAAAGCCATTCAGTAAATGAAGGATCTGATGACATATAAAAATTGTTAAATTTAATCCCATTATCTACAAAAACCAATGTTTTCCTACCGTAATCCTCACCAATAACTACAAATAGATGGGGAAAAATGAATTAATCTTATTGTAAAGTACAAAATGAGTCAATAAAAGTTACCTTCTCTGAGATCATCATCCATTTCAGCTAATTTGAGTTAAAAAGAAGTCAGATCAGGTATATTTTATATAGGTTGGAGAATTTTCAGAAAAAACACTCATTCAGAGAGAGTATTGACAGAATACCATACCTCTACTTTTACGGCTTTCAACCATAACCATCACGTATTCGGTAGCCGATGGATCTATGTGTTGACCGAGAATTTAATAGATTATTGCCAGGTCAATCGCAATCAAATCAATTAATACTGGAAAAATGAAAAAAATGTATACCATCACCGGTTACGTATCCATAGTCAACAAGTTTTTTCTGCACTTGACCTCTGATCTTTTCGATATGAGATTTATCCAACTGATAATCCATCACCATTATATCCTTGATCTTTTGTCCCAGTAAGTACAAGGAACAAAGGAGTATTTTCAGGTATTCCCACCAACCTATTCGAGATGTGACTATTATTTTTTCAAGCTAAATTCAAGTATAGCAAATATCCATAGTAAGATATTTCGGAGCAAAAAATAAAAGACAAAAAGGGATAATACATTGAGAAATAAAACACAAATTCAATAGACCTTATCACTATTTCAACACCTTTTTTTACTTGCTCGATAATTAAAATCCATAAAAAACAACAAATGTTTATAATGTCCGTTTTATTTAAACAAGTGAGAAAAGGTCTAGAAAAGCATGCGGTGTGGAGCCTGGCCCTTAGTAAGGGAAAAAGAAGCTTGAAGATAAGAGCGTAGGTGAGGAATTTTAGAAATGGCGGATATAAGCTCTTTGTCGACGGATTTCTGATCAGCGATCCTAGATTCAGCAAGCGGCTCCTTCTTCTGTAGACGAGAACGCAAATTAAGAAATTTTGCATATTAGATTGAGCAAAAAATAAAAAAACAAGCAATATTATACCTTTTCGCTATCAAAGAACTCCTCCTCAGTGGCTTTCTTCTTGCTGTCCTTACTCTTTTTAAAGTAGGTATCGTTGAATTTTCCATCAATCTAATACGACGAATTAGATTACACGCTCCACTAAGGCTAAAAGAAATTACTCAACCTGAATGCTAGATATATCAATCTTGGTGGAAGTTGCGATAACATAAGCCTGATTCACGCGTCTTAATGGAACGCCATTAAGTTTGAAAGGTCCAGTCACAAGCAGAAGCCCGCTCTCCAATTGTTTCAAAAATACAACGCGTTTTCCCCTAAAGCGCCCAGCCAAGAGAATAAGAACCGTACCGGGCGTTATGTTAGAACGCAATTTTGTGGGCTTAACACTCTTGCGCGAAATTTTTGGCTGAGGTATGTCTTCTGCAGGATAGAAGCGAGGGGCTTTACGGACGGGCACAAGGCGCGAGCTGCCATTTTTATCACCACCAACAGTCACTTTTTTAACTGCTTCAGCAGTGGGGGCAGCAGCGAGAGCATCCTTTTTCTGACGCTTGTAAAGACCTTTCTTCGCATAAAGAGCGGACCGCGAAAGGCGCATTATGCCAGGGGCAAGAGCACTATTTCTGGTATTTTGTGCCATTTCGATTGATCTGCGGGTTGCTTTTAAGATTTCTACTGAAATAAAACACCCAATGTGAGAAATTCAAGGAACATTCTACTGAAAAAACTGGATGAGGTGGTAAACGAATTCGATAATTCCATTGCAAAATTCTTCCTTTAGAATTCATTTCTTTATATAAAATCTTAGGAATTCCCTATCTTAAATCCTCCATCCACCAAGTCATCCTCGCATACACGCATCCATCCATCGCCCACTGTCCAACATCCAATTGAAAGTTTGAAGATTCTCTACCTTAATAGGCGACCCCAAGGCAAGAAGGAAAGAGATAGCATTATAATATTCGAGTACAATATTTCAATCATCTTCGATGAAAGTGGAGAAATTTATGACGTCAACAATTTTAACATTGAAAATGAAATCTCCATAGTGAATAAATAGGTTGAATTGCCTCGATTATTCGTTATAATGATATATAAATTAAGATGCATTCTCCTCACGACTCCCCTCGCTTCTATCTCCTCCGATATCCGCATTCACGTTTAATACATCTAGCCTCTTTTCGTATTCAATCCTTCCCACCTCGTCACCAGCTATATTAGCATATTCGACTGCCTTCATAAAATTAGCAAGTGCCTGTTCCCTATCGCCCTTTACCTAGAGAGATGCACAATTATATGAATAAATCTTAAATTGGATACTTTGAAATATCGTCAAACCTCTTGTATTAGCCCAATATTACCCAGAATGACTCCCGCGCACTCGGCACAATCTCTCTTTCCCATATTTTTCAGACATATATTCAGACCGTTTTGTAACCATGACACAGCTTCATCCTCCTTGCCCATTCCAAAGTATAATTCACCAATATTCCCTGCGATTATTGCCTCCAAGCATTCCCAAGGGATCTGTGATATTGATCTCCAGTTGTCCGAGGTTTCGTCATCTTTCAATTCTAGACTTCGCCGCGCTTGGATCATTTTAAGTGTGCCAAGGTAGAGGGTTAATGCGTGCTGATACTCTCGCTGCATAGCATAAAGCCCCGCTATCGCCACCATACATCCCGCTAATTCTGGCGTGACTTTATCAGGGTTCTCAATTGCCAACACGAATGGGCTCGTCTCTTTCTCACTTGCTTCTGCTCCTGTTTCCCTGCCGATCAATTTGCGTAAAGCCCAAACAAGCGCTGCCTCTGCACTTGTAAAATCTCCTAAACGAGTATAAAGTTCGCCAAGCCGCTTCGATACTAGAGCTGCTTTGTTTTCTAATTTGTTACGAATCAAAATTTCACGAAGGCGGGCGTATTCGTTGGTGCCTTCTATAATGTCTCCATTTCGTATTTGATCCTCGGCCATCCGTAGCCATACATTCATCACGGATGGATCGTTCTCATCCATTCCTGCCAAAATTATATGACGAAGAGCTAATTTCAGATATAATCGCGCAACTACAAAATCGGGAAAAATTTCTTCGCGCACATATGCTGCCCGTAATAGCGCACGTGCCTTTGAAGGGAACGTGCGTGGAGTAGGGTGTAGGTGCTCGAGGTATAGATGTAGAGCTTGCCAAGAAAGATAACCAGCAACCGTAATGGAAGAAGCCGCAATCACAGCATATTTTATATATTTAAAGGAAATAGATCCTACGTGGCGAAGAGTAGCCCCTGTATATGTCTGATCTTTATCAGTATTGCGCAGTAGGTGACGACGAGATATAGAAAGGTTAGCGGAATCGGTTATCATGTGAGAGCGCGTAGTAGGAGTGGAGAGCTGAATATAGTGTATACATGGCTGCTGTACACGAGAGTTGATTAAAAATTGTCGTTGAAAAGGCCTTGCATTATGTGCAAATAGACGCGATAATCGTGTAGCCATTTTTTCTTTCGTACAGATATTTCCAATTTCTATTTGGTGTCGAGTATTTATATGATGGCGCAGTTTTCTTTTTGGTAAGAGGTATCAATATATCATAGAGGCAAGGAGTTGCAGCGAGAAAAGAGAAATGGAAAACGTTTTATAAGGAGCTGAAGTCTTGACAGCCAGAAAAAATGATTTTAAAGGCGGCTCTAAAGAAACTCTAGTATACTCGGCATATTGAAGAATGCTCGTTAAAAGGAGGAAAACCGATTTGATATAACAGAAAATAAAATAAATAAAATAATTCTTTAAATTTTTGTGCTCCTTGAACCAGTTTTGAAAGCTTTTCTTTCTATTACTCCCTGTTTTCTCTCTACCAAAACGACTACTCATTAAATTGACCAAACCATTGGTTAGATGCGAATGTAGCCTTTCTTTTCATATTTTTTTTTCCTTACAACTCCTACCAATTTCATCTTCCTAGGTTATAAAATTTTAATACCCCAAGAATTCGTCCCTTGCAGGGCTACTAATTTACTCTTTTCTTTTCGTCTCTGAGAAGAGTTGTGATGGCTTTTGATTCTTCAAATTTCATACATTTTAGACTTACTACAAAACCATCACTTTGTTTACTTCGTTATCTCTCTTTAGAACATCTCCCTCTTCTAGTGTAGAATCCCCACTCTTCTCCCTCCCTCCCTTAGTGCTTTACTTACTCCCTTACTTCACCTAATTTTATTGTAATTTCAAATCAAGAGATGGCAATGAATCGGCAGTACCAGCCTACCTCAAACACTAGCACATTACCATCTGCCGGTGGCATTATTGGAGTTCATTATCGAATTCATAAAAAGATTGGTGAGGGGTCCTTTGGCATTATCTATGACGGTTAGTGTTATACTTTTAAACTTTATATTATTTAATCGCCCTAACGCATATTTACGGAATGAATAGGGGTAAACTTACTGAACAACCAACGGATCGCAATTAAATTCGAATCCAGGAAATCAGAAGCTCCTCAACTCCGGGATGAATATCGTGCTTACAAGATTTTAGCGGGATGTGGTATGTTTTCCAGAAATAAATAATAGGTGCTTGCTTATCTAACATTTACTTCCCACTTTTTTCAGTCGGAATACCTTCTGTTTATTATTTTGGTCAAGAGGGCATGTACAACGTTCTCGTTGAAGACCTCCTTGGAAAAAGCTTAGAGGATCTCTTTGATATATGTGGCCGCAAGTTCACCGTTAAATGTGTGGCAATGCTTGCTATCCAAATGATCACTCGAATACAGACGGTACACGAAAAAAATCTTATCTATCGTGACATTAAGCCAGATAACTTCCTGATGGGAAGATCGAGTGGAAAGCACGTCAGTACTGTATTCATGGTTGATTTCGGAATGGCTAAGCACTACAGGGATCCAAGAACCAAACAACATATCCCATACAGGGAGAGAAAAAGCTTGAGTGGAACCGCACGATATATGAGTGTAAACACTCACCTAGGACGGGGTATATGCATATTTCTCCAATTTGTTTTAATAGATTGCGTCAACTAATCAAACTACCGGATGTCTACTCCATTTTTCATAGAACAATCCCGCCGTGACGATT
This sequence comes from Calcarisporiella thermophila, assembly GCF_041956535.1. Classification (NCBI taxonomy): domain Eukaryota; kingdom Fungi; phylum Calcarisporiellomycota; class Calcarisporiellomycetes; order Calcarisporiellales; family Calcarisporiellaceae; genus Calcarisporiella; species Calcarisporiella thermophila. The sequence goes on from NW_027192194.1 coordinate 834,663, forward strand.
TGGAATCGCTCGGTCATGTATTTATGTATTTCTTACGAGGTTCACTTCCCTGGCAAGGATTGAAGGCAGCAACCAACAAACAAAAATATGAAAAAATTGGGCTAAAGAAGCAAGTTACTCAGATAAAGGAGTTATGTGCTGGCTTTCCAGGTGTGTATTCTACTTAGTTGTTATATTTCCAATTTGAATAACTAATCTGGATTCCTTTGTTTTTTTTTAAAAATATATATATATAAAATAACAGAGGAATTTGCTACATATCTGACTTATGCACGACGTCTCCGCTTTGAAGAGACCCCTGACTATGATTTTCTACGTGAACTCTTCGTTCGCGTGCTGCACAATATGGGAGAAACTGAGGATGGAATTTTCGACTGGATGGCACTAAATAAATCAGCCGATGACGCCAACCATAAGGGCTCACGTAGATACCCCCACCCACCATCTACTCCCAATGGCACGGCTAGCCCGTATGTCACTCCCCCCGCTGCAACACATGGATCCTCAAAGCGCAACTATCGATCTCACTCGCGCCATCCTACAGAGGGCGGAAAGACAAGCAAGTATTGGATTGTGGACACGCCTTCCCCATTACATGGAGCACATCACATTAGTTCATCTCGATTAATCGCAACAGAGAGTAAAACACAAAAGAAACAAGGATTTTGGCAACGTTTCATAAGCATAATTACATGCAGTGAGTATAAAATCATACCATTTGAGATTGCTAATGTGCATTTACCAAATCGTTTTTATGGCAGGTTAATTATTCGGCGAGAATAGAAATCTATTTTTTTTCGGGTTTTATATAACTTCTCTGTTTATCAGAAAATTAACTAGATGCTTTTGCATGATGATTTCTACATTTCCCTCATTGCCTAGACGAACTTTTTTTCCTTACAAACTACCTTTTTTATAAATTGATATTTTACACCATCACCTTATGTTTTTTTTTTTACTTTTCTCTTTCTTTTTTTTGCTTTTCTGTTGTTGCATTCACTCCTAGGGTTTTAGAGCCCACAACTCTATTTTATGCTCTTTTAATATCTAGACACATACAATCCTCACGCTGCTCCTACCACAAAGCTCTGAAGAACCACTAGGATCAAGCCCATTACACTTTCCTTTTTAAATGTGTATACGATTTTGAAATAAACGATTTTTGAATCATAATGTGTTTTGCATTCTGATATTCATTTGAGTGAACCTTCTTTAATTCGTTATCCAAAAACAATCTTTTCAGAGGAATAAGAGGGCAAATACAGAAGATAAAACGATTTATTGCGAATAGCTTTGGTCTATTAAGCTCGAGTCACATTGCAAATTTGTACAAACTCGGGCTTGAGAGATGCGCCTCCAACTAAAAAGCCGTCGATATCTTTGCCTTCTACAAGAGCAGCGGAATTCGCCGCATTCACTGAACCTCCATAGACAATACGTGTGTTCTCTGCCACTGCGGAAGAGACGTGTTTGGCCAACCAAGCGCGGATATCGGCGTGCACTTCTTGTGCCTGCTCGGGAGTGGCTACTTTGCCAGTACCAATAGCCCATACGGGTTCATACGCAATGACAACAGAGCTCCAGTCTTGGATCTCGTTAGCAACTGCTTGAAGCTGACGGATGACAACCTCGGTAGTTTGGCCAGCCTCGCGTTCTTCGAGCTGTTCTCCCACGCATAGAATAATCTTAAGTCCAACTTTTAGGGCGTGAGCAACTTTTTTGCCAACGAGCTTCGTGATTGAAAAAGAAAAAAGAAAAAAGAAAAAACGGATGAATAAACTAAATTTAAAGAGCCTCAATTAAATGTCATACTTCATCGGTCTCTTTGAAAATAATACGGCGCTCAGAGTGTCCGAGGATAACCCACTCAACACCGATCTCCTTGAGCATCTCGGCGCTAAAATAGAAAAAGAAGACATAAATGCCCATGCTCGGAAACAATCGTATGGTATACAACCAACAAGTTGAATATACTTGCCTAACTTCACCAGTGAAGGCACCATTGCTTACACTGTAGCAGTTTTGTGCAGCAACGCCTACATCTTTACGGAGGGACTTGCGAACTTCCTCCAGATAGACGAAGGGAGGGGAAACAACAATTTCTACAAATGAAATATAATCAAACGGAGTGAATAAAGAAATACAGTCGATCCACCCACTAACCAACATCCGAGTTAAGCTGGGCCCCATTCAATCCCTCGTTAAGAGCATTCAGCTGCGCACGCGAGCCGTTCATTTTGTAATTTCCACCAACAAAAAATTTGCGAGGCATAGCTGTTTATTAAATTACAGAGAAAGTTGTTAACGGTATAAACGCAAGTTTGAGATGGGTTAAAAACCGCAGAAAAATGGATACATACCGAGGATAGTTTTTGATGCTTTCGAAAACTAAGAAAATATAAAGAAGAAATTTGGCAACACGCAACAATTTTAGGGTTCGGGTTATCTCGGGCAAATTGCCTCGAAAATTGGTGTTATTCCAGACAGTCCTTTATTAAAATTAGATGACACTTCATAAGAAAACGCTAGATGAATAGTTCCTTTTAATTTACTTTCCCAGTGTAGCCCACTGAGCAGGAGTATAAGTTTTCTAGAATAAAAATACATATATATTTTTCGACTCTGAAAACATAAAATATCAATATGTATCTCGTACCTGAGAAAATGCGTGGATTTGAGCAATCTCGTCTTTCATCACTTCATTGACTAATCTGTGGCGCGCAAGTGTCGTTTTACCTTCGAAACGTGGTGAGACAATGACCACTTCAAAACTTTGACCACAACCACCCGAAGTATCTACTACCTCCTATATAAAAATAAAACAGTAAGATTTTGGGTAAATGTAGAAATTAAGCACAGTAACAGAAAGTCAACCTACCACATGCTGAGCTTCTAATCTCTCAATTAGTGCTTGGTGAAGTGATTCGCTGGTTATTCCTGACATCGAAATTCTGGAAAGTGGAAATAATAATTACTATGTATTATGTAACCGATAACAAAATTTTCAAAGAGTTGTGGCAAAAATATAGTGTGGCTTGGAAAAACATCATGTTGACAAGAAATAGGATCTCTATCGAAATGTATTGGAAAAGAGTAATAACCGTAAGAAGTTTCTAAAGAAACCACGTAGAAATTATAGATAGAAAGAACCATAATAGCATATCTGAATTAGGCAATAACTATTGTGCTGATATTATTTTATAAATTTTATTCGTCAAATGTGGGACTCTAGCTAAAGTTTATGTTTGGATTCCAACTAGCCTACTACAGAATATATACTGTAAGTATATATAGGTTGATATTTGAAGACTTGAAGCCCACTAAAATCTGTAGTCATAAATATAAGTTTAGGATAATTTAAACATTAGTTTAATATCTTTATATCCTCACGTAATATGGACGTGAATGTTATCGAAATATTATACAGAATAAAACCCGGCTAGTATTTCATCCCAGTCAAGTTTAAATAAGATAATCAAATAATGCCGGGTATTCGAAATTGATAAAACGTAAATATAAATGTTGTGGTTACCTCATTTTTCTATATCATAATTACATAGTTTAACCTCCTGTGTACTAATATATCGCGTGATTCCTCCTTTTTTCTCATTATACGACACGCGGCCCATTGCGCCGTTCTTGCATGGAGCCTGTTGATATATTCCAACTTTATAAACCCCAATGCTTTCCCACCCCCCTCCATTCATTTCCATAATTCGATCATTCTATGGTAATCTTTAATAAAAAGAGACTACGTTTGAGAAACTCCGCTTGTGTCCTGTAATGTTAAGCTAAGAAGACTGCGAGGATTATTCATGCACTGTTTGTTTTACAACCAATCCCTTGTGATATTGGATATATGCTTGAGATCACTGTCGAGCTGGAATATGATTTTTGACTTATTAATCCCATTATACTCCTATGTCCTTAAATAGTCTTCACTGAGGGCGGCCGTGTATTAAACGAAATCAAGCTTTCCACTGATTACACTTAGAGACCAACGCATGGTAAAGTAACACAGTATCTCACCATCAATGTCCGGCCCCAGCGTATAAATGTTGGTTTAATATGGTGGCTTGTAATGAGATACAACCTGATATTTTAGAGGGTACAAAATTTAATGAATTAGAATGAAACTTCGGGGCATTACAACTAGTGTGTATTAATAAAGGGTTCAGGCTGTGTCTGCTTGGTTTTTACGCACCCATGCTCAAGGAAACTATCTAACTTTTCAGATTTTTTAAGAAAAACACTTTTTATAAGAAGAATTCAAAAAAAATCCTAGATATTCCTTTGGAGGCATGATACTCGGCTGTTGGGTTTATGTTCGTAATGTATGATAAAGATTGAAATTTTTTCGCTGAATTGCTTTTTCTTTGCTAGGATCCCAAATTGAAATATTAATTAAAAGGAAATAAACCGTGATAAATTAAATGAAGGATGCGTATACTCTCTTTATCCAAGGGTTGCTAGAGAGGGCAAACAAACAAGCCATAGTAAAATTGAAAGTTATTAGCATCTTGCACCATTATCAGATACTAATTGGATTGTTGACAACAACTAAATTCACTCAAGTTTAAAACTAACACTGCACGTTAAAGGGTAATTTAGAGTAACATGGATGAGAATTAGAATGAAAATTTTGTTCATTAAATTCTCAGCTATGCTTATCAAACTATTGATTTCAGCCCTAGAACTCCCATACAATGGTAGAATATTTTCCCATGTGGTTTTAGAGACAGACATACTAGTTACAGCTATTGAAAGCTCCTTTGACCATGTCTCTAATTCTTTAATAAACTGTAATTCAATAGTGGCAATTTACCGATTCTCTTCCCAATCTATTCGAATTTAATTGGCTTACTATGGCGAAGATTCGATTCCAATACTCAATTAGCTAGAAATTTGCACACATCTCTCCGTCGATGCTTAATTGCTTATGCCAAGCCTATATTAAGTACATTGAGGTAAAATTCTCTTAATTATTGTGTATGTTCTGAGAAACACTATCATTTCATAAAGAATGCCCTCAATGTTATAGAATCACTACCATCGCAGCATCTTTTTAATATAATACTCATGAGAATATTTTCTTGTACTATTCTCTCTATAGAGAAATATCGCCTGAATTCTAGCAAAAATGCTGTGAAAAGATGTCCATATACTCATTGCTTTTGCACTATTAAGGTTAACTTTGTGGCTGGGAAGAATCCAATTTAACATTAGGCTTTCGAGAAAATTAGTTGATCACCTTTAATTATAGCTTCGCATTATAAGGATATTAAATGGGTATGAAAATAAGAGACGGAAATTTGCAGAAATGTATTCTTTCAATGATTAGGTAAATGGTGCAGTTTTGCTGAATGCAAGCGGATGAGGTGAATGAGGGACCAATCTTGTAATCAAATAGACTTTTTGAATAGGAAGACTGAAAACACTACTCACTTGGAAAATATCAAGTTCGAATTTAACAATCTTCATGCAAAATATGCTATCATAAGGATGCAAAGCGATTATATCGATTTAATTTTCGTATAAATACTGTGGATATAGAACAGGGCAAAAAAAAACAACAGCTTGCTCGTATATATCTCCTAAAACACACTCTTCTGAATTTCCGGTCGAGAATATGATTGCTTTGAAGATGAAAAAACTGTTTGTGATATTCGTCTCAGCTGCCTACATTTTGTTGGGAACGTCGGAAGCTGTTTTTGTAAATTTCCATGGCTGCCACGGACAGTATTCTGGTCAAGAGCTCAATTACGGTCAGTGTTACCCAACCCGAGCGTGGAGGAGAAGTGACTTGTGCAGAATTACTACCCCTGGATATTGCTTCGTTTTTTCAGACAATGGATGTGGAAATCAGGTTGCGGATGGTTCCGATATTGATTTAAGTGGTGCTAAACAGAATAATAGCATCAGGTGCTATTGATGATTATGATATTGAGTTATCTCGAGCTAATTATATTGTATTCTGAATAATATGCTCATGTATTTGGTGCACCTTGACTATTGACTCCCGATAAATTTTCTACGAAAGGAACCAATTTTTGAGCCTTACTTTGTAGATTGAACCTGGTTAGAGTACAGGATACAATATTCGAACGCAGCGCTAGTGAGGTAGTCAACTTATACAAGTCAACTACTAAAACGAAATGTTCTACAAGCTATTTCGATATAAAGTAATCCAAATAGAATTGATACAATACAGGCAAAAAATCTCTTTTGAGGGTTTCATTCGTCACCTATTTTATACTTTGCACAGCAATTGACGAACCCTAGACGTTGAGCCAATTGTACATCAAATCACTCTGATAAGACAAAAGAAAGATATAACGTTATCTAAGTAAACTAACAAGACAAAAAGAAAGCTTGTGTATGAAAAAAAATTTTTTTTTGAAGGTACGGATCTTTATTGAAAAATATCCTCATGAAGTTAAACGTTGAAGGTCAATCCAAGGTCATATGCCTTTGTGCAGATTATAGCCAATTGCTGGCAGAATTTAGAAACCAATTAAGAGACAGTAATTGTAGAGTAATCAAACACAACTAGCAGAGAAAACCAGACACAACAAGTAAAGAAAACCAGACACGACAGGTACGGCAAGCGGGGGATAGTAATGAGGGATAGTAACAATGGAAAGGCTGGGGGCGACAAGACAGAGGCAATACTAGAGGAAGAGCCAGACACGACAGGACGGAGAGAGTTATTGTAGTGAACCAGACTGGAAAAGACGGATAATTCTGATAGAGAACATAGACACGACAAGCAAGGCACAGAATTAGTGAAGAATCCAGATACTTTTTTTTGTGCTGGTGGGAGTTAAGGGATTCGAACCCGCGCCATCTCGATGGCACCGAGGAGCGCTTACCACTAGCTACTCCACCCTCCGTATGTTTTTTTTTTTTGATCAATCAATGGAAACTTTTTATTTAATTTCCATATATTACATGAAGTTAATGTCAATGGACTTAACATAACGAGATATAGATCCTTGATCGATAGGCGTGCAATCGATATGCGTGTATCGTAGTTGACGTGAATAGCATGTACGTGAAACCAATGTAATCGTTGTACTTATCGTAAGGGCGATCTTTTCAATAATCAAGACTCAGCTTCTGATCAA
>NW_027192194.1:842420-858801 GCF_041956535.1 Calcarisporiella thermophila
ACACTAACCCTCCCCCTACTCCACCCTCCGTATGAATGTCGTGACTGCTATTTGAAAGTTCAAATTAAATAGATACATAAATTGAAAAAAATCCGTGTCTCAGAAAGCCGTTGTAGTATAATGGTTAGTACATCACGTTGTGGCCGTGATGATCCCGGTTCGATTCCGGGCAACGGCAAAAGTTTTTGCCATTGTATTATCGATTTTTTGATGCATTTACAAATAGACTTTACTCCGTTCCATTTTTTAACTCACCACTGGGTATACCAAAAATAAGTATGACTTGCTATTGACATAGGCGTTTACTACCACTGTCAAGTACTGTAACATGTTACATGTTACTTATATTTCTTTTGAGGTTTTTCACTTCATGTGGCTCCCGCCTCATAAATCTTGGTTTTCCAATCATAAGCTTTAGAGAGCCAATAGCAGCTGTATCCCACTAGCGACTAGGTCGGTAAATTTTTTTAGTGCAAAAATCGCTTGCCAGGGGAAATGCTAGAGTCCATGTATGCAAGTAAACTTGTATATCACTTCTTGTGCTCCGGTTAACTATGCTTGTGGTGAGTCTTTAGTAACAAGGCAACAAGGGTGTTTTAGGTACTATGATTGCTATATTAATATCAATATATATGTATGTATGTATATATGTATCGTGTATACGAATGCTTAACATAAAGGAAGGTGTTTTTTATATCCGAATGTTAAGGCATAACTCAACCACAAAGGCCATATCTTTTGTGATCAACATCGGTACGGTGAGATTGCAAGATTTTTCCATTAACTCTATCAAAAGTGAAAAAATGCACTAGCCATCAAGTAAAAGAAAAATGAGAGATATAGTTTATCCCAGTATAATTGAGCAGTCAAACCAGCTGGTGTTATAGCATGCTAAATAACTAGGTCAAATTTCATTACATTTTGGCAAAAGTTTATCAACTAGATTGCTGAGGGATCTTGTTATCTCTTTAGTGCTACATTTATTGAGCAACATGTTGAGCATACTTTGGGCTTGCTTTAAGACCAATATTTGACCAATATTCCGCCGTCTAACACAAACAAATGATAAAAAAGCGTACATTATAGTATCAAGACTTGGTTAGCATAATCTGCTGCCTGTAAGAGGCTCTATGTCAGTGGAGCATGAAATGGTTTTGACACACAGAATATCGCAAATGAAAGAGGAAAAAAAAAAAATAGTGAGAAAAAAAAAATAAAACAGTTTTCCATTTAAAATAAAATAAAAATTATCTTCTCGTTCCAGGAAAAAAAAAGTACACACAATAGGTAAAAAGAAAAGATAAGAAATAAACATAGAATAAAAAGGCAATCTATATAAAAGAAGAAAAGAACAGTATTATTTATATAAGCAACAATATAAGAAAACAAATGGAACAATTTGCATTTCATCCCGCAGGCACCCTTTTAACTACACCGCCACCTTCGCTTCCACCTCCCACAAGACCTCCCGTACTCACTCCTCCACCATTACCCCCGGAATTACCTCTCTGCGGCCCCGCGACAAACTCCACGGGCCCACTGCTTACCGTTGAGAAGGCGCTATACACCTGTGGAATTGGCCCTTCGTAGAACCCACTGCTCCGAGTCGTGCTATTTCCCTCTCCGCTACCTCGCTCAACCCTGCCTGTACTAGCACTGGCAGAGATGAAATCACTTTCGTCACTCTCCGAATAAGCGAAAGATCCTCGCGATGGTGGACCTATTAGCACTTCTTCCCGCACGAGAGCCGCGTCAAACCCACTCTCACTAGGGTATGCATAACGTATATCGCCTTCATGTACTGCATCCCGATCCCATGCACTTAATCCAAACTCACTACGCCTTCTGGGGTATCCGGATCTATACCGTGTTCTCCCCGATAATTCCTGGTCATGCTCATTAGCGTCATATACCACACCAAGGCCCGTAGGAACAGAAGCTCCAAACGGTCCAAATGCGGGCGAACTATGCGAGCTGCGCCCATCAGAGACAGTTGGAGCCATGAGTGGTGGATGAGGTTGTAGGGATCTGTAAGAATAGGTGGGGGAGGTAGGGATCGAAGGAGTGGCAGGGGAGGAGGGCGAGAGTGAGTTGAGTAGCTGGTTTGGCTGTCTCGGGGATGCATCTTGAGCAACCCAAAACATGGGGGAGCCTAGCGGAGCAGGTAATTGGGCTGAGGAAGAATGACTTCCGGAACCGATAGAGGTTGATTTGGAACGACGCCGAAGACTGCCAAAGCTCATATTGCTGAGGGATGTAGAGAGCTTACGGAACTGCTGCTTAAGTCGCCCCTTCATTTGAATAATGGGTGTAAATATTAAGTTTGAGAGAGTAACCAAAAGTAAATGAGATCTCTATATTTACAATGATAGTCACAGCACTTTTCACTTCCTCCTCGGTCACCTCGGCGAGTTGATAACGTCGCGGATCAGTTTCCTCGATCCACTTTTGCGGATCCTCCAAATCCTGTGTTGTCCATGGGTGTCGCTGTTCAGAGGTATGTGCACATTAGAGGGGGAGTGCGAGACATACGAGAAGAAATAGATAAATATATATAACCCACCTTGATCTCATCAAGAGTAATTCTCTTCTCGGGATTCTTTTCTAATAGTCTCAGAAATAAATCCTCTAACTCCTCAGGGATTGGAATATCGCTGGGAAACTGCAATGGTTGGTTTGGGATAATGTTGAACAGCTCGTATTCGGTCTCTGCAATGAACGGACATCGTCCAAAGACAAAGCAGAAAAGAGTTACCCCCAAGGCCCATATGTCTATTGCCTTGGTAATGCGTGGTCGAGAAATCGACGTGGAGGGCTGTTTCCTATGTGAATAATGTGAAGCGGGCTGTGAAGCAGTAGGAGGTAGGCCTGTAGCACTAGCTGCCGATGCGCTTGATCTTAAACTTGCGCTACTGTTATCGACTGAAATATCACCCATAAAGCATAGCTCTGGGGCAAAAAAAGCAGGGCTTCCCACTGTCTTGGCGAGCTCAAGATCATCTTGCCAGCTGGATTTTTGGTGGTCACTTAACACGCCGCTCATATGCTCATTAAAATACGAAACTCCGAAATCAGAGATTTTGACAATCCCTTCTTTAGTCATAAGCAGATTTGCGGGTTTAATGTCACGGTGGATAATGCCTTGGAAATGCACTATAATGCAAATAATCAGCGTTAGGGTAGTAGAAGGGATGGAGGTTGAAAATGAGGGTATTTTTACAGTATTGAAGACCTGCCACCACGTCTCTGAGTGCACGTCTAGATTGATCTAGCCGCAATATGGGTTGGTCGTTCGAATCTTTCCAACGTATTTCACCTCCTTCTACATATTCCAATACTAAACAATAATTGAAATGAGCATTGAAGAAGAAAAACGGAACAGAAAGAGATATTGTCTTTTTTGTAAAACTTACCCATATATATTTTCCGCGTTGAGGGATCATCGATAACCTCTTTGAGCCGCACCACATTAGGATGAACGCATTTTTTCATAATAGCAATCTCACGTCTCACTTTCTGTTCATTGGTCATCTGGCTGATCCCTTTCCCCAATCGCCTTCTAGTCGTTCTGTCCACGATTTTAATAGCCTACATCAAAGGTCAAAATCAATTTTAAGCGAACCGCCCTGTAATCGTTTGAAAAAAAAATATGATGTAGACTAGATCACTTACACAGAGCTCGCCGGTTTCCACGTGTCGACCCAGTTTTACTTTCCCGTGGACACCGCGACCAATTTCACGGACTATCATGTAGTTATTAATTACCTTGTTGCCGGTGATGGTATCGTAAGTTTTGGTGATGGTGTTTGTCTCAACGACTTGATGCCGGGGAGGAGTGCCGGGGAGAGATGTATGGGAAGCTGTTTTCCGACGATATCGGTAGGAGCTCTGCGATTCATGGTGATCGGCAGAAGGCGGGACATGCATGGTGTGGCCACGGTGAAGTGCAGCCCCACCATCACCCCGCCCGGATAATTTAAGGCTGTAAGACATAACTATTCAATCTTGCGGGTTGTTCCCAACCCCCCCGCTAGAAGAAAAGAGGTGTGATTAAGGTACAAGAGGTCAAGAGCCAATGATTGCAAAATCTCCTCTAGCTTGAGGTGATGGGAGAAAAATGGAGAGATTAATAAAAAGAGGAAAACCCAAAATCTAGCTTTGAAAATGAATCAATGAAGGTTGCAATTGAAAATAAAAAGATCGTAGAAAATGGCCCTTGTTCTCACTCATATCTAGCATATTTGCCCTGAAAAGGCGCAGCGCTAATCAATCTCCAAGACTACGAGGTCGATGGGCACGTGTGGTTCGTACATGAGATTTTATTTTTGGGATCTTTTCACGTTCTTACCTGCACACCCAACAATGAACGAGAGGCTCATCTCGATGCGATAGTGCAAGCAAGAAAAGCCAGTCTTGGCGATTCGATTTCGATAATTCACTTGCTTGGGCGTATCCTCGATGCAATGCTTGCCATCGGGTCGCCTAGTCTTTGGGAGTCAGCGCATCCTCATCCTGTGATCAGACTCTCAAAGCTAGCCCGCTTTAGGAGGGGATTGTGGCCTAAATAATCTCCTGCTGATTGCCCTCGGCCTTTCTGAAATCGTAGCCTATTGCTCCATTTTGACTGCTCCATGATTCGCGTCTCGATTTTACAAGCTCGGTTCCACGTTCTATAATTACCTATTCACGCGTCTCTATTTCTTTGTTGGCCCAGAAAAAACTTGTTTACGCACTTTTGTTCGTCATTTTACGCGTCTTTTTCATTTTTTCCCTTTCTTTTATAAACCCACCTAGCCTCAGATATTTGCCGTCTTATTTTTACTGTCATTGTATTCTTTGCCATTTATTTTTGACGGCAACATGGGTTTCAGTCTCAAACTACCTTGCCCATACTGCAGCGAACGATTTTACATTCCTGACCGCTTGAAGTATCATATGGGAAGGAAGCATGGGGAGAAGCCTAGTCTTAGCCTCCAAATAATTTGTACGCCTGGGTAAGGAGCTAAGCCCACATGCCAGTGGCCTTTCATTGTTTCGGTTTACAAAAATATAAAACTGACTATTTTTATGAGAAGCTACACGGAGTGGGTGAAGAAGGGAGGCGTCCAAGAGATGTTAAAATCCCAAAGTTCTGAAATGACTCAAATGCAAACTCCACAGCAGAATCCTTATCTTGGCTATCAACAGCCAGCAGCAGCCATGGTCTACCCACCTGCTCAACAAGTCGTGGGCAATCCTGCCACTTACGTACAATTTCCTGCTGGGGTGGCCTTTCAATCTGTTCAGCCCGGGCAGCAGCAGCAGCAGCAGCAGCAGCAACATCCGCAATTTGCATATGCTATCTATCAACAACCCATGAGTTTCTCCGCTTCCAACCTTACTTCTCCTCCAACAGCTCCTCAGAATCCTATCTCAACGCAGAAGGAAACCAATGATCAAAGAAAAAGTTGGTGGCATTCTCCCTAAACACATTAATGGCATACTTGCAATTCCCTCCATACATACTAATGCCTTTGCTACAAATAACGCGAATTCTAACTGGTTTTCTAGATTAAAATTACGCAAAAGTGAGTTGCAGTTATTCATCGCGCGCCCGTGGTTTTTTTTTATACATATTACTTAAAAATATCATAAAAGCTCCGTGTATATGAATATGCTCGTATTCTTTTAAATATCAATATCGAAATCCATATCTATTATACAACCATCGAACCAATTTTATATTATGTTTTATTTTTCCTTTACTACAATAAAGTTCGTACACGTCTACTTCGGAAAGCAGCTTCCAAGCTTCATATTGTTTGCTATGTTTTGGATTTCGTGGTGTTGAGAGAAAGCATAATGTAAAATGATCCTTAGCACTGTACAAAAAGGATGACAACGATCAGCCTGACTAAGGGCTTGGATTAGAGCTTTCCAGCCTATGTGAGAAGAGTGTAGGAAAGATCCAAGGAGGCATCCAACTTGCTCTTCCAGCTCACGTTTGGAACGATGAGCAGCAATGGATAATAGTAGAGCGGCTGATAGAAATCAGCAGAACACCGGACATAGCTAACGAAATATCATGGAGAAGAGGAGAACTGTATCCTGGCGCTAATGCCAAATCAGCTGACACACATGACAGTGTAGAGAGTTGTAATTACAGGACGGCAGCCGCAATACAGAATCCAATGAAAAGCGGGTTTCTAGCACAAGCCCAATCTCTCCGATTCCTAAACGCGAAATGCCACGCTACCTGCCCTCAAAATGCGCGCAGCCAATGGGAAGCAGTCTCGTGGTGGCCACATTCAATGCTAACACGAGCCCCCTAATTGGGAAAACGCGAAATTTTTCAAAAAAATTTTCAGTGCTATTTATTTCGCCCTTGTTTCTCATTTCCGCTCTCACCTGCTTTTCTTTTTTTTTTTCCCTTTTCGCTGCTTGTCTCTACAAAGCAAAATCGAATTTCGAAAACTTTTGAAAAGTTCGCATCCCTATAGCTAAATCGAGTATGGCCGGAACCCCCAAGAAGAAAGCCACGAGCAAGACTGCTAAAGCAGCCTCCTCCTCTGCTCATCCCAAGGTATCCATCCGAAATTCTGCATTTTGTACGCTTTTCCCTCCAAACCTCACTCAATGCTCGCCTCAAGTATGAGGATATGATTAGGAGCGCCATTGTGAGCCTGAAGGAGCGCAAGGGCAGCAGGTAAATCCCAGTTTCTTGATTATTGGTGCCCCAACATTTTGCCTTGCGGTCAGCTGACCCGTTTGTGTTTTGGATTCTAGCCGTCAGGCCATTAAAAAATATATCCAACAGAATTTCACGGTTGGCGATAATTTTGAAATTAATTTCAAGCAGGCGCTGAAGCGAGGCGTAGGCAAAGGCGTCTTCTCTATGCCCAACGGTAACTTCCACTTTCTCTACCACTACTGGAATTAAAAAAAAAAAAACTCGCTATATTGTTGATATCATGCAATTGGATTCGCCAATCAACTCTAACTGGACGGCTACTTTTCAACTTAGGGCCTAGCGGCACTGTAAAGCTGGCTAAACCAGAAAAGAAGGAGGAAAAGAAGGAGACCAAAGAGAAGACCTCTGAAAAGGTTTGGAACACATGATGCATTTCTTCAGTCTATTCAACGTGCTAGACCTTTTGTTTACCTTTTTCTAGAAGGCTGCTCCCAAGAAAGCAACCACTACCAAGGCTAAGAAACCAGCTACCAAGGCCGCTCCAGAAAAGAAAACGACCACAAAGAAAACCATAACTAAGAAGGCGGCTCCCAAGAAGTCCACCGAGAAGAAGCCTGCCGCCAAGAAGGCAGCTACGACAACAAAGAAGACCGCTGGAACAACGAAGAAAACTAAAAAATAGTTCCACTTTGCATTTAATTTTATCTTGTTTCCATGCCTCTTTATCGTCATGTACATTTTTTCTTTTCTTTTTTCCCCTCCTAAGTATTTGATCTAATTCTTGACACCGGGTGTCAGTATTCTTATTTTCTTTATTGCTTATGTAGGTTTTAGTGCTTGAAGTTTCTTTGTTCCTTGTTTTTTTTTTTTCAATATGGCTGTAAAATATAAAGTTAAGATCCACGATTCTTGTTCTCGGGTCTACTTCAAGTATTCCTAAGAATGATCTTACCAGACTGTAACTCCCATTCTCTTTCCACGAGCCCATTTAACTCTATCAAGTTTAGCCGAAAACCTTAGCAAGTTGACCAGTACTTTGAGGATACCTGCAGCTGCATACACATTCTGATATGAATAGGTGATGTAGCGGAGCTCATTCCAGTGGCAAAAAGAATCTATTTCTGCCTCCTGGCCGGGGGTGGCTAACATTAAGCCGATTGAATCTTTAGAAGGGCTGGCCAATAAAATATAAAGTCAATCCGGCCATAGGCCGAATGGTACATTTCATGGTTGGCAAGAGAAAGCGATTCATGATCCTATCAGCTAGTCATCTAGCTTCAGAGATTGCGTTGATACATACACAAGTGGATAATCCAAATGCTTGCCCCGAATCATTGAATGCTTCAGTCACCACGAACCCTTTGGGCAATATACCTAGTTAGCCAGTCCATGGTTTAGTAAATTAATGATCCTTTGCCCTGGCGTGCTTCTTTAAAATGCTTGGGTGGCTTTCATTTGCAAAATGGTGTTCAACCAGATGGCCCTATAAAGATTGTGGTACTTGTTTTAATTTCGCTTCTCCAATGGCCCAATGGGACGTATATTTGAGGTACTATTCTAGTTGACTTGCATGAGAATAGATCAGTTTCAACCTCGGGCAAGCAAGAATATTCAAAAGTCAGCGTTTCTGTATATCATGTTGAGAGCGAAAATGGGCTTGAGGTCTGAGCTCTGCATGGATGCAGGGTTGTCCATTTAAACAGGCTGGACAACCACTTCACCATGAGCTCTTCCCCTCCCCAGCCGGAACCTTTTCCTCTAACCTTACACACTCCCTGGGCTTTTTCAAATTTTACCCACAATGCACCCGCAATGGCTCATCCCGTTTGCAAGGTTTCTAATCCAACATATTCTATCTTTAGCCTGCTCTAATCGAAGAGATAGCTGATGCTGGAGAAAGTAAGGTGGTGGTTGTCTTTATTAAGGCAAGCAATTTGTGTAGCCTTATTCCTCAAAGCTTGGCTGATTAAGCTTATCACCCCTTCTCCCGCTTTAAATTAGCTCTTGCCCCCTTGAAAAGAGTCTGAAATTAATTAGTACAAAGATTACACACTCCTTTACGGCCAATCCCCCTTGGAGGAGGTTGGCATGGAAATTAGAGCGCTTGTATGGAATCCTTACGCTTTTTTTTTCTCTTGAGTCTTTAAATACAAAGTGTGCTACTAGAAGCCCATCATAATTGGACCTAAAAAAGGAGAGCGTGAGGGAAATAAAACCATTCAGAGGATGTGGCCAGCGTTTAGTCTGAGATTACCGAGAAATGAGTTTCAAGTAAGATGACCTGGATTAGCGACTTAGAGTTTCATGGTAAAGTGACAAGCATTAACTTTGTGCTATGTCCGAGTTCTATATTTATAGTCCGGGTTATAAATAAGAGAGTTTTAAAAGAGGCTTTTCTAGAATAATTTCATTTGATACTTGGCAATTAAAAAAAGGTTTCACAAAACATCACTTTATGCAAGTGATTAAGTTCCCTTTCATACATCCAGAGAATGTAAAGAGAGCTGGAACGAGGTAAAGAGCAGATAAAACTTCTACCCCCCAATGGAATCGTGGCGACTCGTACAATTTATAATGTTGCCACTAGACGATCAAATGAAGCCTTCCTCCTTTTCATGATATAGGGTTCCCCATGTCACACATGCTTTGGCCATTTTTAACTATAGCAAAGCGTGTGGTCAAGTTTTTCTTATCGCGCTATTACACAAAGCAAGTAGATTGATGACCCATAACTATATAATCCTTTACATTCCCTCCCAACTTTTTCTTCCTCAGATTATTGTGATTTAAAGAGGGAATTGATTTCTACTCTTCTATCAACCCATCCAAAGGCCAGGAGCTTTTCTTCTTTCCCCTTCCCACAGGATTGTTCTCTACTCACTCCCGACCCCATTCCTTTGCAAACTATCACTCTGCCATTCTTCTTGTTATGTCACCCACTCATACATATCCCTCAGGTCACCATTCGAATCACAAGCCAAGGCAAGCTTTTAGATTACATCCAAACAGCATAAAGAAGAAGATCAAGCCCCCTCCCCTAGTTATCAATCATGATTGGGAAAACTGTTATAATGGTAGGTCTGAATCTCAAAGCCAACTCAACCTGCACTACTCATTTCCATTTCAATGTAGATGAGCTTGCATTGCATAGAAGGCAAACTAAAAGATTTCGCGTAACATGTGTCGTGTTTCTCCTGATGATGGCCCTGCTTCTGCTGTTATGTTTCGCATTATTGTCTCCAGTGGTACGTAGCTGACGCGAAATAAAAGTACTCCCCTCGTTCCTTGAACTAAATGCAGTACCCCTCTAGATTTTAAAATTCCAAGGTCGATCTTACAAAAGAAACGGCTCAGTCGATGTTTCATCTCGCTCATTCTGTGTACTACACATTTTTTGCACTCCATCTGCATCATCCTTCATGGCTCCTTTTGAAGACGAGTTTGACCTTGAAGATCCCGGCCTCGCTGGTGCCGAGGACATGGGTGAGGATACTCTCGAGCAATTTGAGGCCGAGTTTGACAATCTCCTTGACGAGTACTCACTTGAAGAAGAGCCCACCCATACTATAAGTGAGCAAGAACAATTTCTGGCTTGGGTAAAATATAAAGAGAACATATGGCGTATCCAGGTGATGCTGCTAATGGCGAATGTGGCATTTATTTTATTAATCTACATGTATTTGTACATTTATTATTGATTGATTTTATTTTCTTATTTATTATTCATTTCTCCTTCAATTCTTATGATCGGCCATCAATCCTGCACGACTGCGTCCCGCAATCGTTTCTTCCGGAGTGGGTTTTCTTGTTACGATGTTATGTTTCTCATCCTCTTTCCTCCCACTTGTTGACTTGTCTATTTACATAATCCCGGATGCCGTGGTGTCAAGGCGCCTGGGGCTTAGGGTGGGTAGAATGAGGGAGCCAAGCCAGTCCCCCTACAATTTATTTGTAAACCAGGCAATTTGTACAGTTCCGCGTTTTCCGTGACGGCCTTTTTGAGTCTCTCAATGGTGTGCAGAAACGTACATTGGGGTCGACGTGCAGGATCCACTCAGAGATAATCTATGGGGGAGGAAGGGGAGGGGACTGTTCTTGTGGTTTCATATTTCTCTAATGCCTGCCAAATTATACCTGGTGCATAAAGATAAAAGTGCATACTGGTTCAATAAAATTTTTCTACACTCATACCCCAACTCACACGCCTTCATCCCTCCCCATTATTACCCCCCTTCTCTCTAATCTTGCGCAATATCTCTTTATACTACTGTTTAGATTCTCCTTTCACTTTTTAAATTCTCTCGGTTCATTTTATTTGCTAACTTGATCGTTAGACCTTCGCTCTTTATTATTGTTACCCCTCTCTTGGATATATCCGTTCCATGCCATCCTGGATTCATAAAAAGGGTAAGGCGGACACCATCCATTCGCCAGAATCTGGAACTCCAGTATACCTTCACGTATACACAATGGTGACTTTCCTTCTCTTCTGATCCGAGATTGTTTGGTCAACCTAATTCTTTTGCAGTTACCACCTAGCGCCATTGCATTTATTACAACGGCTTTAGGAATTGGCGTTTATCATTCCGGCGTAGAAATCCGCGGGAGAGGTAAGGATGCATGCACAAGTTTTCGTCGATTTGACAGATTGCTAATGCTACTATTGTGTCCTCATCTGTTTCAACATCGTAAACAGAATACTGCTTTGGCGCCCATCCTCACGAACTCCCTGGGATATTCGTGGTAACACCCAAAGTCGGTCCTCCGGGTGTGACTTATAGGTATGTACAACACGTTGTGATCCCAGTGCCCTCTCCCCCACTCTCTAACCCTCCCCTACTTTATTGAAGAAAATCAATTTTCATGGGTTACTGTAAATATTCCGACAACCATATCAATCGAATTATCCATACGATATCAAGAGAGTATACCGGAGTATCCTATCGTCTATTGACAAGGTGAGTTTACTTTCCCGGAGAGAGCACCTTCTTCAACTCGGTATTTAACGCTTTGATTTGCGCAGGAACTGTAACCATTTCTCGAGTGATCTGTGCCGGAGACTACTGGGCAAACCCATTCCAAGTAAGACCTTGCATTTCCAAGGAATTCGCTAGAGAGAGGAGTATAACTATATCTTGGTGGTTTTTTCACGTGTAGATTGGATCAATAGAGCCGCCGCCATTGCCTCTTGCTTTCCCTGCATCCTCCCCCCGGAATGGATCCGACCCCCAGAATGCGAACCAGGTAAAGATCCAAATGCGTGTCTCTAGCCACTTGTTATATTTCCTACACGGGCTCAATGAACCTTTTGATTTTATTAGAAATACCCATTACAGATCATACTGATATCTCGCACGCCCCACAAAAGAAAAAAAACGAATTTTTAAGGAAGAGGTGATCACTTATTCATGCTAGGCTGTTTGTATTTTTTATTCATTTTTTAGGCTTCTTTAAAGGGACCTTTTGATTATTGTATTTTTACCTTTTTTTTGTTCTTTGCATCTTGTCTTTCCAAGGGACTATATTGCCCGGTATATTTCCACTCATTTTTTCTGGCCCCGATTATTCGATGATCAAGTTCCTATCTTGAAATTGGGCCATGACTGCTGCCCATGTGAAGAAATCTGCATATGCCATTAATATAAAATAACACGAAAATATTGTTCTTATTTTCAAGCTTTGCAAGCATTCTTGATTAGATTGATATCATGTCGGATAATGTAGCCCATGCTCTTAGTGGTAAATAACTTTGCCTTATATTGGGATGTAAGCAGGTTGCTTTGTGTTGCTAATTGATATGTTTCTTTTGTCATAGGTGCCGGAGGTGGCATCATCTCAATGGCATTGACCTATCCTCTAATCACCATCAGTAGTCGCATGCAAGTTCAAAAAAACAATAAAAGCTTAGACTCATATCATGTAAATGTTTTACCTTTCGAGATCACCTTTCGATAACTTGCATTTTTTTTTTTTCTTCTCTCTAATTCAAGTTCGTGTTCTGATTCCTAATAGAATAGTTTCGATGCTCTTAAAAAGATCATCCAGCGAGAAGGTTTCAGTGGACTCTATTCGTAAGCCAAGTTTTACATGAGACGCTTTTTTTTTACTAAGTTTTTAAATGTTATTTTCGGTAGTGGACTAGATTCAGCTCTTTTTGGCATTGCGGTGACCAATGGTATGGATTGAACAATGATGCAATATGAAAGAATATTTCTTTTCATCTTTCATGCTGATGTCCGATTATTTTCTTTCTTTTTAGGAGTTTACTACTACTTTTACGAATGGACAAAATCCAGTTTTATGAAAGCCAAGAGAATAATGAGCACAGGAGAATCTATGCTTTGTGGAGCAATTGCAGGCGCTGCCACCGCAATTATCACTAATCCGATCTGGGTGGTGAATGTAGGTGGAGTCACTACTTTAGGATACGATACATTATTTTTCTGAATTGTTCTATTACATAATATTCAAGACCCGTATGACAACCAAGCGCGAGTCTCTTGAGGAAGGAGAACCCTCAACGTCGAAGCGTCCCTTGGAGACACGTCGTATCGGGACCATTGAGGCCACTCTAAAGATTATTCGTGAAGACGGAATCCTTGCGTTCTGGCAAGGAGTTGTTCCTGCTCTAATTCTCGTCATTAATCCAGTGATTCAATACACCGTCTTCGAGCAATTAAAAGGACGACTTCAGCGCAACCGGAAGTTGACGAATTTTGACTTCTTCTGGCTGGGTGCAGTCAGCAAGTTGGTGGCCACCGGGGTCACCTATCCTTACATGTAAGATACCTCTCATAAGAGAGTGGTGAAATCTCTCCATTGGATACTGAAGTCACTTCTCAATTGGCAGTGTAATCAAATCTCGGATGCAACTACGTCAGTCTGAAAAGACGCGCTATAAATCCGTGTTTGATGGCTTGCGCAAGATTATCCAGACAGAGGGTGTTGAGGGACTTTACAAGGGTAATCGTCTTGATTTTTTATCTCTTTTTTCTTCGACGACTTATAGTGTTTGCTGTGTGTATTCGGAATGTCTATTAGGACTTAGTGCAAAGCTTAGCCAAAGTGTGTTGACGGCCGCTTTCCTGTTCATGTACAAAGAAGCGCTCTTCAAGTATAGCATTGCACTGTTGGTGCTTCTTGGGGCTCGCAAAACAGAAATTAAAGTCGTTTCCAAATAGATATATATGTCCTTAAATTTTGTTTCCAATCAGGAAATGATACTCTCTTTAACCGCCTATTGATCTGATAGCCTTACATTTCGCTCTTTTGATATTGCTATGCTCTTTGTGTACAAAACAGTTTAGTTAAGATGTATTTACATAGAATAAATTATAAACGGGATACTTTAAAGGAATGTCCATATATAGAATAAGGATACTTCACTATACTAGCTAGAGGATACCTGGATTCTTCAGTAGTGCGAGTTTGAAAGTGATTAGATACATGTGGATCCAACTGGAGGATTGGAAATACCCTGTTTTGGATGAGGATGGTTCATTTAGAAAAATTCTGGGTTTAAAATAGGTTGTGTTAGTCAAGTTGGCCTGATGAAGCGTCAGTTTTTTTTTTCAGCCCAGTTCAAATTTCCTTTGTTCGAGCAAAAACTTTAATTTCGGGACCCAAATCTTTGTTGTGTTTTACTAAATATACACTTTCAATTGCGATTGATGGCAAGGCTCGCAGAACATTTCCATAATATTAATACAATCAACGTTTCCATTGGTCTCTCTAATTCTTCCAGCGATGCCCTTCCAACGGAAATCACGATACACCCGCACCTTATCGCCATTCGAACCCAATCAGGCTCGGAGGAGATCCTCCCACTCCCTGCGCGTATAGATCCTAAACGCGTTACGCGATCTAGCTCTGGCACCACGCTAAATCTCAAGTTACCCACTGCTGATATCCGGAATAAGTTCAAGGATTCTTCCAATTCCGGTTTAGAATTACCCATCTCTTCGCGAGAAATTCTTGACCTACAGAGCATCGCCTGCCAATTCTGTCAGGCTACACTGACGAAGCCTGCGGAGGAGAGAAACGAAGCAGGAAGAAGAGTATTATTTAAAAAGGTCAAAGATCTACCTTCGGAGCACTGGCTAGAACTGGTGGATTGCTGGATGTGCCATGAAGATCAGGATTTCAAGGTCGGAGAGATCAAGGCATTACCACGGGTGGGGTTGGTCGGTGGGACCTACCTGTTGTTGCACCCTACCGACGTCAATATCGAGGCAGTAGAACTGACAGAGAGAAAGGTGATTGTCAAAGTAGTTTTCTTCCTATTACTATTGAAAGGACTCTCAGAAGGCCGGTGCCACAAGCGGTTGGCTACTGCATGCCGATACAAATGTCCTAGAAAGAATCCCTGGTCTCCTAACAGGTCGCAGTAGTTGCGGAGTTTTGCATTGCGATTTATTACAAGACCATACATTATGTCATCGTATATTTGATTTCGAAGATGCCTGGTGGACTAATTCCATTTTTTACCCATAGACTTCATTGCTTCCAGGAAGGTATTGGCGACCCCTGACCTGTCAGCGCTGCCTCTCTCCTCTGGGAGAAGCTCTTTTTGAATGTTCAGCTCTGGAGGAAAATCTTGAACAGGCATCTGGTAATATACATTTTTGGGAAGTTTGATCTCTCTAAATGCGTACCTTGACCTATGATTGCTTCAGAACCTAAGCTCGTCACTTTGAAATTTAATAAGTATTTCATCCAAATCGATGTTGTTGACTCGTCAAGAGAGTAAGCGCAGAGGGTTTTCTTCTATCTCTATTGTTGGACAAAATGAATTTACCTTGCAATATTATAGTTGTGAGCTTGTGTCTTTCCGTCCCTCTTTCAAACCGTTCATTGCACACGATTTTCTTGAAGCTGCACGTGCCCACGCTACCTATCGCTTTATTATAGAAGGCCAGGAAACAAAAAAGCCCTATCTCACAGTCAGTAGGATATCTCTTTTATTTTTATTTGCTTCTCATTCACCCGACTTGCCCTCGAAGTAGATATGGATCTTCAACCCTTTCATACATATCATGGCAACCGCCGCAGGCAGCATAGTTGAAGCAACAAGCGGACTTTCGAGTTATATTGCGAACGATTTTCTTTCAAGCAGTAGTCGATATCGAAAAGGTACTGAAACCTATTATAGTATCCCCCCAATGCTATGGCCTAATTGGTTGCACCCACTTTTATTCTTAGTGATGAAAATACTTTACACTGATTGTACTGACAGGCAGGACGAGAAGGTGAAAAAGTATATTTTTACATTTATTGCGCACCCCAATTGTAATTTTAATATCTACGGATTCTTACCAATTTCTATTCTTGTTGCTCTATTAGGATTTTGAAACAATTTTCTGGGGATAAACAGGTTGAGCGTTTCTATTATAATGATGACCTATGTAAGAGAATCCTGCTTATGCTTCGCCTTAGTACCCAATATTTGCCTCCAGATGGCCGAGTTATAAATGGATTTCAGGTTGGGTTTTTAGACTATTGAGAAATTGTTTGAAATTTCATGATTCCCTGTAATTATTTGCATCATGTAATATACATTACTCTCTATATTTATAAAAAAAAAATCGAAACCCTTTAAAATATTTATGGCTTATTTCTCTTGTGCCGTCGCCCGGAATCGAACCGGGATCATCACGGCCACAACGTGATGTACTAACCATTATACTACGACGGCTTCCGATTGGCTGAACT
>NW_027192194.1:864369-942008 GCF_041956535.1 Calcarisporiella thermophila
GTTAAATTCTGATTTTGAGCAACAATGCTCCAGGATATGCCGGATTCAAATTGGAACTCTGTAGCCACTATCATTCTAGAAGCTTTGTCACAGTGGCGGGATGTGTTGTTACCACCATAACCAATATAGATAGACCGAGGGAAAGGTGGGGGAGCAAATATCCAAAATGGAAGAGCCTATTATGGAGTTCTATCATAAGAATCTTTTCCTTATTTATTTGAAAATTTTATTTCGTATTGAATGAAAAGCTAAACTAACTATTTTTCTCAAATGCTATCAACTAACTTGATCTTTCCTGCGGATATAGTGCTAGGAGTATGCATATACAAAAGCAATAAGTATATGAATACTCCTAGCACTATTTCCGTTTTTCTTATCTAATTTATACAAATGAATTTACTATTTTTTTTCTCTAACGATGGTTCGTTATGGTTATTTTTGCAGTTCAAATACCAAACTAGTATTTTTTTTTTGTTTTCATCTATATTCTCCCAGGAGAAGAGAAAAAAAAAAAGTATTTCTCTTTCTGTGAAATTATCCTGCTCTCCCCATTAGTATTTTCACTTTTCTCCACGGGATTCGATCCGGGTGTGCTTGCAATAGACTCTGTAGACCAGGTCATCAAGCCGTTCTTATGCTTAAGACTAGTTACTTATTCGTGTTACCTAGTAAGAACTCTCTCATGGTAAAGCTTATTCCTTGCATATCTACATGGAAGCCAACGGAAGAGCATAGGGTGTAAATTAATGAGGCCAGAACTCTTTCCAACTTCTCAACTGATGTTTTTTTTTTTTCGAAATGAGGACACCTAGACAGCCAGATAATTCAGACAGGTAGACTTTGAATATTTGACCTTAGACTTTTGATGTTCTTCTCAGATTGAGCAAATAGAAGTCTCGCTTCGTTTTCCATTTCATCCTGCTAGGAATCGAGTTGGATGAAAGTAAGTTTATTTTATTATTCTCGACCCAAAAATATTACGTTCCCTTCCCTTCAGCCTAAATAGTTGTATTTATATCAAAAGTACATGTTCTTACCAGGTCGAAACTTTTTGTATCTTGCACAATTATTGGTCATTTTTCAACAGGTTTCAATACCACTCACTGTGCTTTGGTCTTGAAAAACTATAGTGTGAATGAGGCCAAAATATACTAAAGTATATTGTCATATCATATATCATAATTTAAATGCACTATTTATAAGGCTTTTGTCCTGTTCAGTTTTTCTTTGTGCGTTTTTTGAAAATGACTAGTTTATTTAGGATTTTGTTGTCTTATCTGCTTCAAACCCTTAAAACTATTTTTGAATCACTTGATTGATATCATAAAGAATAAAGTTCTATTGCTCTGCGAGAACTTACGCAATTGAAAGAAAATATACAATGGAAAATAATGGGAAAAGGGGGAGAGTGGGAGAATCCACCAGGGATAGACAAATGAAATCATATATAGAGGGTGATATGTAGAAAAGAAAAAAAGATACACCGATGTTAAAAGAGGGATGGGTGCTAAAGCTGAATAAATAAAAGGGAGTTTTGAAGTGCCTTTGTAAATTTATACAAAAATCAAAGGATAAACTAATACAAAATTTTCAGGAATTGAAAATGGAAAGAGAAGGAAAGTTGGAGACCCTAAGGGCCTAGTTACTTTTTTTTTTGCCTTTTTACTTTAAATGAAATTCCAGCTGATGGGCACACGGCCATCAATCGGGTCAGCAATAAGCTTGAAAGCAGAGGGGGAGAGGTCAAGATCTATTTAGTAAAAATGAATATTGATTAATGCAAAGACAAATTTTTTTCAGTTGTGTAGCATACCTCCAGCTTTACAAGGGGGACACTCGTCTGCGATCGTAACGGTAATTTTCCCCTTAGGCCCCTGGACTTGCACCTTTTTGCCGCAGACCGATGCATTGTTGCCTCCTTTACCATACACATCAGAACTTACTGCCGCAATCATATCACCTTCAGTGTTGGTGTGGCCACAGGCACCCAACCCAGGGGTGAAGAATGTTCCGTCTCCTTTACGACTTAGGCTTACTGAGATATCTGGTAACAGATCCTTGATTTCTTTTGCTTTATCAGGGAGAGATTGATTAGGCTTCTCTTTTTCTACCGAGACCTCATCTGCGGGTTTTTGTTCATTTTTTGAAGAGGATTCTGTAGCGGAGGATGGCGAGGATGGAGTTTTTGGAGCAGAGGGTTTTTCTGAGTCTGTTGAAGAGTTTTGATCGTTTGTCTTCTCGGTAGGCTGCGTAACCAGGTGATCCTTCTCCTTGTTTACGGCTTGTGCTTCTAGCTGACCTGCAGAAGATGGTGCGGATGATGGGGGCGTAACGAGCGAGCCAGGACCGTTTACATTTATCGACTCGAAGCGGATGCAATTTCCATCGTATACAGCATTGCCTTTGAACGGGATGTTACTGTTTGCAGCTATAATGTTGGCGTCAATGGGTATATCTCCGCTACATAATGGGATACTGATAGCGCCGGTTGGGGTGGTGACTGACGGGGGTTCTGTAGAAATAGAAAGAAGAACAGGTGCCGCAACAGCCGCATGAAACGTCAATAGCAGGGTGATTGAGAGTGTCGAGTATTTCATGATATATTGCTGTAAGATAAAGAATGAAAACAATACGATATATACGATATGAAAGGATGTGAAATGAAAAGATGGCCTTTGCTTTGTGCGAAGAACTTTTTTCTGCTCAACAGAAAAAATAATAAATAAATAAAGATGGACGAGGAAGCCAGCGAGATTTTCTCGAAGTAATTTCAAAAGTTTGTTTGAGTGTGGGTTACCACAAGTGCTTCATATTTAAGTAACTTAAGCTGAATAAGATTATTGTCCCGAACGACCAATGGATTTCGAATTTCCTCGAAATATACAGTCACAAAGGGATGGATAAATTTTGTTGGTTCATTCAGATGCTTGACCCAAATTGGTCTCACATAGTGGGGACATTGCAACTTCAATTTAAAGCAAAATGCGGAATGAAGAGTGGGAATGAAACACGAGAAGGTAAAAAGAAAAAAAAGAAAAAAAATGTGGCAAAGAGAAAAGAATACATGATCGGAAGAGAGAAATGAGGCTAATATATATCCATTGTTGCAAATTATTCACTCGGAGCACTGCATTCCTTAGCTGCCATGTTAAACCAATTTATATGTAAATATTTCTATCATTCAGCATCTTGCTTCTCATAAGCAATTTTATACTCCTTAACTCTTCAAATACTTAATTCGCCAAATGGTTGTGCAGACGCGAGGGATCCTGTGTCAGACATTCCAGCGTCGGGAGACGCTGCAGAGGGACATGGTGGTTGGGAGATGGCCAACTAGAATTATCATCCTCCAATTGCCTTGGTTCTAGGATCCTTTATGTCCTCTGAAAAGAAAAACGGATATGTACGACTGTTGCTCGATCAGATCCTCCTCGTGTAATTGAAGAATGGGTCCAAAAAGCAGTCACAATTTGAAGAAGAATACAGTAGTGAAAATGTTAGTTTTTTCTAAGAAGCTCACAAAATCCCATTAGCAATGAGCTGGTAGAAGCATACTCGGGTTTCCTTTATTCACCAAATCTCCACATCGGGATACAGAATATTTATTCCGACGAGATATGTTTATCTCAGGTATACACAAGGGCTTTGTTTGAATGCGCATCTTAGATAATGCGCATCGGAAAGAAACGTGCTTTTCAATGAACATAGGGCAATTGATCATTTATATTCGAAAGTTATTGAAGCAAAGGATAAACAAATCATTTAATTGATCTACATTTATAGCTTGTACTTAAACTCAACTCTGTACATTTTAGTTGCGAAAGGATATCGATTGAAGAGGCGACAGTTTTTCATATTATTTCGACTAAAGCATATTACTGGCTTTGAAAGGGCCCAAAAGGTCTTAGATGCATTTCAATCAGATTCTTCATGGGTTGTTCGCATCAGCTGTATGACTCATAAAGTATAAGAAACAAGTTCTCAAAAAAAAAATTTCCAGTTTGTAGTGTAAGCCACAGAGATATTCCAAATTTTCTTTGGTAGACAATTCAATTGTAAAAATTTCGATACCCTGAAAGAAATAACTTTAGAGATGAGTACTTAAAGAACTCTCAACGGCATTTCAAGGGAATAAGCTCTTGATCTAAGGTGTACTTCATAGAAGTTGGAAGATGGGACAATTACAGCGCTAACATAGATCTTAAACTCACTTCTTATCTTATCCAATGTGGCGGTCGCATGACTGAGTGATTTTAAACTATAATAACCTGTATTTTTCTCCCAATATTGACTAGCGCGAACTATTTTGTATGGATTTAATTTATTCTGAACTCGATTTTTTCCACGCAATGCCTATTTCAACGAAGTAGTTTTCACATCCTCGACCTCCATTCTTCCCTCTCTCTATTTTTTTTTTCATTCCATTTTACCGCGAAAATGAATTCCCTCTATGAAGATATCGCTCAAAAACACGAGAGTTTCTTTAAGAGCTGTGAAAAAAACTTTCTTAGTCTTGCAAAACTCTGCGGAGAACATGCAGAATTGTGTAAAAGGTAAGTTTTTTCCCAATCGGCACGATTACGCATTTTCGGGCATATTTTTACGTATTTGACTACATAAAACAGCCAGTTTTATCAACATACCGTCACACACCCCGACAATATTGAGTGCCCCGCACCGTTTAGGCGCTGTAAATCTCTGCCACCTCAACCTAGACAAACTACAGGGGCAGACACAAACGGAATTGCATTCCGGCGACGTGTTTACGCGACCCTTCCACTTTCTCCTAAAAAGTCAAGCCACTCCATCAATTCCTCCAGGAATACCCTGGCACTAAGACGATCCCGGGGTTGTCAGCAGGATGTACCTACGGGGAAGGCTTGCGATTTCACCGTCGCCAGGGAGAAAGGGCCGCCAAGTGTCAGCAGTGCGACGGGTGTTAATCCTGAGAATGCCTTTTCATCGATGCCTCAAGCACTTATGAGTCCCTCTTTGTCCCCTATCATGTCGCCTTCAACTGCAGATAACGCGGTTGCACAGATAGGTGTCAAGGAGGGTACTACATCAAAGCGAAATAAGGCGGAGCTCAGGGTAAAGCATAGGAAAGACGATCGGAGCAATGCTTTTCAACCGCCTTTCACCTCCACTCCTAAAGCTGTCTCCCAACATCGCAATTTGGAAAAGCGTAAAATTATGGCAATATCTTCAACAAACCAAGCGTCAACTCAGCAGATACAAGGCAAGAGATCCATTAAGGAAACCGAACTTGTGGAGGATATCGAGCCCTCTAGCTCCAAATCCCGTAAAGTGTCTACTGTTAACTTCAGAGTTTACACCGGGAATACTGCTGGGAATCAGTTAAAATTGATTCCACCTTCTTCAACGAGAACTCAAGAGAGGAAGCCCGTTAAAGTGGAGCGAATAATTCTTACTCCAAAAAAGCAAAATAGTGAACATGCGCAGCAAGTTTCGCGTAAAAGAATGGCGTTGGATTCTAATGTAAGTTCAGTAGTCTTCTGGGGTTAAACTATGTTATGAGTTGGGCAGGATCATTAGGTTGGATTGGGTGAATATATATTCTTGAACAACCACCGATTGGACTTTTACGTATTTTATTTACAAATCAGGTGCTTACTCTTTTCATTTCTCTTAGACAGCTATAAAGCCAAAAGTTTTTATTAAAGCTCCAACCTCTGAAACTATACGCTGCGGTAATTTCGACTCTAGCTCAGGAGTATCTCAAACAATTCTTGAAACTAGGCGAGATCGAGATAGCATTGATAAATTGCCTGTACTGGACAAAGGTCTCCTACGAAGTGGTAACAGAAAATTGTCCATTACAAGCGATTTATCGAAGCTACCTCAACCTCGCCCAATCCCCAGACCAAGTTCAAGAACTGTTAGAAGGTCTTCTAAGCTAGGATCTATAATACCACAGCGTATAGATTCAGCTGTTGGCACTTTAACTCACAAAATGAAGACTCCCATTACATCGGGAGATTCGGGACGCAGTGACTCTTGCTCGGAGATTCGCCTCATTGAATCCTCCAATTGTGGCAAATCTGCCAATTTATCGAGGCTAATATCTGAAGGCGACTCTCTCTGCTCCTTGCCCAGTGAATTTTCCAGCATGTATGTAGCCATTATTTTAAATCAAGCTCTCCGACTTATTTTTTTTTTTGGCATAATAGAAACTACGTGCCTGATCTAGATAAACTGCAAAGCTTCGCTTGTTCTTCATTAAATGACCCTACTGACTTGTAGGTTATATTGTGCAAAAAGAGCTGACAGATTGACAGAGTCAGCGGAGATATTTAATTTTCATGTTAAATAAGCAATACTAGTATGTACTGCTTATTTGTGTAAATACACAAAAAAGGCTCAATATTCTTTTTTTATATTTTTTATATATTCCTCCCACTTGATATATTAGTAGATCCATTTGATTAAATTCTGTAACAAGGTTAAAATATATTTTCGCAATGGTTAAATAAGCAATACTGTTTTATATTGCTTATTTGTGTAAAAATATATTTTGTAGTGTTTTGCAAGTATTATATACATTTTACTATCTCGGCTATTATACTAGCTATACCTTATATCAATGTAAATTTGACACTTATTTGCTTTTGTAACGAGTTCTTCGGCTGCATATCTCTATAAGTTAACGATACAAAATAAAATCATTCTCTTAAAAAAAAAATCCTTTATATAAATAGTAAATCGGGGGTATAATATATAGGAAAATTAGACAAAAAGCTTATCTCTTTCGTTTTACACCTTTGGAGATTGAGGACACATCCATTGCTAATGTTTCGCTATTAATGCCAATGATTTGCATACTATCTACGATCGGTTTGGCTTCAGTCTCTACTTTTATAGCCGTTGCTTTTTTGACATTTATTGATGTTTTTCCCTTTTTCTTCCCTTTAGCATGGAATTTTTGCGCCAGAGACTTCTCCCACTCGTCCTTATGTTTACGATAAAGCAGCATCGCGATTCGCGCATCTTCAACAGAAGAGTGACTCCCTTGTTGAATGTTAATTCCAAGTAACTCTTTCGCAAGGCGCTTCAGCGACGGTGTCTTGCCTCGTGTAAATCGTTTGTAAGGTTTGTAGTGGGATGTATCTCGGATAAGACGGCGCGGGTGATCGAGTAATAGGGCATCAAAATCGTTGCTAACTGCATGGCCAACCACAATTCGATCTTTAAGGATTTCTGCCACCTCTTTTTGTACATCCTTGAAATTTTCAGCTTCATTAGAGAGAAGTCAGTCATTGGATTGTTAGAACAAATGTAGAGAGACAGACAGAGTGAGTTAGAAGGATTGTGCTTACCAGTTTTTAAATGTTTTGGAGTGATTCCACTCACTTCGGTGCGGAAATCAGTCACCCTTTCTTGTGGTTTTACATATCGATCCAGAATTGTTACGCCATAATAATTTACGATACTGACGCGAGCTAATGCCGATTCTGCTCCTTCAGGTCCAACTCCCACCATTTCACAATCAATGGCAACAAATTTTCCTAATCTTTAATATGGGAATAGAAAAGTGGTTATAACCAAGAGAAGCAAAGCATTAAAAATTATTCAGAATTACTTCATCCGCCTTTTCTCGTTAATGGCTCCCTCGGCTAAGTCATCCTCCACACTCGTCGGTTTACCATAAGCATTTTGCAGCTCTTTTTGATCAATATCGTCGAACCATAGGTCTGTCGCTTTCCGGAGTGGATTTTCCTCTCCATCCATTCTATTTAAAAAGAAATTTAATACATTATGAAACATTTAACGAGATTAATAAAATAAACAAACATTGCAGATTTTTTGAGTTGGAATCCTTTATTAATATCATTTTGCGTTTTGTTTCCTTTGAAAAAGGTGGCCTTCTTTGGTGTTTTCTGAGGTTTTTCCTTAGACGCCTATTGAAGTAATAGAAACATTAAAATATGTAATGGATTTAGAGCTGAGAAATTAGAAGAATCACAGTAAAGATACCTTGAGCAATGAGTTTGCTTTTGAAGCTGATTTTGTCTCTATTTTCTTGCGTTTTGCAGGAACCATATTTACCAGTGTCCTATAGAGAATTGCAGTGAGCGGCAAAGAATAAAGAGGAATTAAACTCAGTTGTTTATGCTGGGTAGCGGAGCCGTCACAATTTCATGTATTCATCATTATATTTCAAGATAATTTTAGAGTGATTTAAATTTATATCTTTAATAGTTACTTTCACTTTTTGTATTTATTTTAAAAAGACAACTGGGGGATATAAGTAAGAAAAGATGTGCAGTCGATGAGGCATATTTCTCTCAGAATACTTGGAAAGCAATAAGAAATACTAAAATTTAATAGCCCAGGAACAAATACTACGAACAAAGAACTGCAAACATCCATTCAAATTTGTTCTCCCCCTTAAATGCAAAATGACAATTAAAAGCATTTATTTCTTGGGCTTCTTCTTGGGGCGAAGCTGGTTGGAGTGTCCGCACTTCTTCTTGCTAAAATTATAAGAATATTATAAGGTATTTGATTCAATTATAGCAGAAAGAAAGGCCGACTCACCGGCAGTTTGTAGCACGGGCAGGGAGGCGAGCATAGCACTTGCGGCAGATCATTCTTTCGCAGTTGTACGATTGAGCGAGAGCACGCAAGGAAGGTTCTATGATACCACCACGAAGACGGAGCACAAGATGCAGTGTGGACTCTTTCTGGATATTATAGTCAGAGAGAGTGCGACCGTCTTCAAGTTGCTTGCCGGCAAAAATCAAGCGCTGCTGATCCGGAGGGATACCTATTTAAGGATTAAATTCAATAAGTTCAACATGATCATTTTATGTAGAATATCTAATGTTTGTCGCGCTGTCAATCAGTAAATCAGACACTCACCCTCCTTGTCCTGGATCTTCTGCTTGACTGTCTCGATGGTGTCCGAAGACTCCACCTCAAGCGTGATCGTCTTGCCAGTAAGAGTCTTGACAAAGATCTGCATAATGCTAATACCAAAAAAGTGTCAATAGAAAGTTCAGATAAGATACTCGATATTTAATGTAGTGAATGTCAATCCAGTATAATGGAGACAGGATGGATGGATGTGTAAGATGGATGCGATAGCTCACCTTCTCTTTGATAAATTAACAAGAGAGATGTAGAAGGAAAGAGATACGACTCGCGTCGAAACTCTCCTTTGCACTATCTTTCGGAGTTCAAATAAACATCGAAATAAGTCCGCCTACAGAGTTCTGAATACATATGTCAATTGTTATCCATGGTCCGATTAAGATGCCATGGCTGGCGTTCTACTCTATTGTCCTATTGCCCATTAAGAAAGCATTTTACAAACTTCAGAATGTTTTCTGTAGAGAATAAATGTCGGTTTGGCATTCCCAGATGAATTTTCCATGTCCAGTAGTAGCTAATAAACTTTGCGTAGTATCGGACAGGATCCCTCCTCCTACCACAACCACTGATAATTCTCTTGCCACTAGTAGTATCCAATCCGATGCTACTGAGGTTATCGATGTAGAAAATGAGAATGGGCTTCTCCGAGAAATTCTTGGTTTTGAAGCTTTTTCAAGCACATCACAAGATTTTATCTCAGATTCTAACAGAGAAGAGCACAAGAAAAAGCGAAGCAGGATCAGAGCCAAAGTGCAGCGGCACAATAGTGGTGAGAGAGAAATAATTAGTGAAGCCGTTCCTGAATGTATTGTGCCGGTCAAAATCAAGGTTTTCTATTTTCATGCAAAAGCGAGGAATCATATCTAAATACATTCTTCGAGGTTAGAAGTCAGTTCCCAATTACTTCTTGTCAGTCAGGCTTGACTCACCCAGAATACAAGAAAATTTATCTAAATTTTATAACCGCGTAAACGAGAGCCGTCCTGAGCTCTCAAAATTGCTTATAAAGCCCAAGCAGGTAGCTATATATTTTATTTTATTCTTTTTGAAATAATAGTTTCCAATTTTTTTCAATTATAGGTCCATGTTACACTTTTTGTAATGCATCTAAAGGGTGAAGAGGAGATCCAGCGAGCAAGAGAATGTTTATTTAATAGCAAAGATGTCTGGCATTTATTCTGATGCTCTCGCAAAATATTAGTAATCCTCATAAATGCTATTTAAAATAGATCATCCAAGAGTACTATCCGTCTATTCGGCCGTCTCTATATTTCTATGGGATTGGTAGGCTTTATGAATTTCCTTTCTTATATATAGTAACAATTCTTTTTGATATTGTTTTGTATTTTTTATAGGCACATTTGGTAATGGGAGAGTAGTGTATTGTTCGCCCCGTCACGATGAATCCCTTGTACAATTCACAGCTCTTTCGCGTTCTCTTTATGAGCGTTTTCAACGAGATGGAATCATATCACTTGATTGCCGAATCGCTCAAAAATTTACTCCGCATGCCACGCTAATGAAAGTACGGGGCAATTTTTCTCTTAGTCTGAAGGATGGTAGTGTACTCAAAACGAAAAGGGTGCCTGAGGATGTGTATGACGAATTTAAAGGTCCATAACATATTTATTCTACCGCAGTGTATCGATCATTTTTTTAACAGATATTTATTCTTTTTAGAATATGAATTTGGTACGCAAACATTTGCAGCAATAGAACTTTCAAGCATGCTTCTTCCAAAAGAGGACGACTATTACAAGTGCATGGCTAGAATGGAATTCTAAGCTAAAATAAAATGCAGATATCCTGAAACTCAAGCACTATTGTAAATAATTATATATTTATTCTAATAACAATAGGAAATAAACGGTTACATCAAAGGAGTAGCTGCAGCGTCGTCCTTCGGTTTCTAAAAATAATTCAGGAGAATTCAATTACAAAATAAAGATACTCAAAGAAAACAATAGTATTACCTCACGATAATCTTCCAGAATGCGCGCCTTCTTTTCATCCCACCAGATAAATGTTGCTCGGTAAATCAAGGACCATACATAAGGGCAGAAAAATTCATGAGCTTCAGTCTTTTCTTCGTATTGAAACTTAAGCTCTGCAAAGGCCTGTAGTCTGTTGGGTGGCCATGTGCGCGCAGCTTGTTCCATTAGATCAACAACCTCTTCTGTTGAGGGAGCACGGAGATTGGCCTCAGAGACACGAGCATGAAAATAGTTGATAACCTGAGAATTATTAGAATGGAGTATAAGAAAATCCAGCATTAAAGCCTTAAAATCTGTGACAAAATATAACTACATTTTCAATGTTGGCTATTAATTCGGCAAAGCGAGGGTGCAATTGAAAAGGATGGAAGAGATCTTTACGGTGTACTAGCGCGTATACAAACTGTATATTCCGCTTGAGTTGTCGTGTCAATATCGAGTTAATAATCTCTAGAACTAAACACACTATATCGGCATATACAGACACCACCGGGTCCTGAGTTAAATACGTGTGTTAAAGTTAACAAATATATTGGCAGGTCAACTAAAAATCGAAGTCTAACCTCTTCACTTGTACCATCAAGTTGCGCTCTGTGCAAAAGTTTGTGATACCTCTTTGCAACCATGTCAAATAAACTATAAAAAATAGAGAAATTAATATTTTTCAACTCTATAATATCATTGTTGAAAAGCTAACCTAATCATTCTCTGCGCTACATATGGGTGCATGTCCTGTATGCTACTTGAAAGGTTGGCAAGGGTAGCAAGGCAATTAGTGTGGTAGTATACATCCTGAAAGGAGAAAAGAGAAATGGATGAATAAGAGCAAGTTTTGTCTTAACATAATTAGATATGTTTAATATTTTACTCGATGTGATGCCAAGTTGAATTGTATAGTTCGTATAAGAACAAGTACAACCAAGCCACCTAGAGATATTGTCTTTAGAGCACGTTCTGTGAACCACGTTTGGTAGGGAATAACCTGCGAACAAATTTACTAGTTAAGGATATGCTCAGAAAAAAACTAAGAGTATCTCTTGTAATAAAATGATCAAAAGGATACAACTCGCTGAATACTCTCATTAAATACTTCGTCTTGACTGAAAACGAGTAGAATTGTAAGAAGAATATAGGTATGCGAGTAGTGGGCTTTGTTTTCCATAGCCTCGTATAGTAGTTTTAGTATAGGTAACATCTGGTATAAATAATAACATTAATAACAAATCATCAATATTCATTTAAAAGTCAATACCAGTGTTTCCGGGTCAGTCCTTGAGAGCACATAAACGCGAAAGGTACTGTTTTCTGCAATCATTAAGTAGAGTATCAAAGTGTTTTCTTCCGAGTGTAAACGACTGTTATTAAGAATGAAAATCAGCATAGCCTTAGTGGTGGAATTATTTTGTAATATAACATACTGGCATAATACATGGTATAGATCCCGAAAAGATATTGTAAAATTCTTCCCATACTCATTGCCACTTACAGCTAAATAGCATGAAAATAGCACTTTTATGTAAATATTAGCTGGGAAAATCCTAATAAAGAAAGATACACACCGTGTGCATCCTGAAGCCTCGAAATTCCAGCGCGATAGGCGCTAGTACCGTCAGGTTGTATTCTACTCTGGGCTGCTAATAATAGAAGCAATAATGCACTTCGGTCGGCTACTGGGTGGAGATCTGAGGCTGAAGGTGACGAGGACTTTGCAGAGAATAGATAAGATACTGCTGAGTACACCATACCTATGTATAAAAAAGATATATAAAAATCTAGTTTTTCAACTATAAAAAAAATATCAAACAATACCAGATGACGCAGATGGTGGAGGTTTTTGCTCAATGAAATTAACAAGTAAACGATGGACTACTTCATCCGCAATATCACTGATACACAAATAAATAGCTCTTTTAATAAAAATTGTTATAGGGGTTAGTAGCAACGTTTACCTAAATTGAGCGAGGAGAACATTTAAAAAGTAGTTTTTATTTGTGGTGGCAGCCGAAGGTTGATGTATTTGAGTTGATAGCAATACTAAAAGCGTGTTAAGACATTCAAGATACAACTCGTAGGTCGAATAGTTTGCGCTACAAGGAGAAAAGTGAGATATGATCAATAAAACACATTAAAATGATAGAATTTATAATACAAACTTTGGTTGTATCTTTCGCACGACTTGTAGCAGATAATCTATTAGTAATTCCGCCCTCGGTTGTGAACTTCGCTCTATTTCAGGGTCAATACGCAACTTTTGCTGATCCAGTTCTATGGTAATCTGCTCTCGCTCGATTTCAATTGTTTCCTTATTAATAGATTCGGGAATCCCTATATAAAAGGTGAAAAGACAGCCATATATAGATCACTAGAAGTAGCGGAAATAAAAGAATATAAAACTTGCCTTCGAATTGTCGATGTATCTCTTCAACATTCAAATTTCCGACAAAATGCTTAGTGAATACTCTCACCAAGAATAAACTATTGTAAGCTTCAATCGGTACAATTCTGGATTATCAAGAAATAATCGTTTAGTAACTATGATGTCCCCTTCTACCCGCTAAAAATAACAAGCACTTACTGGTTTGCATCTGCACTAAGGAACCGACGAAGCTGACTCAAACAATGAAGTAGCAAAGAATTGAAGTTTTTTGTTTGGATATTGTTGGCAGCTAGAGCGCAGGAAATAGTATAGTAAATGTTTATCTAACAATGAAAAGTGTTAACTCTACCTAATTCAATTGACAAACTGAAAGTTGCCATTTCTAAATCGTATGCGTCTTGCCTAAAGTCATCAAGTATATATAATGTCCAATATAAAAGAGCAAAAATGAAAAAATAATTACTCAGAGTTCACTCTAGGAAATTTATGTGCGACTAGAATGCGTTCCCAAATTTCAGTATTCCTTGCTGAGATTAACTTATTAGAACAAACTTCTTTTAAGAGAGCAAGCTGTGAAGGAGAAAGAAAGGTATTTTCGGTCGTAGATTTGCGGTGCACGATCTTCGATCGACCGAGTGGAGAAGAAGGAGCAGAATTGGACAAGGATCTACTTGTTGGAGAGGTACCAAATAGATCAAAACTGCGACGCGATGATACAGAGCTTGTGGCGAACGAACTAGATTGCGAATAATAATTTGATGGAGTGAGAATCTGTGGGTTTGAAAAACCAGAGGAGGCTGAGGAAATGGATAGTGTGTTTTCAATGTTTAGCGCAATCGGTTTTTTTGCTGTAGAGTGCGTGTTGTGATGCGGAGCAATTAAATTTGATGAGAGAGCACGGTGAGGTGCGGAGGGAAATCTAGAGTGTTCAGGAGCGTGCCCTTGGATGGTTCGCCCACTTTCTCGTCGCAAATCGATATTATTCTTGTCGCTGTTCATTCACTGATAGAAGAGAACATAAATTATCGCTTAAGCGCGATCTATGATGATCTACTTCTTTACTCTATCAACTGAATATGTGGAGAGATTTCCAGGTAGACAGCTAATTTGGCTAAGCCTCATCGAAATATATATATCACGATAATACTACACTCTATTTCCATCGGCTTCTCCACAAAAAACAGGATGGGTTTTGACTTTGGGCGCCTCATCGTCGTCGGTGTCACCATTCTTATTGCCTTTATTGCCTATACCTCGCAAATATTCATATTTTGGCGGTTTTTAGGAGGATGGGGCCGCGATGCTCTCTACATTCTTGGCCCCTTTAATATTATCGTTTTGATGATTTTTTGGAACTATTACCTCGCATGTGTCACTGATCCGGGACGCCCACCGAAGGGTTGGGTAGGTTACGTTTCGAATTTTATGTTATTATAGAAATAAAATTTGACATACTTTTGTATTAATTTATAGAAACCAGCTAAAGTCGAAGAGGAATCTAATGCCCCATTGAAAATGAAGCGCCGCTTACGGTTCTGCAAGAATTGTAATGTTTTCAAGCCTCCAAGAACACATCATTGTAGTTCCTGTAGAAGGTATGCTTGGCTTAACCCATTTTTATTTCAGCTGCTTATTTTATCTTTAGATGTGTTCTCCGAATGGATCATCATTGTCCATGGATAAATAATTGTGTTGGTCATTATAATTACGGCCATTTTATCCGATTCATTATATATGTTGATATTGGCACATTATACTGCTTTATCTTGCTATGCATGCGTATTTATAATGTCTATAGTAGCATGCGGAGTTTTAGGGTAAGGTATCTCCTTTAAAATATGAGTTACGATATTATTGATTTAGCGATTTTTGTTTCCTTTTAGTATTATATATCACCAACCAACACAGAACTTGTATTCCTCGCCCTAAATCTGGTTTTCGATTTTGGCGTTCTCTTTTCTGTCGGAATTCTGAGCCTTTTTCAGCTCTACGGAATATCAACCAATGCAACTACAATTGAGGGATGGGAAAAAGATAAAGTCAAGAAGATGATCCGCAGAGGAAAGATCCCTCCTGTAATTACTCTAGTTCTTATTAAATTAGATTATTGTGAAGTGATATTATAACTGCAAATCTTTTAATAGCTGAAATATCCTTTCAACGTTGGTCTGATAAATAATCTTAAGTCTGTCCTTGGGCCAAACCCTCTGCTCTGGTTCTGGCCACAGACAATGGTCGGAGATGGAATCGATTACCCCTGCACAGAAGGATCGGGTAAAGATTAACATTGACACTTTGAGGTGCCTGTAATTAAGTTTGCAAAAATTTGATCCAGATCCTTATACTTGGCCACCAAAAGATCCCGATGATCGCCCATCTATTTTTTCTCGCAAATATAGGGAACAACAGGAAAGCATAGCCTATTCACGACAGCATGTTCGCCGTGGAAGTGAAGGTTATATCGTTCAAGACATCACGATGGAAGACCGCATGCGTATGCTTCAAAATTTAATCGATGCTGAAGAGAATGGTATTAGCGTAGATACTTTCAATGCGTATCAGAACCCACCCCCACAAGGATGTGTTGGTGGTCATATTGCTGTAGATGAACAGGATGAGTACAGCTCAATCGATTCGGATCCGGAGATCTATAGCGAAGATGACTTTGAATATGATGCATATAATTCTACCACTGTAGATGAATATAATGGTGAAAGAGACTCTCGGGGGAATATTGCCACAGTATCATCAGAGTATATTCAATCTCGAAATACCTTTTCTGAAGATACTCTTGAACAGAGGCGCTCACGTTCTCCCCATAAAGATGATAATGATGACCACATTCCTTTAAGTCAATTGATTGCTAAAAAACAGCTGGCAGCAATGGGAAAACTTAGAGTTGACTGATTTTTGTTTTCTTTATATATTTTGTTAACTAGAGTCTGCTTGTATATTTCTTCTTTGCTTTATCTTCCTTCAAAGCAAATGCTTAAGTGCATAATATTTCCCTTATTCTCCCAAAGTTATTATTTTTTGTTTGATTTTCTGAACATAGGATCATATTCTATACACATTGCAAGATAAAAAAGAGTCATTAGTAATTTATACGGAAAACAATAACCTATTAATTCAAATAAAAAACCAAATTAATAGAAAGGGTAGAAAATTAGTCGTCTTCGTCACTATCCGGCAAAATTCTTCGCACTACACGGTGTCGCTTCCACTTTTCTTCATTCACTTTCTCGTCAGCTTTATTCTCCTGTTTCTGAGAGGTGGGTTCTGCATTTGCGCTTTCTTCTTTTGATGGCTCAGGCTCTTTCAAGGAGGGGTTGAGATCGCGAATATCGTTAATTACTTCTTCAATAACTTCGTCCGCATCTTCTTCGCTTTCATATGAAGGTACTTCAGAACTGAAATGTGTCTTTGCAATCGAAGGAACAAAAGAATTAACTACTGTGGTATCAGTACTAACACAATTGGTCGCTATGGGCTGAGGTTCTGGATCTTCTCCTCCATACATCTCAAGAATCGCCCTACTCGGGGAAATATTGGCCAGCTTGAGTTCAGCATCTCTCTTAGTGTCACTATTGCGCAACGGTGTCCGACCAAGCCCTCCACCAAATAGGTCTCTCTTCTGCTGGCGAGGACGCCTTTCCGTAAATGACCGAGGGGGTTCTAAAGGCCCGTCACGGAAGAGATAGAGCA
Source organism: Calcarisporiella thermophila (assembly GCF_041956535.1). Lineage (NCBI taxonomy): Eukaryota > Fungi > Calcarisporiellomycota > Calcarisporiellomycetes > Calcarisporiellales > Calcarisporiellaceae > Calcarisporiella > Calcarisporiella thermophila. The sequence continues at coordinate 881,341 of NW_027192194.1, forward strand.
GATCTTCAACTGATAATTTATTAAGCCTGGTGGAATTGAGCTCCCCAAGAGCACCTTTTGCAAGCTCACGCTTCTTTTCCTGCAGTTCAACAATTTTATCCTCGACAGTGTCTGCGATAGTGAGCCTATTCACCCGTACGGGTTTAGTCTGTCCGATGCGATGTACACGATCGATTGCTTGCTCTTCAACCGCTATATCCAAAATGTATAAATATACGTAGAGAATTGTTGGAATAATGAGAAAAGCTTACCTGGATTCCACCTGTATAGTGTGAAATCAAATGTGCTTAATGAAATCCATCAAGTGAATTTAATTACATAATTACTACATACCAAACATCAAGCATAATAACATTATTTGCGCAAGTGAGATTGAGACTTGTTAAAAAAAAAAGCAAAGTATTATATAAAAAAATTCCAGTATAATTAGCAATATTTCATACCCTAAGGAACCACACTTCAGAGAAAGCAACATCACAGTGACGTTTGGATCTGTACGAAGAGAGTAGAGCGATTCTTCACGAGCTTTGTTAGACATAGAGCCATCATCTTTGCGTAAAGAAGTATGCAAAGAATTAGCCCAATTTGTAAATGGAAAAAGATATCAATACTCACACCGCACAAACACAAAATTCTTCTCGCGTATATGTTCTTCGATTAAGTCAAGCATAGATGTGAACTAGTAAGGGGAGCCACATTAAACCTAAATATACAATATATTTAAGGAATATCTAACCTGAGAAAAGATTATAGTTTTCTCTTTAGGGTCTCGCTTGCGAGTTTCCTCGAGCACATTCAGCATGTGCTCAATTTTTGTTGAGGTGGTAAAGTTAAGCGAAATATCTTTCTTTTTCTTATCAAGGATCTGAGCTTCACACATATAACAATGCTCTTTTTTCCACCCTTCGGGTAACCTAATAAATAGTTAAGTAGAAGGATTAGAGCATTAATATCGGTAGTATTAAATATGCTAGGTGTACTCACAGTTCCAGGCATACTACGCATTTTAGCGATTTTTCATTCTCCTCTCTCACATCCAATTTACCCATCATATTGGCCAAGTCGCTTTCGACACTCTCATCTTCATCGCGAACTTGAAATGGATTAGTTAAGAGTTCAACAGCATCGCTCTCTTTAACACCTCTTTGAACTAACTGAGGGTGATTACACGCTTAAATAATTTGGTTTAGTATCAAGGGTAAGTGGATAACCATATATACTAAAATATTTACCTTGACGTAAACGTAATAGCAAGCATAAGATATTCGTATAGTTTTTGGAAACATTTCCTGCGTCGACAAATCTGTCAAAAATAGCGTCCATACGCTCTTTGAGAGTATCATAAAATGCGCGCTCTTGAGGATTGAAATCAACGCGGAGAACCTTGACCTCACGTGTCGGTAAATTCAGCAAAGGCTTTCCGTCGATCTTGTGGTCTTTAGTGCGGCGAAGCATAATCGCCTTGAGCACCACCTAATGACTACAAGGATTAGCAACATCACTCAAAAAATTTAAATTGGGATAAACCTGTAGCCGTTGTAGTGCTGTTTTAGCGCGTCCTTGCTGCAAAGGTGAGACAATTTGGTGTTTGAATGTGGGATAATCATCATATGGCTTCACGCGCAAAAATTTAAATAAACTGTATAGCTCGTCAACATTATTCTATCAACCAATTAGAAGTTTATCAATAATTTAGTGTGAATAGAAAGATAAGCTCAGCTGTACTTGTATAGGTGTGCCCGTTAGACACCATCGTTTAACGGCAGATAGCTCAGTACATCCAATCGCACTTCTAGTCGATTTATTTTTGATAGTTTGGGCCTCATCTAATTAAAACGGGAGCATGTTTAGTAAATTCAGTAAAGGTGAGGTTGCAGTATAATTAAAATAGAAGATTCCAACCTAAAACTACACGGTAAAATTTTGCGCGGAAAAGGGGACCAAGTGATTTTGTTGCTTTTGGAAGATCACTGTCGTCATCGCTTTCAGATTCTTTATCATTTTTTTTCGACTTAATTTTCTCTCCTTTAGGCCATTCAAGTGCAACCACTTGATACGTAGTGACAACCACGTCATATCTCATTAGTCGTTTTGGATCTTTAGTGCGAGAAGGCCCATGGTGAACATAAACAGAAAGAGATTCTGGTGTGGTCTTTGACTTGATCTCACATTCCCATTGTCGAATCAATGCAAGAGGAGCTACTATTAAAGTTGTTTTGATATTCGCATCTGTAGATCTGTTTGAAAGCATTAGGGACAATGTTTGGATAGTCTATCCATAAAAAAAATAATGAATGCCTTCAATTAAAAATATTGTAACAAGTTAAATTACCTTGCCTAAACCCATCTATGTTTAAAAATTAAAGTTATATCAGTTAGAACTTTTCATTTGATAGTGAAGCAATTTGTAAATAATTATAATTCAAACCCACATCCTATATTAATAAAAATCATCAATTATTAAAGAAAAATCAAATCAAACGGGGATACAAATCAGACTCACATCAGCAAGAATTCCTCCTGATTTCTTATCACGCTCTCGATCTACTAGCCATTTTAAACCATGGAGTTGGTGAGGCATAAGAGTTATTAGCAAATCAGAAGGAACTTTGACATCCATTGTAACATCGTCCACTTCCGATGGAATAGACTTTATAAGTTCCTGAATTTCCTCTTCTTTCTTACGCGGATTCATCGCATAGGCGGATTCAGCATCCGCAAACTCGGTAGAACCGCGACTAATCTTACTTGGAGTCATGGATTTGTACATAGAAATCTCGCTATCAGAAGGGGCTATCCGCTCTTTATATGATTTAAGGGATGAAGCCGAATATTTTTGCTTCCATGATGGGCTATTGGGACGTCGTGGTTCCAAGAAATTTGAATCTTGCAAATAAGCTAGAGATGAATGAATGAATGAAAGTCAAAATTTTAAGACAATAATCGCAAAAGCAATTTACCAGAGATTTTGTTTCGGACAAGATTTGCCGCGCCATTTTGTTGATGGACGACTTTAGCAGCTTGTGGAGCTTCACTCACTGTGGGTGGCATATTACGAGAGACAGAAGAATTAAAATTTCTGGAATAATTTGTTGCAGCTTCAATTGCGGATGAAAAAGCGTTGTACTGTTGATTCTGCGAAGAACTATTTAATTTAGAAGCCTTTGGCTTCTCTTTGGGCTTATTGAATATCGAAGCGGTATATTGTTTAAATTGTTTATCGCGTTCCATTACTACTCAATTATATTAAAAATACGCGTATCTTTAGTAGAAATTGAAAAGTTTGCCTCCGCGTTATGAATTTTTTAAGCCGCAATTTTATGTGACAACTTTGTGCATCCCGGTGTAAACAGAATGCAAGTCACATATTTAAGCATTTTAAATACTCAACTTGCTATTATTGAGTTGAGTAGTTATACGACTGTTATACTTCACCCATCAAGTATGGATGCGTTTCGTCTTTTATGCAGCGGTGCTCGTTTTGATCGCAAACGTTTTCGTAACGAGATCGATCTCTTCCAACCTGAAATAACACAGAAAGAAGATTCCGAAAATACCGATGAAGCTACTCAGGCAAATCTCTTGCAAGAGATTGATTTCTTCAAATCGACTAAAACTAGTTCCAAACCCACTGAGAAAACAAAGAAAGATCGAAAACGTAAAACTGAGAAAATTGCAGGCAATCAAGAAACAGAACAAGGTTTTTTTAAATTTACTGAATGTCAGTTTTTTAGCGTGCTAACTTTTAATGCTGACACAGAAGATACAATCCCGGATCTGCACGATAGAGGATCCACATTTAAGAATCAAGATGAAGTTATCGCTTTTCGTAAAGAAAATCGTATTAAGATCTACGGAAATGATGTACCGAATCCGTTGCGTACCTTTGATGATCTCACTTATCAATACGAGTTACTTCCATACCTGAATCGTAACCTGAAAAATGCCGGATATGATATGCCCACGCCAATTCAGATGCAATCTATCCCTATTATCCTTCATGTAAAAGCTTCTTATTAAGCTATTATAACACTCTACATTTTAACATTTCTCATTTTATTTTAGGGTAGAGAAATCATTGCCTGTGCTCCCACTGGATCCGGAAAAACACTTTCCTATATTCTACCTATCTTACATGAACTTAAAGCACCTGAAAAAATTGGCTATCGAGCACTCATTATTTCGCCTACAAGGGAATTGGCGCAACAGGTAGTATCATGCATTGATGATCTATTGTCATTTCGTAAACTAAAGATATATATTAGATTTATCGAGAAATTAAAAGACTTGGAACTGGCAAAAAATTCAAAATATGCATGCTCACAAAAGCAACGGCTGCTACTCAGGCAAATGACCCAAAATTACGCCAAAAATTTGGTGAGTTTTGCCTGCCTAATTATTTTATGTTTTATATCTGACCTCCTCATATTCATATATTTATTAGACATTCTTATTAGCACGCCATTACGACTGGTTCATGCTATTCAAAATAATCATGTTGAACTCAATCATGTGAAGCATCTCGTCCTGGATGAAGCCGACAAATTGCTCGAACTCGGTTTTCTTGAACAAACAGATGAGATTTTTGCAGCCTGTTCTTCGCCTCGTCTCCAAAAATTACTCTTCAGTGCAACAATACCCGCTGGAGTGGAAGAGCTTGCAAAGACGGTAATGAAAGACCCAATTAGAGTAGTGATTGGAACTAAGTAAGTTTCCAAAAAGTTTGCTAGGCATTAAATTCACAATACTCATGCACAATTGATAGGAATGCGGCAACAGAAACAATTGAACAAAAACTTATCTATGTTGGTCAGGAAGAAGGAAAGCTCATTGCTATTCGGCAGATGGTACAAGAGGGAGGCTTAAAACCCCCTGCGCTAATATTCGTACAGTCAATCGAGAGAGCCAAAGAGTTGTTTCACGAGTTAATTTATGATGGAATTAATGTCGACGTTATCCATTCAGAGCGCACAAAAGCTCAACGAGATAATATTGTTGATAATTTCCGTACTGGGAGAATTTGGGTGCTAATTGCAACAGAGTTGATGGCCCGTGGTATGGATTTCAAGGGAGTAAATTTGGTTATCAATTATGACTTCCCGCAGACAGTTCAGAGTTATATCCATCGAATTGGTTCGTATTGCATAAAATGCGTTCAATTAGTTTAACCATTTTTTAATTATATTTTATTTGATCAGGTCGTACTGGGCGTGCTGGCAAGTCTGGATCTGCTGTGACTCTATTCACGAAAGATGATGCTCCTTATCTCAAATCGATTGTGAATGTTATGCGAGAATCGGGGTGCGAGGTGCCTGAATGGATGCTTCAGTTGCACAAACCTTCAAAAGATACAAAGAAGAATCTCAAACGTGCACCACCTAAACGCAAGACGATCAATACGATGTCAGAATATGACAAAAAGAAACTGGCTCATAAAAAGTAGGTTTTAATACAGAATCTCTAACTTAGATACAGTTTTTTCAATTATATTATATAGGGAAATCATTGAGAACTCGAAAAAACGCAAGTTGCGACAACTTGACGCTAAAAATAGTGTTACCCAAGAGACAACTGAAAACGAGTCTAGTACTAGAGATAAAAAATTAAAGAAGAGGCGGGAAAATACGCAAAAGTAGAGCAGAGTGCTTAATTAACACATGTATATAGAAAAATATCATAACCTTAATAAACCCTTAGATTTCTTAAAGCTTACACCAAATTATTTTGAGTTGAGAACATTATATAATTATTTATAAAATATAATTTGCAGATAAAGCTTTGAAGTTTTCATTATAAATTCGAAATGACGAAAACTGTTTCTTTATTTGAATACAGGGGCGCTCAAAAAGTAATTCCTCTTTATCTACTCTTGCAACTTCCTAAATGATAATTCGCTATATTACCTCTTTAGATTAGGCTTTCTATTCTGTTTTTAAAGCTGTCTACAATCCACTTTACTCTCATATTGAAAGCCTATGGTAAAAAAAAAATAGCGCAAGCATATCGAAATTTGGATGAATATGATAATAGCCTTATAGTAAAAAAAAAAAGAACAAAGCATCTAGAGCAATATAATAACAATGAAACCAATCGCACCCAAGGACCATAGAGAATTTCTCACCGAACTCCCCTTTGCAATTACTTTCGTAGGGGTCTTACGAGATAAAAAGAAAGTTGAGGTTCCTGTGTGGGAACCAAGGCCACTAGTACTTGTCCAGACTGTCATCAATGAGTGTAATTCTGGCGTGCTTGATGAAATTAAAGATATATCTGAGCGCATTGGGGTTGAAGATAATAATGGTAAATCTGTAGATTTTGTTAAGTAGGAGTTACTTGTTGGTACAATATGTGACCACTGAGAAGTAGCTAATGAAGTAGGTCGGATTATTTCAATACTAGAAGTTGGCCGATATTCAGATTTTTCAGCCAAAAAAGATGCGGATGTGTTCTCAATGGAAAGCTTTTCTTCAGAAGTCGATATTTTCTTGGGCTTCCGTTCTTCTTGCGACATATAATTTCTTTCAATACATCCATTGACGCAGTTTATTCTCAGAGCTTCTGAGAGACTGGATTGCATACAGTTCCCCACACAGTCTGTAGTGCGTCTAGCTTCTTCGTTGGTTGGACTAGGAACTCTATAGCTAGAATGAAAAATTGGTGAAAACATTTATAATTTCAAACTGATAAAATGTATATCACACCATTTGGCAATGCATCGAATATTATTCCCGCACTGATGCAATCGTAGACACTCTGCTACAGAAGTTTGAGGAGGCATATTGGCTAAAGGAGCATCGAATTTACCGACAGCATCTTCCCCATTGACGACCATAATGGCTTGGAAGGATATTAGAACAAGAATGGAGAGTAAAATCGAAATTGACGGATACACCATGTTTTTCGATACGCAGTATGCAATTGAGTATATAATCGCGTAGAAAATTTTGTAATGGTCAAAAATAAATGCCAGGTTTAAGGTAAGAAAAAAATAATATGGTATATTTTATATCTAATTGAGACTCTCAAAATGAGCATATAATATTAAGGAAGCTTGGAATTTGGCAAACTACAAAAAACTCAATTCAATAAAAAAGTATGTGAAAATGGAAAAATCAATTGCATAAGCTCAATAATGCATAATATCTATGGGAGTTAATCATTACAAAAATGTCGTCGTTACAGATATTTTAATTCTGTTGAGCTTGCTCTTGCTCAAATTTCATCCATCCAAGTTCCAGATATTCACGATGGAAAAATGTTATTTTCTTCAGCTCAATTCTCTCTGTTGCACCTATTATTTATAAACCTAGAGTCCAAAATAAAGCGATAGAGTCACAAAAGCTAATTTTTTTTAACAAAGGACCTTTATTGAAAAGTGTCCTATCCTGTTAAAAAGGTAGGGTAGCTTCTACGTCAAAATCACCCAGGTAATGCTCCTGGCCTACCTTGCAGAATTTGGAGGATAGAAGGTAAAAGAAAGAAAGGAAGAAAAGGATTTAAGTGTAAGAGGAAGAGAGAAAAGGTGATGAGGAGAGAGCTAGGAGAGTATGGAAACAGCAATTAGTTTAATAAAGAAGGGGATAGGAATAACTGTAAGAGGGGGGGATAAAAAGTTGTGTGCAATGGTATTAAGATAGGCTGCTTATGTACATGAAATAACGAAAAGAAGTGAAGGATTGAAAAAGTAAAGGAAGAGGAAAGGAGAAAAAAAAAAGTAGGGAAAAGAACGATAGAGGAGATGGTATTAATATACAGCAGTGGAGGGTTGGGTGCAGTTCTCAAGCCGGAGTTGGGGCTGGGATTTGATCTTCAGAGGTGTCCTGGGTGAAAATCACAGAATCATCTATGATGTTCACCCAGTTTCCCCTTGACCATTTATCGATGAAGTCTCTTTTCCGTTCGTGTTTCATTGCCATCCACCACTTGGATTTTATTCCTCGCTGTAGTTCGTGGTCAAATTGTTTGGTTATGGCTACCGGATTGGGTTGGACATCGTCCAGCACTAATTCAAGTCTCGAGCGGTATATTATCCACAGGGCTATGTCGTGGCTCAGAGCAACCACTTCGTTGAAGCGTTGACTTATTTGTTTGTCTTGTCCAAACAGTCTGTCTTCTCTCGTGGATTCGTGTGGCGGTATTCCAATTATTCGGCAGTTTGTCTCATCAACTCTTTGCCAGAGTTGCGCGATAGCTGGGCAGTCTAGAAAGGCATGGGCAATTGTTTCAGGTATCCCTAGGGAACACCTTTTGCAAGTGTTAGGATCTCCAGTCCATTTGCTAGTGATGATTCCGGTAACTATTTTATGCTTCATAAGTCTCCAGAGAAGGGTTCTGTGCTTGGGTTCTGACGGACGACTTTTCCACCTGGCCCATGCCTTCGTCCATCTGTCAACATCATTGGAAACGTCCTTCCATTCCTCGGTGATTATGATTGGCGCATCCTGCTTGTATAGTCTCCCAGCTTTGGTGGTGTAAGCGGTGGTCTCAATCCCTGCAATAGAACATTTTGTTAAAGGAAAATTGTGTTTGTTACCAACAAGAGGGATTCGCTGTGTGAGAGTCTCGGCGAGTCGTTTATCTAGGTGGAGCAACTTTCTCCTCCATAGTAGGTGAAGATCGAGATAATGCTCTCTGAATTCCCTCGAGTATCTGTCAGGGTTCCTTGCGACTAGGGCGTGCACCTCGGGTTCGATCATCGGTTGGTAAATATTGTCTCTGTGCGGTTTGAAGAAATCTTCCAATTTCGCTAGCCCGAATTTTTCTGCCTTCCCTTTCACTGGTGCTCCTTCTATAGTAAAATAGGAATTGTTACTAATGGGGAGGGGGAGTACTTCATCTAGGGTGAATCTGTATCCTTTGGTTAAAGAGTCACAAAAGCTAAGCCTCCATCCTCTACTACTGCACCACTGATCCTTTTAGTTCTAAATTTCCTCACAACACAAATACATTATGTTGCGTCGAATATATGTCTAATAAGGTCTATCCCGACAATCCTCTAGCTATCCCTAAGCTCTTGATTGTCCTTCCTTAAGCACTTCAAAAGACTAATAAACGACACAATATGGTGGTTTGAAACGTATCCAGTTCTATCTCAATACAAAATAGCACGTCTTTTATTGTAAATGAAATATCGGTCTTTTTATACTGTTATTAACGTATCACATAAGGAAAAGTATAAATAATAAAAGTAATAAAATGGCATCATCTCAATATAATAAAGTTATCATAAAACAAGGTTGGCGTAATAAACAACCGTATAATATTAAATATTCTCACAAAAGGGCTCAGTTAAAGAAATAAAGATGATAAAGCGATCAATTCACAAAAACTAAGCCTCCATTTTTTGGATCAATGGCTAAGCCTCCATTCTCTACTACTGCGCCATTGATCCATTTAGTCCCAAATTTCCTCACAACAATTAAAAATGCCGTTGTAGTATAATGGTTAGTACATCACGTTGTGGCCGTGATGATCCCGGTTCGATTCCGGGCAACGGCATTGATGGTTCGATAATTAATATAAATTTTACTTAAAGAGAGTCAGATAATTGAGCGAGGGGCGGCTTAGTCTTGTCGCGTAAAAAACACGAAAATACGCGCAATCTTTTAAATAAATCACTTCACTTTTCTTTATTTTCTTTTAAGTATTATCTTTTTATTGTGTGTTAAATCAAGCTAAATTTTTCTTTGAAATTTTCATGTTTATGTAATATATTTTGCTGTTCTCCTCATTACAACTAATTCTTGTACTATACCTACTCATTCCTACCAGAAAATGTGCCGAATTTACTCGGCGGTTTATTCGGGAGTCCCTGTTTATGAAATGTCGTGTCGAGGCATTGCAGTAATGAGAAGGCGTGCTGACAACTACCTGAACGCAACACAAATTCTCAAAGTTGCGGGAGTAGAAAAAGGGAGGAGAACAAAAATTTTGGAAAGAGAAGTTCATACCGGTCACCACGAAAAGGTGCAAGGGGGGTATGGCAAGTACCAAGGAACATGGTAGGTTGTTTTTCCCGACGCAGATGGACTTATGATTCCCATTGGTAATTATAATTTGCCTTTAAATCAGGATTCCATTTGAAAGAGGTATAGAACTTGCAAAAAAATATGATGTTTTGGAGCTTGTGCTCCCCCTCCTCGATAGCTATCACTCCGGGGGAAATAAAGATCGCACGCCCACCAAAGAAGAGGCAAGACAAGCCCGTAGGCGAGAGTTATCTGACCAGCCTGCTGTTATAAGTATGTATGCAGATAAATTATATTCAAAAAGCTCGATATTTTGCTTTTTCTAAAAAATTTTTCTCGAAAAAAAGCGAGTCGTGCAAAGACCCCTTCTCCGATTAAGCGTTCATCCACATTCTATTTACCCTCTTCCCCTGTTATCAATCCAAATTACGATATTGGCCTATCATCAGAGGTTGGTACACCTGGACCTCTATCGTCATCTGTCTACTACGATGTTGCCGAACACCCAACTAGCGACTCTGGGAGTGGTATAGATCAACGCGACCTATTGATGTCACTATTTCTGTCGGAGAATCCAAATCACTATGTTGAGCAATTTACTTCGCCTGACCGTGTTACCACACTTGACCTAAATATGCATCTCGATGAGAAGAGGAACACAGCCCTGCATTGGGCATCATCACTTGGCAGAGCGGACATTGTAGAAACCCTTCTTAACTGTGGTGCTGACCCACATCGAGTGAATTTATCAGGAGAAACTCCCTTGATGCGAGCTATTTACCACCCCGGAAATGGCAACAATAACACATTTCCAAAACTAGTTCGACTTCTTCGGGATACCATTCCAAGCGTAGATCTTAAAGGACGGACTATTTTCCATCACGTCGCCCTGATGGCTGGAGATAAAGATCGCGCGGAAGTAGCCAAATTCTACATGAGTTCTTTGTTAAATTATTTACTACAAGAAGCTCGAGATACACTAATACTGAATAAGCGCGATAATAATGGAGACACAGCATTTACAATTTCGGCAGGTTTAAACGATCAAACGATTATGCACCAGCTCCTCAGCATCGGAGCAAATCCGACTAACAACGACAGTCACCCAATCCAACTTTCTGATTTGGAGCTTGATTTATCATCCACTCCTGCGCCTGTGGAGCTTGAAGTATGCCTCATCTATCATACTTCGACTCCTATGATGAGCTAATTTAATTTTTTCAATACAGATTAATGATAATTCTTCAGAAGATGATGCCGCAACGATTTTAGACGGTAGTACCAGGCGTGGATCTCCTCGATTTTATGACGTAGCTCTATCTCCACCCCGGATAATAGAAGGGAGCGAAATAGGCAACGATTCCCCTACTTTGAAGGCTGCGGAACGTAGTAAGGAAGCTTCAGCAGCGAAGCGTCTTGCTCTCGGTGCACCTGTGATCATTTCAGGGTCTATTTCAAAGCCTTCACCTTCCAGAATTTCGAACTCAGACCAAACCTATGATAGCAGCAACATATTGGATACACCAGTTCCTGGGCGAATTCTTAAAAGAAAAAAAGACGTTAATGAATCAGATGGTATGAGATTTTTTTTTAATTGTGCAATTGTTTCTTGTAGTGGTTGAGCTTTTTATTGGTGAATAGTGTTCCAAAAGCTCATTGATTTGGCGACACAATGCAAACAAAGACTGGAGGAGGAGCGGTTGCGAATACAATCTGAGAAAGAACACGAGTTCATGCTTAAACTAGCAGATAGAGATCAGCGAATTACCGAGTTGGAAAAGCAAAATGCTGAACTACGGAAACAGCTGGCTGATATGAAAGGAAGTGAGGATCATGGTCGAGCACGGAAACGACCGAGGCGCGATCAAACTCCTGTGACGATTCGACCAAAACCAAATAATAACGACGCAACTGCAAACTCTAGACGGCGTAGCCCATCTGCGTTATCGGTTGCATCTGCTGCATCATTCACATCGGCAGCATCGGATATTGGTAAAGAAAAACGTGCTGTAAGAGATAGTGGCTATGCTCCGAGCGAGTCTACTGAAGGAGAGATGGTAATTGAGGCGTCTGGTTGTGCTCCACTTACCAGTCATGATCACTCGCTCCCCCAGGAGTTAACCTCAAATAATCACTCCCAACACAATAGTGAACAAGCTCAACAAAACGGAAATTCTCTGCAAGCGTTACAGGCTCATTTTGAAAATGAACTTGTGATGTTGGCAGAACGAACAGAGAATGGAGATATGCGTCCAGCTTTGTACGATAGCCTGATGGGAATTCCGATGGAACAGCTCGTGAACATACTCCCACAACTAGTTCAGGCATTAAGCGTGCCCGCACTCTCAGCCCATGCACCTGCTACACCCACATCAGCTCCAATTCTCCCCAAGACCCCATCTAAATCCTCGCCTATTAAAACGACAACAAAATCTCCCACTAAATCACCCTCAAGATCTCGTGTGAAAGGCGCCTTACCAACTAGGTCGTCCCCTCGCAAGATAAGGCGGTGAATTCTTCAGCCTACACTCTCCTTCTCCCCTTTCTCTTTCATGCGTTTCCACTTTTGTAGCTACAATTATATCTAACTAGGTGACGTTTTTAATAGGCCTGGACCTATTTTGCATTGAAATCGCATTCCACTTCTTTCAACAATTAGATTTAGAAAGTGGTTTATAAAGTTTGATTTTATGGAAATTGCCTTTTTTTCTTCCTATACTTTCTTCCTGTTTTATTTACTCTTGCTTGTGTTTGTTCAATAGTAATATTTGTTTATATAAAATATATTATTTTTAAAAACCGAAAGATATATATTTAAATATTTTAATATACGGTTTCTCTAGCCAATTATTATCAAATCATGCAATAATTGGCAATAATGGAAGCAAGAAAATAAAAATAATTGCTACAGCCAAATTACACGTTTCAATCTATGCCTAACTCTCGCCATAAGGCTAGTGTATTTTTGCGCCTGTTCCAAACTTAAAACCAAAAAGGCTTGTTAGCATTCTTTTAGATTCGAAGGAAGTATACCTTATGTAAATATACCTTATGATTGCATCCTCTTTCACTCGAAGGCAGTTTCTAACTTTCTGGCAGGCTTCCACAATTGTCGCTGTGATCCGATCCACAGTCTGCTCTGCATTTTCTAGTGTAGTCAACACAGTATCCCCCGACTCTTGCTCGAATAAATTGTCTCGAATCATTTTAAAAGCTGAAAACTCTAAACTCTCCTGCTGTTGCACTTCGCGAGAGGTAGAAGCTTCCGATGAAAAGACCAAGGAAAGAGGGTTGGAAGCCGGGTTCAATTGCTCGTTTTGGATGCATCCCGAGTTTAAGCGCATCCGCTCTTGAATAGTATACGAGAGGATGAATCCATAATTTTCAAAGGGATCGATCGATGCGGAATCAAATGTCGACAAGATGTATACCCCTTAAAACAAATAATGTTTATTGAGAGTCACCTACTGGTTGAAAGATAAACAAATTTACCCCTTTGAATCTCGGTGATCCTCTCAAGCTCGATGCGCTGGAATCGAACAACTTTCTCAAGCTTATAGTGAAAAGTGCATATGTAAATTGCCTTCTGTGTTAAGAGCAACACTTTCTCTTCGTAGGATTTGCTTCGGCTGTATAGATGATAATTTAATCAGCTAAATGCAAGTGAAATTTCAAAGCAACTTTCATACACTTGACACGGTTCAGTAGGTGAAAGCAAAGTCCAACCAGCAAGTAGTTTTTCCTCATCGTGAATTACAATCGAAGCACTTACATTAACTAATATAATTTAGAAAGTAGATTTATAATAATGTCCAGTTGCAAACTCAAAGAATAGTTTCAACTACTTACTAGCATTTTCTCGAATTTTTGCCCATCGCAAACTTTCGCCTGGTTCTGCCGAATTAGCTTTTTCTTGTATTTGAAGTAGAATATCAATTTTGTGATGATTAAGCAAAAAATCGATGAGTGCCTGTCTCCAAAAATCTCTCACGATGTTATAATACTTAGAAAATCCTTGAATGTCAATATATGTATCTTAACGCTGTGATTCACTGGTACCTTACCATTCGTGACAGTGAATTCGACGCGTCATTGAAAATTCCTTGAAAATTCCGCCTTCCTGTTTTTTTTAATCAATAACATGTAATTTTGTCAGAAATAAATATGGTTTATATTTTACAATCGACCTACCGGTTCTAATAAATAATCGCAATTCCATAAATATATGCCAATAGAAGCATTTTTTTTTGATGTCAGTAAAGCGAAAAAAAAAATAAAAGCTATGAACTATACCTAGTAAAATCCCCTTTCAACGCACTACTACTTGCATACTCGAGACTAATAGCATCCCCATTGTTAGCCCACACTAGAAGACATAGATATAGTATAAAGAATATAAAAATGCCCATGGTAATTAGATAATGTCGTTAATGCTTACTGTGGTTGAAGGTAATCTCAAAATCGTTAAAATAGGAAAGCCCTTTCTCTGGATATATTGCAATTCCAAGCCGCATTAGCTGGATATTAAGGACAGTACGTGCTAGAGCACTCTGTACCACGTTTGTTCTATCAAGGCAGTCCATACAATTCTGCAATGGAAAAATTAGTAAAAATAGCCTCAATTAGTTTAAACAGTTTAAAATCAGTTTAAATATATACCGTCCTGAAAACACCAGTTTGTTCAGCAAATATCATGTCTGATGGTCCAATCCAAAAATATCTAAGAGAAATGGTGGATTATAAATAAAGGAGGCCGTCCATTTAAAAGCAAAAATAAACGCCTAAAAATTACCCAGATCGACTAAAACTGCTCTCCAACAGAGATATTAATTTCTGGACATTCTCGTATTTCATACCCTTGCATTCGGCATGAAAATCAAATTCAACATAGCTAATTGTAAAATATGATTCAATAATAAATACGCGTAGAAAAATTCAATAATTCACTCAACTGGTTTTGCGAATCTGACAGTCGTTTCATATATCGACGGTATTCACCGCCAATAATCTCCTCTTTTCCAGACTGCTCTACCAAATTAAGCACAGTGATACGGCCATAGCGCTCATTTATACTGTCAAAGTGTTTCCTTATCGCGGCATAATTTTCATCTTCTGTGCGCTCAAGAATAGGTGTTGGTTTGAGACTAAAAGGAGATTGAGAGAAAAAAAGAGGGACTAGGGGCAGAGTCAGATTATGAAAAATGAATTCAATTGAGCAGATGTGATAGCATACTTGATCCTCGAATTTGTACAAAAGATGTCCAGTGCACCGCATCTTCTAGCTAACAATCAGGCATATAAAATCTAAGTAATAAATGCAGCCGCAGCCACGCTGAGAGTCTCACCTCAAAACAGACAATCTGTTCCGTTTCGACAAAATTTGCCACTTCTCCTTTAGCATTGACACCTCTCCGCTGGAAACGTAACCCGGCTCTTTCACGACTTCGTCTCGAGATCAAAATAAGATTTAATGATTGATCTTCTAGCTTACATTCTCTAATTTCTATATAGCCTTGCATGATAACAGTGATCCATTCGTGTAGCTATGAGGAACAGATTGGATTAAAAGTATATCTAGCTAGATAGGAGAAAAAATCTACCCCAGCCTGAATGAAAGTGTCCATTAAGTGCTCGTTCCACCAAAATCTTTTGTCAGCCATTTGCCATAAGAAGAGCTGAGAAGTTTGTGATGCATTATTATGTGAAACTTGAAGCGAGTGGGTAATATCTAGAGTTGAATTAGCGATCAATATTATGAAATGCAATGTCTAAATTACTCACCAAGTTCATTGGAGAAATAAAAGACACCATGACTGAAAAAGCTTTCAATATTTTTTACAATTTTTCTATCCAATACGCCCTGATAGCATTGTGTCTCGCTTAATTATATATATATTCGATAACAATGACTTATACTAACCAGATCATCGCTGCCATCGTAATAATAATATGGTTTTTTTTCAGTCGAGCTAACGCGGTTTTCCTGATTTTCATCTTCAACTCTCTCTTCCAGAATAGGTGGTTTTTCTTCGTGTTCCAGTGTAATTTCCATTTCCATATCAGACAGATCCGTTTCTTCATTTTCCGTATCTATCTCGAACTCCGGTTGAATAGGAGAAATTGTCGAGGGAGTTTGTCCCTTGAAAGTTTTCCGGATAATTCGATTCAACAATTTCAACGGCTTAGTCGCAGGACGCTTAGAATGTTTGGGCAATGGTGAAGGCAGGTCAGTTTCGCTCGTGCTAGTGCTAATTCCGGACTGTTCATTAGTTGCAGCAAAACTTTCTGTCGAAGTTTCCGAAGATATTTTTCGCACAGATACAATAGAGGCATCAGATATGGGGTCGGAAACATCACTTGCTTCCGCATCATCGAAAAAATCATAGACTGCAACCTCAGTCAACTAAAATAAAACGCCAATATAAATTAGTATATTTTAAAAATCGATAACTGTAACGCCACCTTTCTCCCTAAAAGCGTGAGGCATCGGTTATAATCTAAAGGAATAGCAACTACTTTTGCGAGAGAAAAGATCTCCTTTCCCCCTATTTTTCCACATGACTTTCGTGAGGTAATGACAAGAAGATAAGAATCTGATAATTTCAAAATTAATGGGACTATAATTAGCCTCATACATATGAAATAATTTACTCTTAAAAAGTTTGACAATCCCAACGATCCCGAAGATTTCATAACGCTTCGCATCTTTTGGCAGAGTACATTCATCTTGTTGGGAAAAAGAAGAAGAGAGGGTCAGTAATGAGCTGTGAAAAATTTGTGGAATTTTAAAAATGGATGCCCTACCTTTTTCTATAACCGTTGGGCCATCAAACAATATTTCAAGCACTTTTCGGCGATATGATTGAAGCTGTAGTATAATTGCATGTCGCTCTAGAAATAATGTATAGTGCCGCTCTGTGTGTACACCTAATTGTGTATATATAGTAGCAGCCATGAAGCGGAATGAGTGATTTCCGTTGTAAGTAAAGAGGATTTGGCGACGCGTGATAAAACGCACAGTCACGTACAGTTTAAGTTACACAACAGAGGAATGCGATCGGCCATCAGTAATGAAGAAAAGAGAAATGCTGAGCGGCAAACCTTAGCTATGTTATAAAAGTCGACAAATCGTTTTTCTTTTCTTCTCTTTTTTTTTCCCTTTGTCGAAGCATTTTTATAATTCTCTTTCTATTATCTGCTCGTTTCCTCACACTCACATATTGTAGTAACTTATTCGCAAACTCTTTGAATTATATTCATTCTGAAATTACTTTAGTCCTAGTGTATTCTAAGAATGGACAATGTCAAATTATCCTGGCGCGCCTCCCAGGATGATAATCGACAATTCACGCTGGTTTTACAAGTAGACAACCAACCGCTATATCAGCAGGATTCCGAGCCCACACCCCTTCAACCCTGGGAGTCACCCAAAGAGGAGTATTCTCAGCTCCCCGCATATCAAGACAAAGACTTCGGTGTGAAAACAGAAAAGGTTGGCGTCTATTCTAATTAATTTATTAACACTGCATCAGTAATTATTAACTATGCCTACTTTTTTATCCCATCCAGGCAAATTTCCCACAAGACATGGATATATTTTCCTTCGATATGCCCTCTACACCCTCATCACTCTCTCTTGATGTCTCCATTCCAGAGATAACCACAACCATCCCAAACTCTTCTCTCCAAACCACGTCCAACCTAAACACCAAACAAGAACCAAGAGCAGATAATGATTCAGGGTATGTGATTGCAGTGACTTGAGGCATATCTCTGCCAAAACTCTGATTTTGATTTTGATATTTAACTGACCTCTGGAAAATAGAAAGAATATCGTCAAAGGAAGATGGAGCGATGAGGAGACGAACCTACTCCAAGATGCAATTGAGAGATATATAAATCAACGCGATATCTCTGGCAACCCAATCCCAATCCCTTGGCATAAAATAGCCCAAAAAATACCACACCGAACCGCATCACAATGTCAATCACGTTGGGAGGAATCGCTCAACCCTACGGTCAGGAAAGGCAAATGGACAGACGAAGAAGATAGATTACTCATCGCCGGATACCACCGCTATGGAAAATGCTGGATTCGAGTAGCAGAAATGATCGGTGGACGCACACAAGTAAACACTTCCCCTTCCCCCTTAATCCATTTCTATTTTTTCTCTCCCACCAATTGATCACCGCTATGTTATCTTTTTTATAAATAGAGACAGTGTCGCACCCGATGGCTGCAGATTCAGAACCGAATTAAACGAGACCACGAGAAGCGCCTAGACGTAATGCGCTCTGCTTCCCCTCCCAATCCACAGCCGCTCTCAACATCCCTTCCAACATCAGAGTCATACGAAATTTATCATTCAACCCCACTTCTGCGCCAACATACGTTCCCCTTCCGGGGATATATACCCTTCATGCACCACACGAATCAAGGCATTCCTTCGCCTCCTCAGAGCGCCACCTTTCAACAAATTGAATATTCAACCACTCCACCCTCCTCTTTTTCTTATAGTTTCCCTATGTTTTATGGCCGACAGGATGATACAGATATGCTCTCTCCGGCTTCTTCAACCGGTGTTGAGAGCCTTGGAGAATGAGCAGGTACAGATATCGAACAATATCTTGGCATCTCACTAAAAAAATAGTTTGTATTTGAACACTTTTCTTTGATTGTTGAAAAATTGTGGTGTTTTTGCGGATTACTATTCCTATATAACCTTTTAAAAAACAAACATCTAGTCAAAACAAATAAAATTGAAAATAGATAATTGAAATCATTTATCAGAGTAATATAACTCCACAAATCTTGTCCTTTCCACTGGATTAAATTGCCATAAAAGAGCCCAGCAATACAAACACAATGTTTCTAGCAATTCAATTATATTATGCAACGCGATGTGTTTGTTGTATAGGTGAAAATATTTGTA
Source organism: Calcarisporiella thermophila (assembly GCF_041956535.1). Taxonomy (NCBI): domain Eukaryota; kingdom Fungi; phylum Calcarisporiellomycota; class Calcarisporiellomycetes; order Calcarisporiellales; family Calcarisporiellaceae; genus Calcarisporiella; species Calcarisporiella thermophila. The sequence goes on from NW_027192194.1 coordinate 900,242, forward strand.
AGGAACAAAAAAAGTATGTTTGACTGGCCAGTTTAAAGGATGAACTCATTCCAATAATCGATCCGTCAATGGCTTTCGCATCGTACTGTTCGTATTCGATCTACCCGATCACTATTTAACAGGTTCTTCGCTTTAAATACTAGCTAATTGAAGCAACGCAAAATTTTTCTAAAATGCGTGCTTACGAATAACGGATATATTTCCAATCAATAATTCTGCACTCTGCATCTTGCTAAATATGCCGCAATAAGTATATGCTTGCTTCGTTGAGTAGAGCACGCGTTCACTTCTCAGCATAACTATCATTTTGATGCATTAATTTTCTCAAGAATATGCAATTCATGATGGATTCATCTTTACATTCACTTATTCTTTAGTGCATTTGGGCTAAGGCTGAAATTGCAGCGGGAAACGCACTAATATGAAACTAAATAGCATTATAGAGATAATTCTGAAATCTGTTAAATTGCAAGAATATGAATTTTTTGGTAAGTGTTATCTAGCTTAATAGTGCCAATAAAATGGAGAGCTATACATGGTTTCAGAAATAATAGAAATATTATTTGATCAAGCCCTAAAATGAGATAATACGTATAAAAGTTCTGTGTGAAAGTAAGTCTAGAAAGGATGTCTTAATGTATATCAAAAGTTGCGCGATGGATTTGTTTTGTTTATCCTACTGGGAATTTGGGCGGTTTTTATTGCTGTGATTACAATGCCAATACGATAATTTATTTTAGAAGGTCAAGTGGTTTATTCACCCCCTCCTTTTCTTTCGAAGCTTATCGGTTTCATACTCTCCATGTCGCACATAAGCAGATTATCAAACCATCGATGGGAGCGCAAGATTTTCTTCGAAATCTACAAGTTTCAATATTGTTGCTATTCGAGTAGATTTTTTCTAGATTCCTAGATCCAAGTTGATATCATTGAAGTCCTTTGTATATTAGCTAGATTTTGGTTTTGTTTTTAGAACCAGGGTCATAAGATATATGCTTGAATGTTTATAATGATGGGAAATATCTTGAGCAGTGCTATTAAGCATAGCCAAGCTGACTTCTCTTGATACGTTTTTTGTTAATGCCTTATTTTGACACTTTCAACAATTCGATGGTGGCAACAAGGATATCTCTCCGAGTTCGCCCGCAAAATTTTCACGCGTTCTAATGCATCACCTAGACTTTCTAACCCCGGCCGTATCTTTTAAATTTCTCCAAACGCTTACATCTCTCGTTGCTTCTCTCCAAGTCTGCTCAAACTCGAACTAAACTATTTGTAAATAAAAAGGTAAATAATTGTGAGTGAGGCTAGGCTCTAGAATTTAAATTCAAAGAGCCCATTCTGAGACTCTTTTAGACATTCGAATTAATTCGCGGTTTCTTGATATTTTTTTAGTCAATTATCTAACAATCATGGTTAAAGTCACCATCTGCGGAGCCGCTGGCGGTATCGGTCAGCCACTCAGTCTTCTCCTCAAGAACTGTGACCTGATCAGTCACCTTTCGCTCTATGATATTGTGAACACACCTGGCGTTGCCGCCGATCTTTCTCACATTAACAGTAAGGCTAAAGTCACCGGTCACATTGGCAACGATGCCCTCCCCGAAGCCGTGAAAGACTCTGATGTTGTTGTCATTCCCGCTGGTGTTCCGCGAAAACCCGGTATGACTCGGGACGATCTGTTCAAGATCAATGCCGGAATTGTGCGAGATCTTGCGACTGCATGTGCTCAGCATTGTCCCAAAGCTTTTATGCTTATTATCTCCAACCCAGTAAACTCGACAGTCCCGATCGTGGCCGAAGTATTCAAGAAGCACAATGTCTATGACCCCAGACGGTAAATTTTTAAACGTCTCGGAGTTTTGGAATTCCTTTTAATACTATTTTTAACGAGCAGCATTTTTGGTGTTACTACTCTTGATGTGGTGCGCGCGTCCACCTTCGTTACCGAGGTCAACACTTCTCTCGATCCGCGCACCACGCGTGTTAATGTCATCGGCGGTCACTCCGGGGTTACCATCATCCCCATTCTGTCGCAAGTTGCCCAATTTTCGCAAGAGCAAACCGACGCCCTTACCAACCGCATTCAGTTTGGTGGTGATGAGGTGGTTAAGGCGAAGGCGGGAGCTGGCTCGGCTACTTTATCGATGGCTTATGCCGGTGCCCGCTTCACAATTGCTGTGCTCGAGGCGGCTTTCGGTGGAAAGAAGGGCAATGTCGAATGCTCATATGTGGATTTGAATGCGGATCCACAAAATGGCGAGCCTGTGAAACAATTGAACGGAGGGCTGCCATATTTTGCCGTACCGGTTGAACTTGGAGTAGGTTTTGAAACTCTGATGGCTAAATGATGGCATAGTTAACCTGATTTTTCATTTTGTTAGCCTAATGGCCTTGAAAAGATCCACTCCATTGGGCAGATTACTACTTATGAGAGACAGCTCATTGAAAAGGCCATCCCTGAGCTTAAAGGAAACATCGAAAAGGGTGTGTCTTTCGTCCAACAAAATTAATTTTAAACCGTTTTTTATTTGATTACTTTTGAAGTATAAATATCAGTAAAGTCTGTTTATAAGGTGCAAAGAATTCAATTGAAAATAAATTAATAGCGGGCAAATCTCCATCGCAATGAAATATTGAAGACTCTCTTCAAATAATGTAAAAAGGGAGAAAATTGATTGGTTAGAAGTTTAAATTGGAAGTTGCGAATTTTACGAGTAATGCATAATGAAAAAATAGTAATATTAGGCGTACAAAGCTTACTAAGAGGGTTAATTGAGACATCAAATACCCCTTAAACTTTGATATGTGGACCCATCCAGTCACCTTAAGACAATTTGTTAGGCATATCGCCCTATAAAAAACGCGAAGTCTTGGAAGAAATATATTTAAAAGATTAACGCTCTTTGATTGTTTAGTAGAGTATCAATTCTAAACAATCAAGACCGCGCTCGATAACACCAAAGATCCTGTTCTTACATGGATATACAATGAAACTCTTAAATTTTCGACTGGGTAATGAAAAATCGTCCGATGCAGCAGTGTGACTGCCAATTAGTTCAACCTTACGTCACCCAGTAAGATAAATGCGATCCGAAAACATCCCTGCCAAAACTTCTCTTCTTTTTTTCTATTTGTTTCCAACGATAAAACACTCAAAGCAATGTGTACGTCGATGTTGCAAAATCTTACGTGATTTGTTTACTAAAATGTGAATCATTTTGGAAAAAAATAATAGGCGCCCAAGTTCAGAAACCCGCTCCCTTCTTCAAGGGTACTGCTGTAGTCGACGGCGAGTTCAAGACCATCTCCCTCGATGACTTCAAGGGCAAGTACCTCGTTCTTTTCTTCTACCCTCTCGACTTCACCTTCGTGTGCCCTACCGAGATTGTGGCCTTCTCCGACTCCATTGAGGAATTCAAGAAGCGCGATGTTAATGTTGTTGCATGCTCTGTTGACTCCGAATTCTCACACCTTGCTTGGTAACTACACATCTCTCTCTATGATAAAGAACTGCTCAGCTTAACAGAGCCCTTACATAGGATCAACACTCCTCGCAAGGAGGGAGGTCTTGGCGAGATGAAGATCCCGATTCTTTCTGACATCACCAAGAAGGTATCCCGTGACTACGGCGTCCTCATTGAGGATGCTGGAGTCTCCCTCCGTGGTCTCTTCATCATCGACCCCAACGGCATTGTCCGCCAGATCACCATCAATGACTTGCCTGTTGGCCGCAATGTCCAGGAGATCCTTCGTCTTATTGATGCCTTTAAGTTCACTGATGAGCACGGTGAGGTTTGGTGCGTATCATTGAATTGACCCCTTTTTTTTGCAAATGGAAATTGATATAATTTTGTTTTTTATAGCCCTGCCAACTGGAACGCTGGCTCTGCCACCATGAAGGCCAACCCCAAGGACTCGAAGGAGTACTTTGCCAAGCAGGCTTAAGCTCCAAGCTACTTAAAATATAGATTTTTCTTTATATCATCTTAGAATGTCATTACACTAAGTTCTATATGTCTTTGTTTCAAAGAAGACAAAAAGGTTATAGATAAAAGCATAATTGAACAATTGGGCACATTGGTTAGAATAGTTGGAATGAAGAGCTTGAATCCAAATGTTCAGATTTTTCAGCATATTTAAATCTATCAGAATTCGCAGAGATCCTTATTGCAGTCACATAGATAGTTACACAAAGTGTAAAGAAGCGTGGGATTTAGCCCGAAAACTCTCCTTCACTCTCTCCGCAATTTACCAGACATGTTAGCGAATCATTACCTCCGTACGTGTCTGCGACTCTCTTACAGTAGACAGCATGTTCGTACCCTGTATCAGTCCACTACCAAAAACAGTGCATCTGCCGCACCTCTACTCTCTCCGATGCCCCCAGAGTCACCCCCACTAGCGCAAATTCCCACTCGGCTTCGAGTTATTCAACAAGTAAAGCGCCCTTGGTCTGGGTGGATACCCCTCTCCGTGACGATTCTTCCTGAAAGCAAAACGCGCACCTTTCGATATGAAAATTCCCAATGTGAGCCGTTATACTCCCGATGGCAACCTCGGAAGATTATTTCTCTTTTTTTACCTAAACACCATAACTCAGTCATACCTCAGTACTGGGGATTTATTCGTTGGCAATTTTTGCATAACGTAGCTGGGGCCGCGACTGGAGGTAAGAGGCAGCTCTAACTATTGTTGGCGAATATAAGCACAACTTAATTGACAATTCCAGAACTTATTTCATTATCCTTTTTTAGTACTTTCGACACAATCATTATTGTACGCGATTGGGCTCGGGGCAGGATCCATTCCTGTAAATTAGGAGAAATTATCGAAATTATAGTGGTTTGAATTCTAATGATTTGTTCATTAGCTTGCAGCTGCTTTAAATTGGGTCATCAAAGATGGGCTTGGACAACTCGGAGGAGTAGTCTATGCATCCTTCATTAATGATCGGTTTGATTCAGAACCGAAACGATACCGATGGCATGCCACCGTCGCAATGCAATGTGCTAGCTTACTTGAGATGCTTACTCCGTTATGTCCGGGTGCTTTTCTGCTACTGGCTTCTATATCCAATATTGGTAATTGAAACGGAAAGTCTGAACATTTTGTCTGATAGTTCTTGCTCAATTATTTGTTCTTTATTCCTGTTTTATAGCCAAAAATATGGCATGGTTAGCAAGCTCCGCGACCCGTGCCCAAATGCACAAATCTTTTATGCTTAGAGACAAGTAAATCTTTTTCTTTTCAATTGAAAACGCATGCTATATTAATAGATTGGCATCTTCCTCTAGCCTGGGTGATATTACTGCAAAAGCAGGGTCACAAAGCACGGCCGCTGGTCTTTTGGGTACCGGCCTTGGCATTTTCATATCTGCTGGAATCACAATGGCCTCATCCCACTTTTTAATCCAAAACGAAACGCAAACTCTGATCGCGCTTTTCGCTGCGTTCGTTCCGCTTTCAACCTATACCTTATATGCAAACTATAAATCGAGCCTCCACGTTATTACCCCTACTCTCAACATTCCCCGCACAGAAATAATTTTCCACAGGGTATTATCACAAATCTTTGACGAGAGGCTTAATAATCCCAAAGAAGTAGCGAGAGCAGTTTTGACACCGGTCGAGGTTGCGAAGAGAGAATGTTTCGTAAAGCGCTATAAGACCCCCTTCTCCAGGATAGTTAAAATTCAATCCCCTCTAAACGAGGTGCCAAACTCGGAAGAACTCATCTGCGCTATACGTCAAGAGAATCTCGAGCAAAATGAAAAATATTATTTGCTTTTGTCTAACCAGGCCGTTCGCTTGTGGTTTACGGACGATGCGACTTCATTAGATATTATTAAAGGATTCTACCACAGCTGTGTTTTGCGGTTTGCCAAGGAAAAGATAGAAGGTGAAGAGGCCATTGCTGCGCATAGATGGGTGAATGAGACTTTTCCTCCATTGATACGCGAGCTGGTCGCTCGAGGATGGGATGTTGAATCGTTATTTTTGATTGAAAACGACCGAGGAAGTCTTAGGATAGAATCAGATTATAGTTAGAGAGGAAAGCCTATGGCAAGCCCTTGCTTCACTTATTCCCTATTAGATTCATCTTATGAGGCTCCCTCTGGGCTACCAATTGTAATTGCATTTATTTCTTTAAATGTATAGCGACCCAAAATCAACGCCTCTCCGTCAATAGAAGGGATACATTACCCCAAGTCAACCAATAAATAGAATACTTTAAGTCATATATAAATAACCATGTGATAACTGGGGATATTGTAACGGGCATAAGAAGAAAACTAAGATGAATTCCACGAATGTATTAATGCTGCATTCACAGTAAAAGCTATCATGCTTCATCGAGCGAATTCCACAGGAGAAAAGTACGACGACATCACCAATCATGATAGATTCCAACAAGGGATATAAAGTAGAGTGCATCTTAGACCACAGAAAGCTTTAGAGGTATGAAAGAGTACCCTCATGACAGGTAATAGCGCTTAGGTATCTAGATGAAAATATAAGAAATACCATATTAAAATTTATTTTCCAGGGAAATAGCTCCCGATTCATAACAAGCTAATGGCATTGATAAAACAGGGAATTATCAAAATGAGAAGACTTGTTTATTATATATATAAATTTATATATAAAATAGATTTTAAGGTTAAAATTTTACAAGGGATTAAACTAATTAAAAGCTAGATATTTCTTGAAAAATTGGAATAATCCTCCATAGGGATTGGCTCGTCTATGCGCGTGGAGACTGTCAAAGGTCCATCTTGTGGAAAGATGCACTTTTTGATGTTGAAGATTTAGAAGAATTTGAAGCGGAGGATTCCTTATTTACCAAGGTCCTCCTAGGGGGGATTACAAACTGAGGACGACTGACTCGTTCCCACTCACACCATCGTTTCATCACCACTGTTTCCGCCTTCTCCCTGTGATCTACCGGTTCCGATGGATCCTCACAGCTGGTCCGCGAGTCCCTTCGTACATCCCTCACAATTTTCTCGTTCTCGCTAACCATACGTGTCTGCCCCCAGGAGAAATCGTCAAAATGCCAAAATGCATATACCGGGAGAATAAAATTCCACACAGGGAGGGAAAGGAGGTAGATGAACATCCACGCAACATACATGAGTTTACGACTGCTCATGACGATGAGAACTGCAGGAAGTCCCAAAATTGCACCGAGCAACAGTAGTGGGATGACAGGTGGAGGGTAGGTGAATGCAGAGGCCACAATGAGGTAGAATGTAAAGCAAATTGCGGCAGGCAAAACAACCGTTCCGATCAGCTCGAGGAGCACTACAAATTGCATCGAAAAGCAGAAGGTGCCGCATAGATCACGTACCATCACAAGCTCAAGAAGGTTGTGCACGGTGCTATTAATCCACCTGCGACGCTGAGAGAGCAGCACGCGAAACGTATTGGGGACCACAGTCTTACATACAGATTGGGGAACAAAAATCATTTTTCGCCTCGGAAAGGTGCGAAGCATAAGCGTAGTGAGAAAGCGATCCTCTCCCAGGAGAAGCAGGTTCTTTTTGTGAAGTGTGTCGACGGCATTTTCCGAGTAACTCACGATGATGTCTGGGTTAGCCAGCAGAGGAACCCATTGCCCTTCGCCCTTGGGCGCCTTCACACGATACATACAGAAGCACCCAGGTAAACAGGTAACACCGCCGAATACGGACTCGAAAGCTTTGTTAAGGTGATGCGAAATGTAATACTCGAACACCTGTATCATCGTCACCCAACTGTCCATCTTATTTGCAATCCTGGTCTCCCCGCACAATCCCATGACTCGTGGATTTCGCGACATACATGCAACCATGTGCGTCAAGCTGTCTGGGTATACTTTGGTGTCAGCATCTACCATTAACACAGCCTCATATTGGTCAGGAGTAACCCCTCCCACTGCCACAAACGCATTGAAAAGCTCGTACTCAAGAGCCGTCATTCGATCATCGAACATAACTTTCTGCAGGAAATTCATAAGGATGATTTGACTGTCCCGCTTACCACGATTGCCTGGTTTATTATCGCTTTGCTCATCTGCCGTTCCGCATTTTGCAATCAATATCATAGGCACCTTTGAACCTCCTCCCTCTTTGATATAATAGCCCGCAAATACCTTGGCTCGATTATGCCTACGTGTTCCATCCGAAACTGCGACATAAGAGCATGGCTCAACCAAGTCAGGAGAGACGACCAAATCCTGCATCATTCCCAACACAATATCAGGGGTAGGCTCATTATTACCGGACCCCGTGATAATTCCGTCTGCGATCACTACGAGCAGTTTCTGCTGATAGTCGGTTGCAGCGAGAGAGTCAAAAGTGGCACGAAGTCCTTCCCTTCCCTCGGAGTAGCAAGTTACGAGACAAATAGTGTACATGGGGCGAAAGTTAAGATTAGAGATGGTAGAGCAGCGAGCAGCTTCTGAGGAAAAGAGCTGAATAGATGTTAACTCATCGACCGATAATCCTGGACGAGGAGACCCAAGTAAGACATTATCAGGGCTGAACGGAGGGGAGGGTAAATTCATTGTATAGTCGAGAGAATACGCGTTTCGGGGGCGCGTGGCTGTGGTGATGGTAGAGCTACGACGTGAAAGAATATGATCAGTGGTCGAGAACACACTCAGTGCACTAAGGGAGGCAGCGGGAGGAGAGTCAGCTGTAGATAGCATCGGTGGACGACGTAGGCTATTATAAGGACGAATGGGCTCGTAGATTTTTCCTGGAGTGGAATAACGTGATCTTCTTGGTAAAAGGCTCGATCGTCTTCTTTGACTACTCGTAGAGAACAAAAGATATCGAGTTAGGATTGGTTAAACACGAAGTAAAAATAATATTAGTGAACACATGCTTTTCAAAAGAGCTTTGAGAGCGTTCTAAATTGGGTGAAGCATTGCTCCGCGTGTCCATTGGCAAATTGAATGTGCTATTTTCCCACATTTCAATGTCCCTTTCCCGCCCGGGACTCTTCCGGATGTTCACCAGTCTCTGGGCTAAGACCCAGCTGAAGAACAAGGCAAGGAAAAAACGTGCAAACACGACGCCAATAATAAATACTATCGAAACGTACATGATGAAGTCAGAGAGCATACATCCCACTGAGCGATTCGCCAACACCCCAATACGCACTATAGATGACATGCAGTTATTGGACTCTCTCCACCATTGCGATCTCCACAAGAAGAGAGTCGCATCGCGGCCGGCAAAGTTTGAGGCATGTGCGGTAAACTCTGCCAAGTCCGGGTTCACCGAAATATTCGGAAGAAGTCTCTGCAGACGGCTAAAATCCAACACAGCACTAATAGAAAAATAAAGTTCGTTGAGGGTTCATTCAGGGTGATATCTCGTCAAAAATCTATAGATGTAATACCCGTTATAAATAACCAAGTTCCTGTCCGACTTTAGAATATCCTCCCACTCATAATATACCTCTCCAAGCAGCTTATATTCGGACAAGGGTCTCGAGTTTCCAGTAGCATGGCATGGATTCTTATCTGGTAAATCTTGTGCACCGTTTCTGTAGATCGAAAGTTTTGCAACTGCGCAACCAATGTATTCAAGGGCAGTTTGTGAGGTAGCGGCATCCCCAGCACACGTTTCCATAATACTGCGGGAAACAGTATCAGCAATGGTGGAGAGTTGTGTTTCGACGGGCTGAGTGATAAGGTCATCGAAACCATAAGCATGACCTTGGGCTATAAAATAGGATTCCCCAAGATCTGTAATCCTAATACGTGCAAGTGGCTCCTTGCACATTACTGGCTGTAAACCGAAACTGAGAAAGCCGACACATCCACAGAGCAGGATGATAATGATTATCAACGCGATTTTTTCTCTCCAAGCCCGTTGTTCCATCTGGCTACGAACTCCTGTAAAAGTGAAGAAAGTAATTAGAAAAAAGAAAAGGCGAGCCGGATAGCCGAGCAATCTAGGTACCGAAACATCTTAGAACAGGATCCAAGGCCCAAAATGTTAAGCATGTCGAAAGAAGGTACCACCAGGACGGACATTCTCTTCTTGATTGATAGGCATTAATTCTTCTCCAACTGTTACTAGAGTTGATGTAAACTCGATTGATCTTTTCATTCCTTTCCGCACGTTGGGAAACACTCGGTTTTGGCCATACTTTACTCTCTTTAATAGCCTTCTCGGGTGAACAAGTTTGAGTTAAGTGCGGAAAAGTTGTTTCTATGGGGTGTGGGGCTGGAGCCCTATCATCTACTGTCAGAATTGCATTCACCGTCTCAAACAAGATACTCTGTGGGGTTGGGTAAGTAGGGGCTTGTTCTGAACTCATCTGGACTTCGATTTCATCCGCTGAGGTATCTGTCTTTTTCTCTGTGATATCGACTTCAGCACCAGTTACGGGCAACACCGGCAAATTAGAATGAGAAGCCTCATGGACTGCTATCTCATCCTGAGTTTGAGGGCAAGCTTGACCATCAACTGAATCCGATTGATCCTGGATGTCAAAACGCTCAAGTGCTGACTTCCAAAGCTCTTCGATGTCCAGAAAGTTGTGCTCTTGCCTTGAGTTGAGTTCGTATTGGGGTCTCTGAGTTGGAAAAGACCCCCCTGTGTATACCGTGTCGATATTATCTGAAGTACCCTGTTTTCCATGATGTTGTGGCATTATTTCAGACCCAAATCGATATAGCTTGCCGCCCAAACTCTTAGCTTGACGTGGGAACGCCTTGAGGAGTGCAGGATCTGATATCTCGCAATAGAGCTTTGTATTTTTGCTATGATTGGCAGCTTGTCAACAATGAACACAGTATTGATTTCCAACAGCAAATTTCTCGGATTCACAAAGGGGATAGAAATGTTGTTAGCGGCAGTCCTCACTACTACCGAAAAGAGTTGCCCAACAAAGCTCAAGAAATGCTAATGAAAAATAAAAAAGAATTTAATCAAATGATCATTCAATGGGGTTGATATTTGAGGTAAGACCAACTGAAATAATAGTATATTTTTAATAATGCAAGCTTTAATTTTAAGTTATGTGATAATTTTTAGGGTTCGCATTTTTTTCATTCGACACCCTTACCTTCTCAAAGAACTGTAACTACGCAGCTGCACGGATTCCACAATATACGCGATGGTCTCGAGAATAATGAAGCCGTGGCGTGCTGAGTCACTCAATCAAGCTGCAGAGGTGTTATTATTAGAGAACACTTTGCTCTAGCCACTTGGAAAAAAAAAAGTCTTACGCTTATTTAAATACTCTTCGCGAAAAGGTAGCAGCTGGTGAAAGATTGTAGAGCCAAATGGAATCTAAGCTTCCAAGTTTGATTGTAAGTGGCCTTCTGTGTTGGTTGGAGAAAATGAAGTGAAATTATTAGCAACAGCTTAGCGACAAAGGCTAATTCACAATCTCCATGATATTCTCATTAAGCAAGAATACCTCAATTCACCAATACTTTAGGTGGCAAGACCTTCTTCAGATGCCAGAGGTTAGACTCAGAGAAATGGGTAGCCAGGTTAAAATAAATAAATGAGCGATACCTAGTAATATAAGAACGGAGTAAGGCTGTCAAAGAAGGAGGAATAGCCAAAGCAGAAAGATAAACGAGTTACACTTGTGAAGGTTAATACCGTTTCTCTTGCATGGTATTGATTGCCAATACGTTGTCGAAGCCACACCCTATTGGCGAGTTTTCGTTTAATAATATTTTTCCGCCCTTAGTGTGGGCAGTTTCCTAATCGCGGCAAAATTAACTGCTCTGCTTATTCCAGAGAATAATTGCGAGAGCTACCGATTTTTTATTAAAATTTGTCTAAGATTAAATTTTTCTGCATTCATATACCCACATTAGGGTTGCAATTGAAGGCAGAACACAGTATTTCCCCGAGATTGAAACAAAACTTAGGCTTAGGTGTATGTTTTAGAGAATCCTGGCAATATAAAGGATTCTTTTAAATATCCTTAGCGATGAAAAACTGGATCTATCTCGTGTCCCTTAGAATCCGGATTTCAAGAGATAAAATAGATTTCTACCAAGGTCATACTTTTCGCCATGAATCCATCTACAATTGCGTTAGACGCAATGCGTTTGTATAGAATGGTCGCTGCGGAAGAGCTGACTATCTCACCCAATAGGCGGGGGTACAGCCTCTTGGCTCGAAGGAATAGGATTACCTCGGATCTTTATTTCCAAGAAAAGTGCTGTCAAAATACATGCTAATTCAAAATTGGTATTATGAGAAAATAGCACCTAGGGAAAAAGCAAAAAAAAAAAAAATAACTGATGATGAGGTGATTTACTACATTAATGAAGAGAGGAAAAAAAGAGGAAATTACAAAGCAAATGCAGGAAGAAAATTGCAAGATTTGTTTTCATTAGCACGTTCAAAAAGGAAGTTGGACCACTAGGGTTCCAAGCACCAAGATACACCACGTCATTAGATACCACGGATTTCCTCCCTCTACCACAGATGGAGCATCGCTCGTGCGGTTCGTCCCATTGAGACTTAGGGTGTCGTTATGCCAGTTGGTTGGGAGATAGTTTTTGTTAATACAATCGGTCACACATTTGTTTTGTACCTCGACATTAGTTTCATTGGCCTGAGTGCAGCGTGCAACACACGCCGTAGTCTGATTGATCTGATCCTCTGTTGGGCTAGGAACCCCAGCGCTATATTGCGAGAGGGGTGCGTCAAACAAGAGTGCACTCGAATATTGATGGCTACACTTAGTCAACTAAACTTACCATTGAGAGACACAATTCAGATCTTGGCCACAGCGATATTGTTCAGCACAGCTATTGACGTTGGTGGGTTTGGCTGTGCTTATCGAGGTGGGGCTGCTGGAGGAGGAGGAAGGCACTTGCGCATTCCCAGCTATGACCAATAGGGCCAAGAGGCCGATAAATGTAAGGAGAGAAAGGTGCTTCATGGTGTAGCTTGATGCGTTAGCTTAAAATATAAAAGACGAAAAGTGCTTTTAGGGGATGAAAAAAAGAGATGTGAAAAAGCGAGCGCAAGCTCTTCAATTGCTTGCATTATTAAGTACACCGAATTTCTGTTGTCTGATGGGATGAAAATTAAATACTGACCATATTTGAACATAATTTTCGCGATGAGAGCGTCCGCTTGATTTTCGTGTAGGTCACTGTGAGCTGCTTTCGTGTTTTATTACGACGCATAGAATTCACATAGCGCTTTCCTCTCTCTCCCCCCACGGAATTTCCACAAAATGGCTCTACGCGCATTAAAAGGCCTCTCCGCTTCATTAGCCGAATATTCCATTATACTCCAAAAAAAGAACAATATTAGGCAGACCAAATTCATCACGTTTCCTTTGGGCTTTCTTGCGGGGAAAAAATAAATGTCCGTGGCAACTGCTCCTGCATGAGAGTAAGACAGTTCGCTCACCTGGAACTACAAGCCACTCAATATTCAAGTTATTCTGACAGCGTAATGTCTCCTTGCCCTAACTTCATGGAATAATCTTTGGGTACTAATTTGGAAGGGACGGATTGATTGAAGTTTCAATGTTGGTTTATCTTAGTTTTGTTGAACCATTTCATTATTAAATAAGAAAAAAGGAAAAAAGAAATTAAAATTGGAAAAAATAACAAAACAAGAGGCCCGAATATGGAAAAATACACTCGAAGGAATATAAGTAAAAATCAAGTAAACAAGAGATATATGTACCAAGTATATTATTAGAAAGAGAGGGGGAAGGAAGCAAGGGTTGCAGGGGTGGATGATAGAAAATATTAGAAGCATCGGAAAAGAAGGTTAAGCAAACGATGTATTCTAGGAATTTCTTTCACTAGACGAGGATTGCCGTCTTGCTGGTTGGCGGGATGTATTAGGATGGCCGACAAGTGAGAATCGGCATATACAACAAGTGCCCGATGTTTTCAGCCAAGGTAGAACACAGTCTTCGTGAAAAAAGTGCTTACAAGGGAGTTCAATTATTGAGTCTCCCTCTTGATACTCCTCTTTGCATACAGAGCACTCTTGTCCTTTTTCTGAGAGTAAAAAAAATGAAAGCGAGGTTTAGTCGAAGGAAGGGAGCTGAAGAGGTAAAAGATAGAGGTGAGGGATGAATAGGAGAATTCATACCAGCCTGCTCTTTTGTTATCTTACTCCTTGGAAGTCTCTCTATGACATCATCTGAGGCGGGGGGAGGTCTATTGCGGTCTGCCGTTTGCTCCATCAACTGCGTGATGATCGAATCTAACTCTTCTTGACTCCAGACATAGTCTCTTCGGTTGCCGACGACATTAGCTATATCCACAAGATGTTCGAGGAATCTTTCGAGAGGAAAGAGGCAAAAAAAAACAGGAAAATCAACCCTCGAAAATACAAAAGAGAATTAGGAAAGATAAAAGAATTACGTGGTGAAACTGATAAGAGGGGTTCTTCCATCGTCAGTCGACTCGTTAGACGTGTAAGATTCCGCTCTCGCTAGCCGTCGATCTTCCTCCCCACCTTCCTCTAAAGCTTCTTCCCCTTGTCTATTCTGGTCATCATCCTGTCCCTCAATTATTATGGATACGGTGCCTGATGGCTCTTCACTACTCTCCTCGGGTTCCGAGTCTCGTCTCTCTGTCAATGGTCTCAATGCAGCAATCGAGTTTGGTCCAAGTAATTGCTGTAGCATGTTCTGAATTAACTCGACCATTTCAGCGGGCGTGGGTCCGACCTGTCCCTCTCCCAAGGCTTCTTCACCTTCTCTGGGATTCTCGTCATCCTCATACTCGGGTTGGGGAACGAAGTTGCGGGGATCATCTGCAGTATCAATCTTTGAAATCGCATCCAATTAAATTATTAGTCGTGATGATCCAATTTCACTATAAGCATTGTAATAAAAAGCATCGAAATTCTCTGTACCTGTTCAACAAAATCCGAATAACAGCGAGAACAGCAAATGTTCGGAGTGTGCATAGGTGTGGTGACGGATTGACAATTGTAGCACCAGTAATCCTCACGTGGCTCTCTCGGAAGATCCGTTTGTGCTTGATCGTCGGACATCCCCCCTTGATGTTGTTGGATTTCTTTTGTTGCTAAGATGGGCTGGAAGATAAAGAAGCCAAAGAATGAAAGCCAAGTAAAATACCTAATGGATCGCGACGCTTGAGAAAAATATAAGGGGACTAATTCTAATCTCACGTGTGGGTTCTGTGACTTATTGTCATAAGAAAGAAAAAACTCGCCACCGAGGTTTCCTAATTGAGTGCTTTAGAAACTGCGCTTGAATAACCGGGAAAAGAGCGTATCACACATCTCGTCAAGTCCAGTGATTCCAGCATGATATAGGTAAAGGGCAGATCCTGCTTCTGATTTTGTATTTTAAAAGGAAAAGAAAACAATCTAGCATAGTGGCAACTACATAACCATCTATAAAAATAGGAAAGGCAAAATGATGCAAAGTTTTGGTCTGTTTTCAATACGCTGGAAAAACTTTGAAACATGGAATAGAGATACCTAGAATGAATATGAACGCCGAATTTCCTAAGAATATAAAAAGAGGAATAGCTCCCTACCTGTTCGACCTTCGTATTTTGCTAGTTAGCCTATTATACTACGGCCCATAAAATGAGCGAACAAAAAATACTCACTGATATGAAGCTTATCGAGGGCGATTATGTTTCGACCATCATTCCAAGCGGATTAAAGCCCGGTGGAGAAGGGACGAGGGTTCGCCATGGTACTGTAAAGGAGATTCGCACGAGTTTTGAAAATGTAGAAGTGTTGGTGGAGTCGGAAAGAGGCGAGCAGGTAAGTTTAGAGGAGGATAATCATCCGAGTTCTATAGACTAAATGCCTAATAATTTCCACTTGTACGAACTAGTTTATAGCACGGCCTTCAGAATTAAAAAAAGAAACAGTATCCTAAATTAATAGAGTAATGGGAACCATCAAAACGGGTGATTAATATATATTCTCTATATTATTTCATCTTCACCAAGATATTTATATCTTTTGTTAATTTGTTGGTATAATAAAATCGATTTTTTTTTTTTAAATGGACTGAAAACTTCATATTTCGAAATTATATTTTCCTTTTCGTATATCAACTATGTTTCATTGAGATAATTTCAAATTTTTTCAGTATTATTCATCTTCCCCATACGCATAATGACTATACTTTACTGACACTACTGACTAACTACCTATAAAATTCCTAAAATTAAAAGCATTGACTTAGTATGTCTGGTTGTAATCTGACCAGAATTGCTATTGCTTTCGAATCTTGTAAGAGATTACTAGAGTGAAATACTATGGAATCTCAAAAATTTTGTAAGAAAATAACTGTTGGGTCAACGAAGAGAGCTAAGCTCCGCCCAAGTTTCGTGACGGGTTCCACACTACACACCATGTTTCTTTGGGTAATAGACATTAAGGACTTCCGGCTTCGGTGATAAGTTGCTAATAACTCTGATGGCACAAGAGCTATCAAGACATGATAAATATAAAGTTAGAGAGATCATGTTGGACCACGTGCTGGGTCTGTGACTTTTCTTCTAACAGGTTTCCCCAGATTCGCCACCAAATTTCTCGTTAAAAGACTTTTAACCTGATATCCCTCTCCGCCGAAATATCCTTCTGATGCCATCATTGAGTGATTCAAATATTCCTTTGCCAGACGCGGAGCTTGAGGTGAGTCTCAATCACTTTAATCTGTATTATGATGGTTTGGACCTCATCAACCACTTCTTTAGGTTTTACGAAAGCAATTTCATAGAGAGGGTGAAAATGTAACCTTAACTACCAAGTTCAATTTGGCATGGGGCTTAATTAAGTCGCGGAGGTCGAATGATCAAAGGGAGGGGATGGAGCTGATGAGAGGTTTTTAAATTTTATTAGCAAGTTATTGTGCCTTTGTTTCTCCTGGTGTTTCTCAATTTTCTCTTTGTTTTCGTCACAGATATCTATGATAACGATCCTCAACGTCGCCGTGAATGCATTTATTATCTCGCCGTCGGACATTATAAACTGGGGGAATATAGCGAGGCCCGCCATTTCGTTGATGCACTCTTACGTGATGAACCACGTAACCCACAGGCCACAGAATTGAAAAAGGCTATTGACGATCGGGTATCGAGAGGTAATTTTCTACTCTTAATTACTATGTCTTTACTCTTTCAATTCAACTTTTTTATTGATCTCTCCTCCGCCCTCAAATTAGATGGTATTATTGGCCTAGCCATTGTGGGCGGCTTAATAGCGGTTGTAGGGGGTGCTATCGCTGCTCTGAGGAATAGAGATCGATCGAGGTCCTGAGAAGCGGTTCAGCAATCTTCTACAAAACGTTTCATGAGCACCAGTAGCTGATTAATTGATCAATTTTATCAAATCTTTTTTTTCACTGAAATATCCATAATTCAGATGAATTTGATTTTCAGATGAATATAAGCCATGTGGGCCAGATGTTTATAAACAAAGCACTCAAAAAACCGGGGAAAAAAGTTATTTGAGGTCCAATATTTATTATAATAAAAGCAATAAACAGTTTAGATAAAGTGGGAAATTTTGAAATGTCAAAGCTACAATCAAGCAAAGGAGGCTCTCGGAAAAAAAGGAGAAAGAAAATTCAAGATTAAAGATTAGGAGAAAATAAGACCCAGAAAGTAGTGTGGAAAGTAAGAAATTTATAAATGACACGTGCTGCAGGTGATAAATCCAATAAATTTGCTCCAAAACCCTTTCTTGCGTTGAATGTTTCCTTGTTGGGGCAGTGCCATCGGCATTTCGTCTGGATTAGTTGGTGCTTGATCATCATGAGTCCTTCCTGGACTCTGCCGCTTCTGTCGATACTGTTGGCTCAAATTAGCTTGACTTGTGGAGGGTTGGGTGGGCGGCCGTCCAAACGACTGGACTCGCTGTAGTCCCGAACGATGCCGAGGGTCTGAAAATTGTAATGCTGACATGGATGGGATGTTACCACTGCGCTGCAATGCAGATGATCCCCGAAGTGATACACGTGTGTTGGCCAAGTCCTCACGCATACCATAGGATGCACTTAGTCTTGTATGCTAGTAGATGAGTGAAAAGATACGAATAAGACTAGTGTCGAATACTTTGATCCTAAACCTGCCAAAGAATGACTCAATTACCTCTAAGGCTTTTCCTCCCAGAACCATCCAATCGAAAATCCCATCGTCCACCTCGCCAATATTTCTCAAAACTTGGGACATTAGATCCCGTAGAAAATCATAATCGGGTGTCTCCTCGAATCCAAGTTTCCGAACATAATTTAAATAAATGGCAAATTCCTCTATTGTGGTATAAGTAGAGTTTATATATAAGTGAGAGCCAAAAAGATATATTAAGTAGCAGATACTCTACCAGGAAATCCGGCACACAGGTCCTTGACAGGTGTTGTTTGCTTCTTCTCACCAATCTTTTCATATTTTTGCTTGTTGGTTGCAGCTTTCAGCCCTTGCCATGGAAGTGATCCGCGTAAAAAATACATGAAAACATGCCCGAGGGATTCCAAGTCATCTCTTCGTGATTGTTCTACAGAGCATAATAACATTAATGCAAAATGAGCCTCTGGCCTCCGAGCTAGTTGGCATATTTCAAGAGTACATACCCCTTCCTAAATGAGTGTTGATACTCATATATCGTGCAGTTCCGCTCAAACTCTTCCTTTCCCGGTACGGTATATGCATTTTTGTCTTTGGGTCTCTGTATTGCTTTGCCATCCCGAAATCGACCATAAATACAGTGTTGGCTAGCTTGCTTCCAGGTCGGCCAATCAGGAAGTTGTCTGGTTTTATATCGCGGTATATGAGATTTTTCTCGTGCACGGTTTGCACTCGAGTGAGCATCTGTTTCGCCAGCATAGCGACGCACTTGATACTAAATTTCCGACCACATATATCAAAGAGATCCTCCAGACTCTTCCCTAGCAGATCCTCCACAAGAATATTGTACATGCCCTCCTGGCCAAAATAGTAAACTGCGGGTATACCAACTAGTATTGGAATAAAATCAATTTAGCAGTCATACTAGAACAAAGGCTCATAAGATAGCTGTGGCTCACCACATCCAGCAAGAATTTTATATGCTCTATACTCGTCTCTTAGTTGCGGTGCATCTGTTTTACGCGGCTCAAACTTGATAGCCACTGGCTGATTATTAAGAAGATTGGTGCCTATAAGAGCCATAATAGGGAGAGCAGGCAGTAATCAGTAAACAAGCTTCGACAGAGCATATTTAGATGGCATGACACCACACTAGAGAAGCAAAAAATCACTCACCTTCGTAGATTATACCAAACGAGCCCTCGCCGATTTTCTTATGAATCCGATAATGTACACCGACGACATTGTTTGGCGAGGGAAGACCATGATGAGTGCTTGCAATGCTATTAGAGAGGTGATGATGCTGATTAGCCATGCTAGGATCTCATATGCTTCCCGCTTCTTTTGTTTTTTTTTCGAAAGCTAAAAGAGAAGAATGACTTGTGCCCGCCACGAGACTCTGCTCTTTTTACAGTCGATTAAAAGTGGATATTAATTAGAAGGAACGAAAACAAATGATGGTAATCCCGCTATGAAACTTCGTGGTGATGGGAAGTAGTAGATAAATTTCTCGCGAGAGTAGAAAGGAAAAAGAGAAAGGAAAAAAAAAAAGATGACAGTAGTAACGATAAAATCTATAGGGAAAGAGTAATTAATAATGCAGGGTCAATCTTCGACTTGTTGCGAAAAGTCCGAAGATGCAAAACAAAGCAAATGACTCTGATGGCGAATCTGTCTTCAGCGATGAAAGCGGTGTTTTAGAGAATATCAGGTGGTGTATCTAGTTTCTAGACTGGTGGGTGGGTTCGGAGAGATGAATGGTGCGAGGCCTTTGCACCGTTTATTTTCTCCTGCCTCGATCAATTCACGGGGGGTTTCTTGCTGCGCCAAGAGCTATCTCGCAATGCTTAAATAGGTGTAACATTTTTGGATGATATTTGGAAGCGATTCTAGGGCTGGATCTGCCGAACCGCAGGAGAATTGGAACACGAGCGTATTCGCAATATAACCGTGAAATTTTAGAGGGGAGTCAATACTATGGCTGAGTAAATATAGACTGGAGAAAGAGAGAGTAGCATTCTATTGCTGCCACAAGTGCTCGACGAGTGATTTCGTATTTGAGATAGGGGCGAGATGAGAATCAGCATTAGCGGACTTTTCGGTCTCTGTGCTCGCTCTATTATGTGGTGATATCAAACTCTATTTTTTTTTTCCTTTTGAAGAAAGCTCATCTTAGATCTGGAAGATGGAAATTCGTGTGAAACCATTTATTAGAAATATATATGTATGTATAGTATATAGTAAAAGATTTGAAAATAAGAAAAGATGGAAGAGTTTTGAAATAAGGAATCAAGGAGGAATTTTTCATAAAAAAAAGATAGAATAATAATGAAAAAAAAGGTAAGGGTGGTGAAGCAAAAGAAATATCCATTCCAAAAAATATATATATTAAGGCAACAGTGCCCAACATTCCTAAATCCAAAAAAATCTTCCAACTACGAGAACCACATCAATACAACATATTCATATAAATAGAGAAGGAAAGGGCGAATGGTAAATAGCGAATGACGCTTATTCTTGTCCGAAGCCTACCGTCTCTTCAACTGCAAGAGTAAGCTAGTAAGGGGAATAAATTCGTTAGCCAGAGTTCACCCAGCTTATGCAGACTGATGTAGCTTACCTTGGAGACCAACGTTTCATACTCCTTGTACGGAGGTAGGTCAATCCGGTTAAAACATGTATGACTCTTGGGCAACTGCGATACGTCGCCCGCTTTCTCAATAGTGAATCGCCGAGGACCATCGCTCCCTTGTAAATCTTTGAAACCGTTGACCGGAATACGGGATGTACCAGTTGCAAATTGAAGTAAACGAGCGCGTTGCTCATTGTCCCATGCTCGTACACATTTCCAGAACCACTGGACGGGCTCATCTTGCTCCGTATAACCACGGTAATCAGTGTGCTTCTTCCAGTCATCCACATCGATCTCGGCAATTCCACCGATGAGCAGCTCGAGCTCACGCTCGTCAAAAACGGCGACCAGGTCCGGAGGAATAAGCTGGTGGAAACCCTCCGCAAATGCATTGAATTGTTCTTGTACTCGCCTCGTGATACGCCACTCGGACATGAGCTCCACGTACTCTTTCTTGTTTTCCTCTGTAACAGTGATGTTGCTTCCGTCTGGTTTCAAGTCAACGGTCACCACTTCGCCAAACCGATCATCCTCCGTTGAAAATGTAAGCTCGAGTACATCGGTGATGTCGTTCTCGAGAATCCAGGTTAGGCTGCGGAAAAACTCCGCATCCACACTCTCCATATCGCTAAGCGAGATCTTTTTCTTTAAAATCATCTTGTAGAATGAAACAATAAAGAAAGCATCGAGGAAGCGTCTATGGAATATGGCGAGGCCAACACAGCGGCCAATAAACTTGAAATAATTTAGGTGCTCGGGGTTGATCCCTGAGTGTGGGTTAATTTGTAGGGTATAGTTGTCGTGGGCAGAATACTCGAAAAGCCCGTAGAACGGGTTGAACATTTCGTGTGAAAGCAAGAAGAAAAACTCTCTGTGTAGCAAGAGCAAAAAGTTATACACATGGGATGTATGCTCATAAGAGAGAATAGGTTGGGATAAAATACCTTGACACGCCACCATAATCCAAACCCTCCTCCCCATCAAACTTGATCATCAAACGCTTCTTCAAATCCGAGGGTGACTGGCGCATAATCTCTGAATATGAATCCTCAAATATATGGCTTCGCCGAACTCGGATATGGCACTGACCCGGAACAGGCCGCATTGCGGCTTGCGATCGGAAATAAATAAGCTTCCGGCGGAAGTCTCGCTTGTATTGTGGTACATTCTGATCGAGACTACTTGGAAGGCGAGGATCGTCCCAGGTGGTTGTCTTCGTGTTGTGGTCAACAAAATAGACTCGTCCAGTCGAAGTTAGGCGCATCTCCCAACCGGAGGGCAAAGAGCCGAGGGCAGCAAGAGCTTGTTGTTGTATAGTGACTTGGTTGTCCGAGTTTCCACCATACACACGCACATATTGCTGCCGTCTAGGGTCAACCCAGGTTGTGGTCCGAGTGTTGTGGTCAACAAAATAGGGTCTTCCTTCGGGTGTGACGCGCATCTCCCAGCCGGGCGGCAGAGGTCCGGTGCCGGGCGTTGTTGCATTCATCATCGTGGTCCCAATACCACTAGTAGGTCTTGAAGCAGAGGTGGATGCTTGTGGTCCTCCCGACACACTGGTGTTGCTCGCGGAGCCATCAACTTCTGGGAGAGTGCGGGTGTTATGACGACGTCGTTCCATCTCGGTCACTTGCTGACGGTCTTGTGCACGCTGGGTGGCACTGGTTGAAGGTCGGGTCCAGGTTGTGGTCCGGTTATTGTGGTCTACATAGTAGGTGCGACCCAAGTGATCCACACGACGCTCCCAACTATTAGACAAAATGATGAGATGAAAACCCCATTTAGAATATTCCGCAGTGCCGACAGAAGTTTACCCTGGTGGGAGCGGGCCATATTGATCCTCAAAAGAGGAGAGAGTTCGGTTATTTCCCGAAGTTGTCGACGCTGCTTGCTGGGGATGTGAATCATTGGAAGCAGGTGTGGGTCCATTATTTAACGGTAAAGGCATACTAGCTCGCTGTATGGCAATTGCATCTGTCTCGGATCTGCTCGTGGAAGCTCGGGAGCCATGGGATGGTGTGCGCCGAAGCTCGTTAGTGCGAGGAGAGAGTGTGGAGTAGTTGCTTTGAGGGAGAGTGTCGGATGTATTTGAGGAGAGATTAATGATGAGTTTACCATGGACAACCTCGTTTGCGTTGGATTTTTTTAGCTCTAGAGTTAACATTTCTATGGTTTTGTTTTTGAATAGACAGTTAGTAAGATGGCGATGAGATGCACCGCAATCAGACTAATATTACCATCGCCACCAGCGGTAACATCAAACACATTCCCCACTTGGATATTGATTACCCCTAGGAAACCCTGATCTTTCTTCTTGAACTTTTTCTGATCGAAAATTTGAATTGCAATGACACTTTGGTTGCTCACTTGCCTAATAGTGGAACAATTGAAATCGATCAATTCTCCACGCCATTTTAAAGAGAAATAGAATCATACAAATCAAAGCTCTGGTTCCAATAAGGGTTCAGCGTCTTTCTAATAGCAGATGTGGTGCGAGTCTGTTCTCCGTCGACCGTAACAACTGCAAAAGGATCGGGTAATCCTGGGAAGCAAATATTAGTTGAATGAGCGCCAACACATTATTTTAAAGTAACAACAGGAACACTCACGGAAAACATCGCGCTTATAAAGACCATCCGCTGCTATGACTACAAAGGGGAATAAAATATGGGTTATATTAATGCTGCCAAGGTATTTCTCAATCTCATACCAGTTAATCGAACCGCGCGTCTGCATTGGAGAAAATACATAATTAGTATAAATCAGGGTGTTACCACATGACAGATTAGGTTTACGCTTCTGGACGATTGGCACTGTTGGAGCTCATTTTGATAAAAATACTCAACTGACTTAAGGTACCGAAATTCCGTCAGATGCAACTTAAGTGTCATAAAAGTACTAAAAGAAAGAATACACCTGTAATTTCTCTGTTTAGTGAGAAAGCAGAAGTTATTAGCCGTGGATGGGGGTTGGTCAATGATCCCTCATGCAATTAGTGTGCGATCGAACTTAATTTGAGAGTAAAATGAGAGTAAAATGCCAAGATTTCAATTGTTCCTGCGGCATTTTCTTTCTTTCTTCCTTTTCAACCGGACATTAATTTACCAGAGGCTATTTACCTTGAAAATATTCTCTCGTTAGCGCATTATCGACGAAAAATCGGTGAGCTGTGGAGAGAAGTGTAGGGAGCAAAGATAGTAGATATAAAATAATGAATGTTCGTCTTGTAGCACGTCACAAATTCCCATAAAAATACTATTCATGATGGAATTAGCCTTTGCAAATTTTATTTCTCCTTTTTCACAGGAAAAATAAAAGATCAAATGTTAAGAGAAGAACCGGCACAGAAAATAGGGTAAAGGCATTTGGCCCCCAAAATAAAATTCCTTAAAAAAATAAAATAATAGAAATAAAAAAATGCAATTCATTTTAAAAAAAAAATAATAATCTAGTAATACGAAAAAGTATTCTCTTCACTCATCCGCCTCCATAGGCAAATCGGCGGGCTTCACCATTCCAGGTACCTTCAAGGCGTACTCTCGCTCCAGTTTTCGCTTCTCCTCGAGTTCGGCTTCTCGCTCTTCCAAGAACAAATCTGCATTGTCCGTGCCGGCAAACTCCTTCAACTGAATGAGGAAATCGCGCACGTGCAATTTAAACGTGTTCAGGTCATTATTGAGCTGGAAAAGACCGATGGTAAAGCGTTGGATCTGGGCAAGTTGAAGATGGGGGAACGCGGTTTGCAAGAGGTTGACGATGTATTCCTGGAGGAATTCTTTATTAGTAATGTTGGGGTTCGGCACTTGAGCAGGATCGAAGAGAGGTGCCTGGATAGCACCTGACTCAAGCAGCTGGAAGAGACGTGCGAGAACTATAGTTTGCATCTTAAAACCTAGGAGATATGGGTGTAAGATGGGTCATTCGCAATCCTTTGGAGATATATGGTTAGTTAACCTACCGCTCTTGTGATCAGTATCGCTCAATACATAGAATACGTCTTGTAAAATGCTGAGGAAATAAGACTGGAAGAAAGCATTGGCGATGGCCGGCTCGGATGCGGTAAAGTTATTGATAAGTTCAAGGCAAATTTGCAGACCTGTGTCCGCAATGTCACGCATTGTATGCTTAAATGCCCAAACGATGCTGTCCATGACGAGTTTGAATTGTGGTTGAGAGAGCCTCAAGAGAGCTACACATCAATCAAGGAAATAAACAAATTAGCATACGACCCTTACGCCTAGATCAGAGCTGGAGTATACCTTGGAAGCAATGCTTATTGATGGCTTGCAATAATTTGAAGAATGCTACGCGGTGTTCGGGGTATTCAGCGAAATCTTTGTTGATCATATTGAGTGTACACTCGAAGACTGCCTCGAGGATGATGGGGACTTTGTCGGTCATGTGCGAGCCTAATTTGCTTACCACCGTGGCCATTAACCCGAGCACTTCTGAATCTCGCGCCTGCTCTACGTTCCGATTATAGTCTCCTAGAACAGCCTCGAGAAGGGGAGGCACCATGTTGTTTGTAACAGCTTCGAGATCTTCAGCACGAGTCACATACGTATCCACCAATTTTAGCACCTCCTTCTTGATTGTGCGCAATGCACGCACACGGCTGTGGCGCGCCGCAATTGCACCTTGAGCTTTGATGGTGTCCGAGATGATCCCACTCACCGCCTTATAGAGACCGAGCATGTCCATGTAGATGCGGCCCATTTGAATATAGAATCCACTTCCGATTGAACTGCATGCAGCAACATTCGTCTTAAGAATGTTGCCAAGCACTTTGACAGTGTCTGGGTTATTTAGGACGTCGACATTCCCAGCTGCCTGTGCCATTATTTGGTCCCACTAGCAGATGGAGAGAGTTTTAGCCATCTAGATAATCTAGCCTCTAGAGAAGTAAATTCACTTACTGCAGTGTTTGGCATCGCCATGCACTTATTGATCAATCGCTCCTGGGCCGCCTTATTTCCCTGGGCCGAGATCATGCACCCGACAGCCTCGTAAAAAGTATGAACCTTTAAATGAAACCAAGAGGGGGAGCAATTCGTAAATATAAAGTCGTAGGAATTTAATAGTAAAATGTAGGTCTACCTGTTGTGAGGACAAATCGGATGTAATTCTGCTCATATCATCGAGAATCTCGTCAATAAATGGCTGAACTTCTCCAGGCTGTTGAATTACGAAATGACGTTTACATTTCTGTGCGATTTTGATAAACGTATCGCAAGCCATATCTTGAACTCCTATAGTCAAATAAATGCCGTGTTAGCATTCGTTCCAAAAAAAACATAAGTGTAAGATCTTTTTTTCGCACCTTCATGCAATTCATGCATGAACTCAAAGAGCTTGTTAACCACAGTCTTTAAGAATTTCCAGTGTGCACGCAAGAACCGTGGGTATTGGCCGACAATATACATGATGTTAGATGCAACCACTGCCTTGTTATCTTTGCCACGCTTCATCTCGCATAGAGAAAGCAAGTCCTTAATCACGGTCACAAGGAAACGTTTTTCAGTTTCCTCACTCATTGCCCCTGATATGGAGCCAATAGCCCAGCAGAGTTTATTCAAATTAGCCCATGACCACTCCGTACCATCCATCTAAAAAACCATGAACCGATATAAGCAACTAGACGAAGAAATGCACGGGCTAAAAGATGTTGCCTTTACCTGACGGGATAACTTATTTGTCATGATGACCTCGGTATTAATCACATCCAAATGGGTGAGGTAGACCAAACATTCACGCATAGATTTGTAAAGCATGATTGTGTCACTTTCTTTTACAAACTCACGTACGATTTCACCTTCATCATTCTCCACTACCAGTACCTTTTAAAGAAAAGCTGCGTTAGCATGAATTGAAAAAATAGTAATGCTGACACAATAACAACCTCCTCAGGTTTAACCATCCGCTCTATCATGACTACCCTCAGATGAGTGAGGATCTCTGAGTATAAAATTCTTCGAGATTGGCTTTGGTTAGATGAGTTATTCATTGGATTCAAATTTAACAACGGCATATCCTGCGTTTGTAATTCCTCGTAGAGTTGTTGAACCTAAGGCAGTTATTTAAATTCATCTGTGAAACATTACAAAACCATAAATAGGCCAAATTAATGTGACTTACCAAGCCATTCCAATACTCAAGACACACTTTAAAGATTTCACGCTCCTCAACTTGTGAGATTTTTACAAGATATCGATGAGCCACAATTAGCAACTCATGCAGCTGTGGTTTTTTCTCCAACAACTATCATCCAAGTATAAGTGAGTCAATTGAAATACCCTCGTCAAGTATATTCTCATTCGAAATACCTTTAGATGAGCACCTAGGAAGCTGGCAAAGAAAAGTGCAAGATTTTGCACAAACTCTTGATCTTCATTGGAGCTATTTTCGTATGCAACCGCAATATCTAGAAGATAAAAGTTGATTTATATCAATCATCTCTTTCATCCATCATTTCGAACCGGAGAACAAATACCTGCGTTCATGGGTATAATAGATTGAACGGATGCCATCACCAAGCTAAACATCTTTATGAATTTCTCATCGTACTCTTCACCCACGGTCAACGCGCCGATCTCTGTCAAACATTTCAAGGTAACATTGCGAAATTGGGGCACCTCCAAGAACTAAAGAAAAAAAACAAAGATGAGGTTAAAATGCTCTTGGAAGACATTAAAAAATGTGCGCAAATAGCTACCCTATCCCGAAGATTTTCAATGATATTTGTCTCGAAAATGTAGCCAAGCGGAATCCAGTTCAAGAAACGCAGTAATGTCTCCAGCGTTGCTTGGATTAGACTAGGCTTCTGTGCCTTCTCCAAAACCTCAATACACAGCTGAAAGATTTCTGAAAATTCGCCGCACATGGTCGACTTCAAGTTTTTACTCTTAGCCTGGGTCATTTGCTCTGCGGAGAAATCAAAAATCTCCTCGCTAGAAGAGAGGGCATAAAACCAAAGAACATGAGCGTAAAGATCAGGGTAGGAATCAAGTTATAACAATACCTTAACAGTTTCAAAATAGCAAGATTGTTTTCACAAACAGGTAAGCTTGTACGGCTAGAACTGATGATTTCTGATATAAACGTGGGCCAATTATGGGGCCATTCTTGCTTCAAGATCTAGCGGAGGACGGGAATTGTAAGCCGCCATTAGAGCCTTTTGATTACCTTGAAAAATAAATACCTGTACTAGCACCATGTTTAATTTGGTGATGTAAGTTCTCTGACTGTGAAGCATGGACTCGTCTGAGGACACTTTTAATATTACAGACACCACATAATTTCGGATACCTATAGGAATGTTTAGTAAGAATATAAATAGAAAAACCAACAATGATATAGTGTTGTAAACTACCGATGCGTTGTTCATTAGGTAGAGTTTTCCACCGTGTCTGCACGAATTTTTCGAGAATTTGCAGAGCAATAAATTTAGTCTGAGGCACGGTCGAGAGTTCCAGTATTCGATCAACCCGTTGCCATGCATCTGGGTGTTCTTGAAACTGTGTCAACACCTGTTGGGCCATTTGTTGCTAAACAAAACAATATCATATGTTTATGAATACTTGAGTCATAGAGAGTGAATTTATATATGTACCTCTGAGCCTCTGCCTTGAAAGAATGTTGTTACCACCTGATCGAGCAAACCGACATCGAGATCCCGACTAAAATCAAGTATAGACTAGGTAGAAAAATCTTCTCTGTGAGCATAAAATCAGTCAATCAGGATTCAGAGCTACTTACATCCATGGTTGTCGGTGATTACTCTATTTGATTTTCACCTCTGTAGTCAATAAGTGTAAATATCTCAGGTTTATATCCCACCCTTTTCTACAGAAGAAAGAAAAAGCCAGTCAATACGATCTTCAGGTGATTTCCAGTATCACATGAACAAGAATCAGGGTAAATTCTCACATTGATAGAAGGAAGAGTATGTTGCAGAGCTGAAATGCCAGAGTTTATCAGAGATAAAGGAAAACGCGTGAAGTTCTTTATTTTTCCACGCTGTCAACTAGATTAAGTGACGTCATCCATTACAAATTATTCTCTTCTTCGGAACACCTGAAGTTGTTTATCTCATCCCGTTTCCGACGAAGGGTTAAGGCTTGAAATTGAGCCTTTAGCTCTTATGTTAAAATTAAGTCATATGGCGAGGAATGAGTTGCATAACCAGATTTGTGGGCAGTAGGCGACGGAGCGCAACATCACCACTGCATGTCATCGGTGAAGCAGGAAGTGCATTCGTAAAGTGCGACATCCTACAAGCTGCTCACACCGGTGTTTCCCGAGAATACCAAATGGCAATGTATTGGTAATGGATAGTTTCTTTGGGTCGACTGAGATCAACCAAATAACATAATAAAATCTTGCAATTGGCTATTCATAGTGTAGATTGCACTGAGTCGAGAAGTGCAGCCGTTCTTCGGCCAACATCTCGGCCTCCAGCAAGTGATGCTGAAATGAGCGGCCTGCCTCTGCTCCAATCTTGGTCAGAGTTCATCCTCAGCAGCTCTATCTCTATTTCTCCTGTGAATAACGTGAATTGACAAAAAGCTGAGTTGAATTCAGAGCCTTTTTTGAATTCGGGCCTCCCTATTGGCTTCCAAACAAAATAAACTTTTTAAAGGGCCAAAGCAGAACACGCATCGCCCTACTCAAAGTATCTCATTGTTTTAAGAATTCTCCAAGGGCAACTAACCATGTCCTATAATGATCCCCGATACAACCGGGATTACTCCGACTACCCAGCCAATCTCCAGAGGGATCCCCACGATTATGATTATCGTAATGTAACATCGGCTTCGCATGCTCATCCCTACGTAGAGGATGAAGTTTATGCTCCTAAAGCACAGTTCTCCAATCATGCTGCGCATGATTATTCCGGCATTCACGACTATTCAAAGACCACGCATCCAACACAACCATCCTATTACCCTGCTGAACTCAACCAATATGATGCCTACAATGCTGAACCCTATAAACACCAAGACCCTCACTACGGTTATGACGGTTATGACGGATATGACGATGTTCCCATGAAGAAACTTGCCCCGAAAACCACTTACCCACCTACAGACTATCATGAAAATGAGGTTTCACTACAAAGTCGCGAAAATAATACGGCGCCAGCACAGTCCGAGCGTACTGTTCCAAACTTTGCCACTTCTAATTCAGCTGCCAACGAACCTGCGCTCACGCTTTTTTCGCAATCAAAGGATGGCTATGCTCGCTTTGATGAGGACAATATCAAACCCAAAAATCGCAGGCGATTTATGGGTGCATGCTGCGGGTGCTGTCCAGTATGGTTACGGTTCGTGTGCTGCGGCTTTCTGGTTGTGATAATTGGTCTTGGAATAGCAGCTGGAGTCATTGCAGCAACATTTAAAAAGGTGAGAACATCCAGTGTAACCTGGTGACTGACTGACTAACCTATTCTCTACATAACCCACAGCCTCAGATAGAATTCAAAGGAGTTTTGCCTCAAGGAAATGGATTTTCCAGAGGCGAAAACAACTCAGTTGTAATTGATCTCAAATTGCAAGTGCACATTAATAATCCAAACATACTTGGTGCCACCTTTTGGCTAATAAAAGCCGATGTGAATATGCTTCTTTTGCCACTGAGGAACTCTCGGGTAACCTGACATCTATTTCTGTAGGCATTTTACCCACTAGACACTTCTCATGACATCTTCATCGGAACTGGGAACCAAACAGACGTTACCATTTCAGCACACTACGATGACCATATCCTGTTCCCTCTTTCATTGACATTTGATCTAAAAAAGGAGGTAATCTATATTATTAATCTATGTCAATCTCAACGAAACCATCTTATCTTCAAATGCCTATTTTTCTCAATAGGAGTACAAGAAGGTAGCCTGGGATTTCGCTGGCAGATGTGGACTCACCAACGGCCAACAGCCGCAGCAGCTCACTGTGAAATATAATTTAAATTTAAATATCAAAATTTTATTTATCAATATATGTAAGATGACGCATTTTCTTTCGATGTGCAATATGATGCTAACGTCTTTGCTCCACAACTACAAAGCTCCAACTATTGAGGACCACGCCAAATTCACCTGTCCGAAAGAATTAAATGTAACCTTTTAGTTTGTTTATCTTCCAATATCCTAGCTCTAACTTCTTTCCTTACTTTAGAATCCAGAATTAGGGAAGATGCTTACCGATAGTTTCTCCGCCTAAAGGCAAATATACCAACAAAAGAAGAGGCTCTAAATATTCCTTCAAGGTGTATTTATAACATTTTGTATCACTAACACACGTGTTATATCCTCGGATCCCCTTACTTTAAAGGGAAATGCACTCTTTATTTATTGTTATGAGAGTACACTATTACTGTACCGAAGCCTTATATAAAATAAAATGAACCGTCTCTCTATAACGGGGGCTTCAATAATACATTGAATTTAGATATACGTCCGTATGTGTAAAGTACGGGTATTTCACTGTCATTCATGCATTGTTCGAGACCAAAACTTTACCAGATGAATGCGTGAGCGCCGTGCGGATTTATCTGCCCTTAAAATCGAAAGGTGGAGCTACTATTAAAAAGAACTTGCTCAAAACTTTCTACCCATAGTTACAGTAACACAGAGGGACAATCTACAATATATCCATATGTAAAAAAAAGGAACTGCAATAGATCGAAAAGAATGATGGAAGCTTCGGTTTTGATGCAACTCTTCGGACTTGAGTTTTAACAGCACCCTGTAGGCGATCACTGAACACGAAAAAAGGGCTTTAAAACTTGTATGTTTTTATTTTCTTGACAAGTAGAGTTTAATCATTCGTGAAAATCTATATAGATGGGCCGAAACAATGCTTTTTCCTTTGACCCTGATTTAATTTATCTCAATAGTGCGGTAGCTTATCGCGAAGGTTAGTATTGTTTGTATTGCTAAATGATTTCAAATGATTCTATTTGAAATTTCACCGTATGGAATCAAATCCCCCCCCGGCAAAGACCCTAACTCCAATTTATCACCTTTGATATTAAATATCAAACCATTTAAATTTATAACTCACGCATCGGAATGTTGAATAATCCTTTAGTCTGGGTATATACATGCAGAAAAGAACCGGGTTTATAACGAACATTTCGACTGATAATGACTTTGCCTGCTCACATGTAGATCGATTGCGAGGTATTATTCCATAATATAATCGTTGACATTTGGAGTGCTTAATTGATCTTGGCCCCATAGATGACAGGACTGGATATCGACCGTGACCACATTATTGAAATAGCGGTGCTTATTACTGATGGTGATTTGAACTTGGTGCAAGATGAGAAAACTGGCGAGGTTGCCGAGCTTTCGCTCATCATACATCAACCGAAATCCGTTATGGACAATATGAATGCATGGTGCATTGAGCACCATGGAAAGGTGTTTATAAACAATACGGGGGATGTTGTTGCCATGTTCTTATCCAAGTCTCTTATAGTCTGGCCTTACAGGAGCGGTTCTCTCCTCCACCCTTACTACCCAAGATGCCGAGGATCAGGTCCTGGACTTTATCAAGCAATATATCCCTCAACCACGCATTGCACTCTTAGCAGGAAACTCGGTGCACGCAGATAGGCAATTTCTCCAAAAGGAGCTGCCACGAGTGGTAGAGCACCTGCACTATCGAATTGTGGATGTAAGCACGGTGAAAGAGCTTGTGCGGCGCTGGCTCCCCAAACTGTACGACCAGGTGCCGCCGAAGAAGGAGGGCCATCGGGCGTTGGATGATATTCGGGAAAGCATTGAGGAGCTGCGCTATTATCGGGAGCACGCCTTTGTCCGGAACGGTTAGCACAAGGCCCTGGGCGCTTCCCGTATTGCAACTGCTGTTTTGCCCTCGCAAACCTTAACGACTCTTCAAATAAAAACCATCTGCAAGGCACTAGATTGTCCATTTATTAGTTACCACCGTGCTTCTATTGCGATTTAGGTTCTAATTTGCGTTCAAAACCCGCGCAATATTTCTTTGTTGATTGCTTTCGCCCCCGATCATGACCGATATTCCAAAATAGTAAGAAATTAAATTAGAAAGCAGGTGTTAGAAAGCAGAAGCCTTCAAGGCCCGCGCAAGCTTTCCATTTTCTATAATAACAATAGCCCTATTCTTCCTTCTCAGCATCTCCTTTCCCTCTTTCACGCTCCCCTTTATTTGAAGCCTGCCCCTTCCCTTGTTCTTTTATCTCTTAGGATAACGATCCCAAAATACCCCCCTTTCCTGATACACTATTTTCAATCATTTTTATTTCAGCTTTTCTTCCTTTATTGTTGTTGTTATTAGTTTATTTTTTTTTTCTGAAAAAAAATGGGAAAAGAAGAACGAGAAAGTAAGCTGTTACTTCTGAGAACTAGCAACTCATCTTGGGAGATTCTAACGGCCCTCATCAAAATATTGATTATTAGGTTTAGTCGGCAATATATTGTACCATAAGGAGTCTTCTGATGATCTCAAGAAAGAAAATCTATCCCCCAAGGAGAATGGGGAAGGAGGCGTACAGTTCGAGGTAAAATGGAAAAGCGGTTATCCTAAGATCCTTATTCTTTAGCCCTTGCTCATGTATCATTGCAGGAACAATCCCACATGGAACACACCGACGAGATACCGCCCGAACTTGAGGATTTGCTCCATACTGACCCTTCCACTGGACTCACCTCGCAAGAAGTGGCCGAGCGCTTAATGCGTTTCGGAAGAAACGAGCTCCCGGAAGTCAAGGTGAATCCGTTCCTCAAATTCCTATCTTATTTCACCGGGGCGATTGCATTCCTTATCGAGGTTGCCTGTATATGTGCTGCCATTGTAGGCGACTGGGTAATGTCAATTTACCATTATTATATTTCTTTTCACTCGACAATAACCGAGATCTTATCGAAATTAGCTCAGTTTTGCTATCATCATTGCTTTGCTCTTTGTCAATGCCTTTATTGGGTTTTTCGAGGAGGCACGCGCTGAATCCGCGCTTGACGCGCTCAAGCAAACGCTTGCCCTTAAGACACGCGTTTGGCGAGATGGGAAACTCATTGAAATCGATACTCGTGAGCTTGTGCCAGGAGATATCATAGTTTTGCGTCTGGGTGATATCATCCCGGCCGATGCAAGACTGCTGGGTATTGGCGTGAACGGTGAGGCGACCGAGGGAGACCTGCAGATAGATCAGTCCGCACTCACGGGTGAATCCCTGCCAGTTTCGAAAAATAAAGGCTCGGTTGTTTTCTCGTCCTCGATCGTCAAACAAGGACAGCAGATGGCGGTGGTGACAAAGACAGGGTCAAACACATTCATCGGTCGTGCCGCTAACCTCATCTCGATCACCACCGAACAGGGCCACTTCCAGAAGATTATCAATCAAATCGGCAATTTCCTCATCTATGCTACCGTCATTCTGGTGCTAATCATTTTCATCTACCAAATGGTCGTGTTCCGTGGTAAACCCGAAGGCCAGTTCTTCAATGTGTTGCAACACGTGTTAATCTTGACGGTGGCGGCCATTCCCGTCGGACTTCCAACCGTGCTCTCGGTGACCATGGCAATGGGCGCAAAGCAGCTGGCGGCCAACAAGGTCATTGTCAAGCGGTTGACGGCGGTCGAGGAAATGGCCTCTGTGTCAGTGCTGTGCTCGGACAAAACTGGAACCCTGACTCTCAACGAATTGACTTTCGATGAACCTTACCTTTGCCCGGGTTACACACCGCAAGACATCCTTTTCTATAGCTATCTTGCTGCCGAGCCGGGAGCGAATGACCCGATCGAGAGCGCAGTTCGCCGCGCAGCAGAAGAGCAGTTGGAGGTGCTACGGGAGAGACCAGAGGGACAGCATGGTATGCCGGGCTTCAAGGTGGTTTCTTTCCTTCCCTTCAACCCCACGACAAAGATGACGCAAGCAACGGTTCTCGACCTCGACACCCGAGAGACTTTCAAGGTCGCCAAGGGTGCCCCTCAGGTTATTATCAAATTGGTCGGCGGAAATGATGATGCCGTCAGAGCTGTGAATGCTCTTGCTCGTCGTGGATTAAGAGCTCTTGGGGTTGCTCGTTCAATGCCCAATCAACTGGAGCAATACGAGTTGGTCGGGATGATCTCGTTGTTGGATCCCCCACGGCCAGATTCCGCCCAAGTTATCAAGGAATGCGAGCAGATGGGTGTAAAGGTCAAGATGATCACAGGAGACCAGCTTATCATTGCCAAGGAGGTTGCCCATCGATTAGGCATGCAGCGCGTCATTCTTGACGCAAACCACCTTGTCGACCCCCTGAAGTCCGAAGAGGACGTCACGGAGCACTGTTTAAGAGCAGATGGGTTTGCCCAAGTGATCCCGGAACACAAGTATCGTGTGGTGGAATTGCTTCAAAAGAAAGGGATGCTAGTGGGCATGACAGGCGATGGCGTTAATGATGCGCCTGCGCTGAAAAAGGCCAATGTAGGGATAGCGGTGCATGGGTGTACCGACGCAGCTCGCTCGTCTGCCGATATTGTCCTGCTTGCGCCCGGGTTGGGAACCATCATCGACGGCATCAAAGTTTCGCGTGCCATTTTTCAAAGAATGCGCTCCTATGCTCTCTACCGTATCACGTCCACCGTGCACTTCCTTATCTTTTTCTTTTGCGTCACCCTCGCATACAACTGGGAAATGCCCCCGATTTTGCTGATTTTGATCACGCTCCTGAACGACGCGGCCACCATCGTGATTGCCTGGGACAACGCAAAGATATCCCAGCGACCCGACAAGTGGAGAATTGGACAGCTGATTATAGTCTCCATCGTGCTAGGCGTCTTGCTGACAGCTATGTCGTTTGCGCACTTTTTCATCGCCCGAGATGTGAGTATCCTCTTTGAACTTGCTTCATTAACTGGAAACCCCCCTGACCTTGTGACTCCCCTTTCTAGGTGTTCAAAGTCACCTCCAACCAACTCAATACCATTATGTATCTCCATATCTCCTCTGCTCCTCACTTTGTAATCTTCTCCACCCGTCTCTCCGGATACTTCTGGACCAATCTCCCGTCCTGGACTTTCTTCATTGCAGTGATGGCCACCCAGGTGTTTGCCATGTTTTTGAGTATATACGGAGTGCTAGGGGAGGGCCAGGGCATTGCCCCGATCGGATGGGGATGGGGTTTGGCGGTAATGGGAATCTCATTGGTCTATTTCATGCTGCTAGATGTGGTAAAAGTACTGATGTACGTAGTCTCTCTCAACTCTCCCACTGCTTTTGGCTGACATCTTCTCTCTCCCTCTCTTCTTTTCCCTCTCATCTTTTCAGATTTAAATACTGGAGCTTCGAAGTCACTGCTCTTCTCTGGCCTAGCCCCAAACGTCGCGCCATCCTTCGACATCGTCAGGTCGAGAAAGAGCGGCTAGATCGTGTGCGGGCTGCTTGCGGCAAATTGCGAAAAGCGCTGCTGGTACAGCAAGCTATCAGGGCGTTGACATCAACTTAAAGATATCGTGGCGACTCTGTTATCCATTTTCATATTTTCTCAATTGTAGATGGCAGCTTACTTTCTATATATATTTTGTAAAGGTACTTTTTTTTTAGCCTTTCTGGATGGCACCCTAAAGCATTTTTATTTCCCATGAATATACCAAAGGATATATTTGCCCCATTGCCTTTCCCCCAATACAACAACCCAATTTCTGCAAGCTATGCATACTACAAATGCTTTGAAACGCTCAGATATAGAATCCACTCCACATGCTCTAGTCAAGAATCTGAATAGAAATAGGACCATAGGCTTCGGATTGCATAGGCTTCAGAATGCCACGCGAAGACAGAGCTAGATGAGATATCCAAAAGAAAACAAAACACAATTGCGGTAGAAATATGCGTTGTCCAACGAAGAATATCTTTTCACAAGAAACCACAGCATGGAGCTCAAAGTGATTGTAAATCCTTACCCAACAGGTGGTAAAAAGCTTGCGCTGCCGCACCACGTTTCAACTGGCCGTGGGGAATCTCCTCTAGCAAATCGGCGAAATCAACGACATAGGTGTCGTTACTAAAAGCCAGGGTTTGAACGTATCTTTGACGGGTTGAATGAGTTTAGAGTAATAGCCCAATAATCAAGGAACAACCTGAGCCTTACCTAAGGAAGTTGGCTGTGTCTTGCCGCACTTCCCCAGCAGTCCATGCAGTTTCTATGAAGAAAACGTCGTTAATTCTTGGACTTGATTTCTTAAGTTTGCCAGTCTGTTTACCCTCTATATCTAACTCTCCGAGACTACCGAGCGCTGATCCAAAGAAAGGGGAGGCGTCGTGTGAGCGCGTCATGCTGGCTCGTGACCTAATGTGGAAGTATTGA
This sequence comes from Calcarisporiella thermophila, assembly GCF_041956535.1. NCBI lineage: Eukaryota > Fungi > Calcarisporiellomycota > Calcarisporiellomycetes > Calcarisporiellales > Calcarisporiellaceae > Calcarisporiella > Calcarisporiella thermophila. Next base: position 937,280 of record NW_027192194.1, read on the forward strand.
CAAACAGTGAAAGAGATCATAATACATTGACATCAATTCTGAAGTCAAAGGTCAACACAAATGACTGTAAAATCTGTCAAAGTTCACCGAGAAGAAAATACTAAAAAAAATCAAAAGTCTTCATTATCTTACGTCCGCCATTGCTGTTCCAATGAAATGCTTGGAGTGGATAGCCGATCTAAAGATGGACGCGTGAGCTCTAAGTCGGGTTTCACCCAGGATATTCCAAAACTTACCAAGGCTTACTCTTTGCCCTGCGCTTGAAAGGGCATCAAACTCTTCTCGGTTCCAAGGCATAAGTAGCATCTGTGAATCAAAACTGAAGCCATCGGCAGTTGCCTCACGACTACGCGGTTGTTCGAGCTCCAGCTCAAAATCCAACTCAGGGTCCATCTCATACTAACAAAACAAATCAATACCAAATACAAGAATGTCGACTTGAACTGAGAGTATACGGACTGTACTGAAGCCAAACAAAAAATCCCCTTTGGAGACATTAACTTCGGAAGTGGTTGGGGAGAAAGAGCATGCTAGAGGTTCTATAGATAGACTGGAATAAGAGCCTGCGGAGAAAACAAAGTTAAAATACACTCCCACCTTGAACTAAATGACCCCTAAGAGAGGTGGACTGGTTCCAAAAATCACAGAGCTCCGGTGCTAATGCTGAAATATAGCGTTGACAATACAAATCTTTAGAAAAAGAAAGGTAAAGCGACAAGACTATACCTTTAGTGAGTGGCCCCATTAATGCTTCCTTTAGCAGTCTCTTTGCTTCCGAGCGCATCTTTTTTACATATTCTTGATTCGGTTCTGATTTGTACCGTTTACCAAGAAAATCCGCACGTTGTAATTGGGTCTCATTATCCCAAAACTGAAAGGCCCTTTTGCGACTCTGCGGTCTGCTCTTGCTCGCATCGCCATTGTCATGGTTGTATGGACCCTCAAGCTCATGAGGAACTAGGATATTCGAAGGGCTAGACTCCAAACTCCGAGATTTTTCTTGATCCACCGGAGGAGAAGTTTCTTTGGCCATATCAATCGCATTCTCCCCGAAGCTACTAGCTTTCTGATTCGTGTCAATAACCTAAACAAATCAATGTTTAAAGGGTCATTCCTCCTATATCAAATAAAATAGCAAATATCTTGGGATACGACACCCATGGATGGGGTTGATCCGCTGTTGGCTTTGGTGAAAGGTGCTTTTTCTCCATTGGCTCCCTCCACTTGCTACTAGCACCAGAACTGCGGGGGGAAGGCAAAGAGAGATTCCCTTCACTATCAAAAGAGATACTAGGGCTAATTCCCACCCCAAGAACAAATATATAACTTCAGATTTAACACTCTGATTCTCCTTCGAAAATATGAAACCTTATTTCATTCTCATCAACTAAATCCAAAACGCTCCTTTCGACTACGGCGTCTCCTGTATAGCATGTAGTCTGATCCAACTTATACATGGAAGGAGCATTGATTTCAGCACTCGAAACACCTTATTTTAACTTAGATTAAAATGATCCAGTTTCTCGTGATAACGCGACTTTACCTTTGTCATCGCCAATAATATTAGCCCACTGGCTCTCTTCCAAATCGGTCCTGAAATTAATGTCAAATTGATCCAGCTTGATCGATTTTTTAATATAACATCAATGTGATATGTTATGGAGTCGTTCTTGAAGCGAATATAGAGACGAAACAAAAAATAACTTGCCTTTCTTGAAGCCGATTGTGAAATCTCGATCTCGATGAAAAAATTAGGATCATCATCCATCGTGATGGACTCAAATCTTTAGAGGAAATAAAATCAACTCACTAATTGTAGTGGAAATATAATCAAACTTCCAGAAATTTCATTAAATACTTTGCGGTAGAGACATTCATATTAATGTCAACCATACGAGTGCTTTTAATGCAATTCCACACATGTTGCACATCAGCTAAATTGACACCAATAAGTCCAATATCTCATATGAGCAAAATTCGGAGACTCACTATAGTGAAAGTCGCACTGGCGGCCGTAAATTCGCGCAGCACCCACCATAAGCTGTGACATAAGGCGAAGTGCCAAAGGATAGGGCGGGGACACGATGCATTGGCTAATAAAAGACAATTTTGAATTTATCCATTGCAAGATTCATTTTTAAATGGCCAGTCAACTATTCACCAAGCTTCAGCAATATTAATGCTGATCACGTCTTTTTTGGTGAGCCTTTTGAATTGAAAATGGGTTCCTAGAGTTGCAGCTTGCCTAAAATTAATGTGAGGTAAGTGCTCATGGTTGATTTTCTGAAGCTTGATCACAATTTGACGCCCATTAGTTACCACAAAAGAGCAAATCCACCGTTTTTGCGCGCGAGTATCTCTTGAGTGTAAAACATGTTTCCAAGTGACTTAAAGAGGTTACGACGAACGCGAAGGCATTCACGGTGACAGGACACGCGTCACCAAGACATCCAAATTTCGATCGATTTAAGAAGAAGCATTTAAGAAAAACGTGTTCGTGTTTTAATTAACCACTCCATGACTTGATATGCAGAATCAGTAGCAGCGTAATCGAGTCAGATTTAACATCAGAGCATGGAGCCTGCAATGCAAAGCAGGTCAAGGGCCTTTATTTGACGGGTGATCGACTCATCCTCCCCTTCGAATTGGGCAAGGTTAGCTATACGCTGTATTTAAAAGAAAGGGAACAAATCTTCGCTTCTTTTTCGGTCCGCTTCCCAATGGAAACGGTCAACCGCGAAATAAGAGGAATTACATAGGGTTTAACGCGTTTCGGTCGGCTAGTATTATAAAATTAACCACCTTGCGAAATTAAAACTAAAGCGCTTTTTATTCCACTCTAGCTCTTTTTTTTTTATCTCCATTTTTCATTAAAGTGTTCGTTAGGGAAAACGCTGTATTTCTTTAATCTCATAAAGGCAAGGTAAGCACGGGTTATCGCTGGCTTTTAGTTTGTTGCATACGTTTACCAGGAGCTCATATCATCTGCAGCTTGGGCAATAAGGATATCCAAAGTATCTTTATACTTCGACATGGTGAGATGCCGCCTTCTCTCCTTGCTCTGGCTCTCGCTCAGCTCATCGCTGATATACTTTGCGAAGGGGCATATCGAAATGAAGTCCCCACCGTCGCGAGAGTCCATCTACAGTAAACTTCTACAGCAAAATTCAAAGATCGATTATGACATCAAGTCGCCTCTAGACCCCAAAACAGTACGTGACGGCACTTTTATGATGATACTGACGGTCTTTGCATTACTTAACCCTGTATTTACCTGACAGAGACCTTTTCCTTGCCAAGGGAAACCCGCTGGTCCTCCCGTCGCCACATACAAAGCAGGTGATGTGATTAGAGTGGAACTCGCTGGGGAGGGAGCCCATGGGGGGGGACATTGCCAATTTGCAATTTCGTATGTAAAGCTTAGGCTACCTTCCGGATGGGATAGGGAGTGCTAATCCTTGTTAATAACAGATACGACACCGGCTTAACATGGGCCGTGATTAAGACCATCATTCGAACTTGTATGCTAGAGGGAATGGAATTTCAGGTGCCGCTACCGTCAACGGCCGGTAGTAGCGATAACGCCGTATTTGCTTGGACTTGGTTAGTAAAGCCGACGTTTACAACAGAGTTTCACGATCTAAATCCCTAGCTCTTCTCTCATTATAGGGTCAATGCAATGGGTGATCGCGAATACTATATGAATTGTGCCGACATCAGGATAGTCGGCCGGCCGGACGGCTACATCCATGGCACCCAGCTCCTCTTGGTTAACTATCCAGGGTACAAGACTCTGCCGGAATTCTACCAGTACGATGGCCGTGAACTGTTTAGCCAACTCGAGAACGTTACCATTAGACCTCGAAAATCCAATGTGAAGAAATACTGGTCGAGACACGTACGGAACCAGCCTGGCGAAATCCAAATGGCATTGTCAGTGGAGAGAGGAGGAAAACAAGCAAAAGCGACCATAATGGGCAAGCATCACGCTATGGCTACAGCGAGGGCTGATGTAAATATTGTGCCGCATAATCGAGGTTTTCATCGAGTCACTAGCTTTGCCGCCCAACCCACTCCCAACATCCAGTACGCAGTATTTCCAAATCAAAATAGGCTGCCTACTCACCCCGCTACCAAAAGCATCTCCGCAGTGAAGGGTAGTAGTAGGGTGAAACTATTTCCATTGTGGTGGACGAAGAGCCTGCCTAAAGCAACTGCAAAGCCGCTTCACAAAGTCTTGCCAACCCAGCCACTAGCCATCAAGAAGCATGATAGGAAGAAGCCGATAAAAAAAGGGGACAGGGGAAAGAAGAGGAAGAAGAAGAAGAAGAAGAAGACTACGAGGGAGGTCAAGAGAGATGTATATATAAAAGTGCGTGAGGAAGATATCCAAAATCACCCTGCTTATGGACGCTATCAATATACGAATCAACCCCTCAAAGCGCCAAGTGGGAGTATCAACGGAAAAGATATAGGAGTGGTGATCAATATCGGAGGAGGGGGGGGTGGTGGAAGTGGGGGGGATGGTGCAGACGCAAATGATGGCCAGGAAGACCAGGAGGTCAGTGATCAAAACGGAGGTGGGGATGGTGGTAGGGGTGGCAATGGTGGCAGAGGCGGGAGAGGCGGAAGTGGAGGTAGTGGAGGAGGAGGGGGTGGAGGCGGAAGAGGAGGTCGAGGTGGAACTGGTAATGGAGGGGGAAGCGGAGGTCGCGGTGGCAGCGGTAGC